>NW_022474701.1:228165-542931 GCF_009176365.1 Aspergillus alliaceus
GGAGGCCACAAGGAGATTGTACAGATCCTGTTAGAGACAGGAGCTGATGTCCATGTACAGGGTGGGGGTTATTATGGTCATGCTCTCCAGGCTGCTTCTGCAGGAGGCTATGAGGATATTGTACAGATCCTGTTAGAGAAAGAAGTCAATGTTAATGCACAGGGTGGGGATTACGGCAATGCTCTCCAGGCTGCTTCTGCAGGAGGCCACAAGGAGATTGTACAGATCCTGTTAGAGACAGGAGCTGATGTCCATGCACAGGGCGGGGGTTATGGTCATGCTCTCCAGGCTGCTTCTGCAGAAGGCCACAAGGAGATTGTACAGATCCTGTTAGAGAAAGGAGCCGATGTCCATGTACAGGGCGGGGATTACGGCAATGCTCTCCAGGCTGCTTCTGCACAAGGCCACAAGGAGATTGTACAGATACTGTTAGAGAAAGGAGCCGATGTCCATGCACAGGGCGGGGATTACGGCAATGCTCTCCAGGCTGCTTCTAAACAAGGCCACAAGGAGATTGTACAGATCCTGTTAGAGAAAGGAGCCGATGTCCATGCGCAGGGCGGCATGTATGGCAATGCTCTCCAGGCTGCTTCTGAACAAGGCCACAAGGAGATTGTACAGATGCTGCTAGAGAAAGGAGCCGATGTCAATGCGCAGGACTACATATATAACTAGAAAGACCCTGGGCATAACATAGTATTATTCTGTGATCAGAACAGAAATCAGACTACCTACTACATTACTTGATATTCTAATCTCTGTGCAAAGGAGGGCTTGGAATGCTTAGTAAATTTATAATTTTCGTCTTATCACCTGGACTCTTTAAGAAACTTCCAGCAGCTTGACCCCGAAAAATGTATTGGTCCCCGCCAGCGAACTGATCTGATAAGCTTAGCGTATTCAAGATAAAAGGCGATGAGGCAGCTTAGCAGGTCTGTCAGGAATCACCAGGCGGAGGGGTCGGTTAGTACCCAGGCCAGGTGTTTTTGTGGAAATGTGGATAATACCAATGTAGTACGTAGTACTGTACAAGAGCCATTAGCAAAGTATGATAGATACAACAATTACGGCAAGGTCTAATTTTCAACTTTTGGACAATATTTTATTTGACTGATGGCTTGGCGGTGGGTCTCCGAACCAATTGATGAGTGTTCTGTGGTGAAGCTGGTATTGCTGGGGTCTGTATATGATGGTATAACCATGTAGATAATCACCAATCACCCAATCCTCCTGACCGAACAAACTCACACCAACCACCTCGTGCCAGAGACGGTAGACGTGCTTCAGCTGCCGAAAATAGGATGTTGAACACTTGGAGAAGCGCCTCCAAGCCAGCCTACTAACAAAATTACTAACCCACGAGAATCCCCCCTCTCCCCCCCCCCACGATACAGAGAAATGAGACGACATATACTAAAAGTAATTATGTATGGGCTCAAAGGAGACACGGCATATATTAGGACATGTATTAGTAGATTAGTGATAGTTGCCCTTTCCGCTTAGCCGCCGGGCGTTAATAAGTTGTGTGTGTGTGTGTGTGTGTGTGTGTATGATGGTGATCAGTCAACATTGGATGCTCTCAATTACACTCTAGCTCGCTTGTGTGCGCAGAAAGAAGACTGAGAACACGATCTTGACCTTGAAAATTGATTTGAGACAACAAACGGGCTTTGGTACTATTTTGCGAAGTGGATACGACACGTCAGATGGAGGAATAGTACGGAGATAGTTGAATGAAAATGTGGGATGGTATGTTTCTGTGTTTGACATTGCGTTCTTTTTATTTTTGTCACACTTTCCGCCATACCATATCTTGTGATAGGATGTGAAGCGCAGTAAACACTTGTCCTCTGGATATAATGCTAAATTAACTGCATCGGTGTTGGGTCTTCAAGGCCCACTTGCTCTCGACACACTCCGGGAGCCTCGGCGGATACAATTATTGAATGAATCCCAACCGCAAAAGCAGAAACTTAGGACCCCTTGATAGCTCCTCCACTAGTTCGGACCTAGCTACTGATCCGAATACGGGGTCTACTCTCCGACGCCACGACCTGATGCAAATGCATGGATTTGAACTTATGTCTAAAACGAGCCAGCAACAACAATGAAATGGGATACCATGGCCCCGTAAACTCAGGGGATTTGTTCAGCACGGTGAAATCCGTCATGCCTACAACGGTACCCAAGCCCCGATCTTTCCATATTAACGGAATGGCAAATACTTCCTGGTTGAGCGCACACAGTTATGGACAGGCGGTACATGCGCCGCTGTCAAAATAGCATGCAAACGTCGTGATTAAGCAAAGTTCCAGGTCCTGCAGGACATGACTCTTGGTCTTTAGCTCAGCCAGAGAGAAATTAGCATCTGTTGCATTAGTGGTCCATTGCTGGAACGGAAAGGGTGTGACTTGCAATTCAACTTCCCAAAGGAGGAAACTAAATGGAAGGTTGCTGCCGATCGCAATGGGACGGGAGCCGTATTTCCTCCAATTATGTATCATGACGCGACGAATGAGCGCCTTCGACTTTGATATAGACTATGCCTTCTTTTATATTGCAAGACTCGAATACGCTCTCTGACTGATTGCTTGTAGGCTTGACCTGGTCAACCATACCCTGTATTACCAGGAAGAACTACGACTCTCGACGTTGAGAAAGGACATCCTGGTTGGTTAGTCTCACATACTAGATCCGCGTGGAGTATCCGCGGGTCACTTTCCATATGTCTTGGCCTGTCGGACGATTTGCTGCGCCACGATGCTAACCCTAAGCTCTGGGGTTTGGGGCAATGGAATGGGTAAATTCCTAGTGTGCAGGCCTGATGTGGGCCCATCCAAATGAAAAGGGTTATTTGCCGCTCATCAGAGACAGTGTGTTTGCAGAAAGCTGTATATCACGCAAGCTTCAACTACTATAACCCATATTTTAATGCCAAGACATGGCGGAGACGGCAAGGTGGCTCGACACTATACCCTTGGCATTGTTGGGTAGTGAAACAGTTAAATATTAGCCTGGGGTCCGTGTCCGTTCCTAGTCTTGATAATCGGCACTGGCTTGCCCTTTCCGAAGGACCCAGCTACGATCAAGTCTTTGGGAAAACTTCGGAATATTCTTATCGAGCCGAAATGTCGGTTTTCCGTTTCAGTTTGATTCCGAAATACCGCTTCTGGTTTGGAGTCGAGCAAGAGTGAGGAATTATTGAAACGTGCCAAGGATCTCTATATTCCTCCAATGACTCGACCAGGGGGTTGTTTACACGCGGCGAACACAGTAGATGCACTGGGGTATAAAGCCATGGCAAACGTAGGACGATGAGCCTTGAGATTGAACAGGCCAAAAGCTATCCTTCCTTTCCCTTCATATTTCCTTTCTTTAAGACGCTCTGAGAGTGATACTAATCTTTTCACCAACCAACTTCTTCAATCGTTCACAATGCTTCCCAAGGCTGTCCTTGTTTCTCTCCTCACCTCCATGGCACTAGCTGCCAGCGAGTTCCCTATTCCCCAGTCCGCCGGTTCCGAGACTTTCAAGGCGACCCGTGAGATTGCCGCTGGCGAGACCTTCGATGGTGGTTTGAAGACTTACGGCCGTGGCGTCTCCTGCACTGGCCAGAGCGAAGGTGGTGACAGTGATGCTGTCTTCAGCCTCGGTGAGGGTGCCACCCTCAAGAATGCCATCATCGGCAAGGACCAGATCGAGGGTGTCCACTGCCAGGGTGCTTGCACTATCGAGAACGTCTGGTGGGAGGCTGTCTGCGAGGGTATGTGCTAGGGTTGTCTTCGATTGGAACGGAAACTGACTTGTGTTGCAGATGCTCTCACCTTCAAGAAGGGTAAGGGCCCCTACAAGGTCATCGGTGGTGGTGCCCAAGGTGCCGAAGACAAGGTTATCCAGCACAACGCCGCTGGTGATGTTACCATCGATGGCTTCACCGTCTCCGACTTCGGCAAGCTCTTCCGCTCCTGCGGTAACTGCAAGACCCAGTCCCAGCGGTCTGTCACCATTTCCAACGTCAAGGCCTACAACGGAAAGATCCTCGCCGGTGTCAACGAGAACTACGGTGACTCTGCTACCATCAAGGACACCTGTGCTTCCTCCGTCAAGGAAATCTGCAAGACCTACGAGGGTAACGAGGGCTCCGGTGAGCCCACCGAGAAGGGCTCTGGCCCCAGCGACGCTTGCATCTACACCGACCCTCTGCCTTCCTGCTAAACGCGTGCTCCTTGTACCTGAGGGGAAGTTGGATAACTTGGGAACTTTTCTTGTACTACTATTTGCCTCCCTGTAGGCAGTCAAAATCAAGGTGGACTTCACTGCCTTTTGTACGTACCTAGGACGCAAAGAAAATAATTGAACCCTTCTCTGATTAGCCTTAGGGGCTATCAGAGCTGGATTGGGATCAAGATATCTCAATGTGCAGATTGCAGATAAATCAAGCTAGATACAATGGTACAATCCAACTAGTAGCCGTACGGGATATCGGTAATAACCATACGGGAACGGGGAACCGCAGGAAAACCCCACCAGGCTTAACTCCGACCCAGACAATGTCCGTCAGCAAAATACATAAGACCGTCGACTTAGTATCCTGTACTACTACTTACTTACACTCCATGGCTCCTCCCCGAGCATCCACCCCAACAATGGCTTCCGCGACCGAACCCTCTAAGCGCGATTTCGATCAACCTATTCCAGTTAGGATATTAAAAAAGGGCCCGGATGACTGGTCGGGTTTAACGGACGCAAAGGAACGACGACGGAGACAGAACCGAATAAACCAGAGAGCTTATCGTGCGTTCCCACTAAATCCTCACTTACCGCAGACTCCATCCCACCCTACAGTTTAAATATATAGCAACCATACAGATAAACATACTGACAAGAACACACACAGGCCAACGTAAACGAACCGAAAAGCTCGGCTTGACCATCAAAAGAGAAGATACAGACTCCAACTCCACCACAGCGCCCTCCTCATTCTCATCCCAATCACCACCCACCACCACAACCCTCATCCACGCCCGCAAATGCCCCTCCGTCGAACAAACCGAACACCTCCTTGACCTCTTTAGCAAAACCGCCTACCAAAGCTACGTCCTCGGCTCGCCCACCTCCGACCACCTCCTCACTCTCTCCAAAGTCAACGTCTTCCGTGCCTTCGCCTCGATCATGTCCACTCTCGGTCTGTACCAGGATAAGGGATGGATGCATGACGACGCCATCTCCCCCTTCACCACCCTCCGCCCGGGCTACGTCCTCCCTACCTCCCTACCGCCCACACTCCGCCCCACCCCCACCCAACAATCCATCCCCCACCACCCCTGGCTCGACTTCTTCCCGCACCCGCACATGCGCGACAACCTCATCCGCGCTGGCGAAACCTTCGACGACGAGCAGCTCTGTGTCGATATCATGGGGTTCTGGGATATGAGCACAGAAAGCTGCGGGCTGTTAGTCTGGGGGGATCCCCAGGATCTGAACAGTTGGGAGGTCAGCGAGGCGTTTATCCGGAAGTGGCCGTGGGTACTGTGGGGATGTCGGGATCTTTTAGTTTCCACGAATCGGTGGCGGGCGTTGAGGGGGGAGAAGTTGATTTTTAGATATCTATAACATTCATTCTGTACCTATTTTTTTTTTCTTTTTTTTTCTGTATTAACTTTGGCGGTGGTGTTTTGGGATATTTTACATTATTTTTAGGAAGGATGATTAGAAATATGGTTCACTTGAATTTTAAGATCGGCATTGAGATCATTTTGACCTTTATTCCCGGCGATAATGCACCTTGCTTACGCGCTAAGACCACTTTAATTTTGGACCACCAATGGAATCGTGCGTAGTGGGGCTTGGCCGGTCTTTTTCCGCTTTGTATGGTATTGCCATGGACGGTATCCATTTTTTTCAGTGCAGTTTGAGTCAGTTGCTGTGTTGAAAGGCCTATATCTCGTTATCTTCGCTCTACTTGACAATTTCTAAATCGCGAAATCTGAGGGCTCGGTCTACTTAAGATAAGGCATTCATGGATCCTGTCGAATTGATCAAGACGATCGGGCATGATCCACGAATGCTCAGTCCTACCCTAAACACACATACAATGACAACAGCCCTGATCAACAACCATAACTGATCCCAGTATACCCAAAGAACAGTGGTCTCAGCGGAGATAACTTCGCTTATCGGAAATAAATCCTGTCATCCCAGAGCATGCTCTGTCGCCTATCTATAGTCTCATTCAAATCCCCCAATCCATACCACCACACATCCCACAATCCACCTGGTTCCAATATAAAACCCTCCTTATCCTCCCAAATCAACAAACCATATACATCACTAGACATAATCGCACACCCACAGCTGCTAAGCCCAAAATGCCATTCCCCAAAAGCGCCCTCCCCGCCGTCTTCGGCTCCATGACCTTCGGCAAAGCCGGTGTGGAAGGCGTCCGTGTCTCGACCATTGAAGACGCAGCCGCTATCCTTGACGTATTCCAAGCACACGGCCATAAAGAGGTCGATTCGGCGAGATTATATGGCGCAGGTTCAACCGAGGAGACTCTGGCGAAGGTACATTGGGCCGAGCGCGGGCTAGTGATGGAGACGAAGCTGTATCCCAGCGCTGGAAAGAATATGGGGGGCATGAGTGCGTTAGCATATAGGCATACGGCAAAGGATTTGAGGAGGGGGATGATGGAGAGTTTAGAGGCGTTGGGGACGAGGAAGGTTGATATGTGGTTTGTTTTCTCTCTTTTTATTTTCCTTCCTTCCTTCCTTTCTTTCTTTTTTGTCTTTGTGGAAGATGGGGTAGCTGTGTGGGTGTTTGTTAACGGGTGTTGGTTTGCGATAGGTATTTACATGGCCCAGACCGGAATACTCCGTTTGAGGAGACTCTTCGCGAGGTCAATGAGCTCTACAAGGAGGGATACTTTAATCGGTTGGGGATCAGTAATTATATGTCGTGGGAGGTTGCGCAGATCTGTGAGATCTGTGAAAAGAACGGTTGGATCAAGCCCTCTGTTTATCAGGGTATTTACTCGGCTATTCACCGGGCTATTGAGCCTGAGTTGCTTCCTTGTCTTCGATACTATGATATTGCGCTTTATGCGTTCCAGCCTTTGGCGGGGGGCTTTTTGACCTCGCGGTATCGGAGGGATATGTCGGATGAGGAGCATGAGCCCGGTTCTCGGTTTGATCCGAAGAGGTGGCAGGGGAATCTCCATCGGGGGCGCTATTGGAATGAGTTTTACTTTGATGCCCTGGATGTTATTCGGCCGGTGGCGAAGAAACTGGGCTTGACGGAGGCAGAGTGTGCTTTTCGGTGGTTGTCTCATCATAGTGGGATGGGGAGGGAGAAGGGGGATGCTATTATTGTTGGGGCTAGCAGTGCTGCGCAGTTGGAGCAGAATCTGACCGATATGGAGAAGGGGCCCTTGCCCGAGGAAATGGTGGAGGCGCTGGATGCAGCTTGGTTACGGGTTAAGGGGGTCGTTCCGAAGTATTTCCATTAGCCCTCATGCTGTAGTTATCTATTGAGAATTTATCTAATGGTAATTGATCGCTGTAAATGGTAAACCAAGTTAACCGGGTATTATCTTTGAATGCTAGATGTGGACGCTTCAAACGTGCAGCTCTTAGATGCTCAGTACATATGCGACGCTGAATGATGATGTACTTGTCGTTCAATAAATGCCTCAAAGAGGCTAATATGTGTTCGGGTTCTTGAGAGTGTCAAAGATTTGCATTACCAAGGCAGGGTCAACTTCAGGCCTCGGGACTTTTCGCGCCATATATTGGCCTTCCTGAAGCCGCGCTTTGACGATCTGCTTCCTCGTCTTCGACTTTATCACGGTGTGTAGGCTTTTGCTGATTCCTTGGGCTGGATATGCCACGAGACCTATTGCAGCTGTTGCGCGTGTTAGCGGGATTCAATGTTGTGAGCGAGCCCAACTCACCTGATGGTACTTTGGTGCTGATGCTAACTGTTCCTTTAAGAAACCCTTTAGCCATCCCCATTGCACCTTCTTCCTTGGCACCCTTGTGGGTCTGCGTGAATATATCCGTTAGGCCTTCAAACATTCCTTGACCGAAGTTTTTCCCCCCCGCAATAGCACCGCTTTTCCAGTCGCGGATGGCATAGTCTTCAACTTCTTCACCATATAATCGCGGTACGGCTCGGAGGCCCTCCGTGGTGGCCAGCGGAATATCGACAAGCATTCCTTTGTACATATACTTCATGAACTTGCCAAATCCCGTAGCACTGGCACCTATCGCCGCTCCCGTGGCATCCCAGTCCATTTTGGACTTACCACTAGCAGTTGTTGTCTGCGAGTCGACCCTTGAAAGTAGACCCTCGACGTCCCTCGCCGCTGGAGATGAAGCGGTGGATCGTTCACGGCCTTTTATCTCTTGGTACGGTTTGATGAACATATCCGATGTAGCTTTTAGCATGTCAGTGCCATAACCGATTGTCGCTGAAGTCGTGCTTGTGATTGGATCGTAGCGGCGATTGATTATTACAATCGGACGAATCTCATGTCTATGACGTCAGTCTTCATGGAAAGAATAGGTAGGGAAAAGCGATAACATACTGCTGAAGGCTCCTTGGCTCAATGCGCATGTGGTCCAAGAGAATTTGTCCGGCTAGTTTGGATAGGTAGATAGGTTTGGCCGATTTTTTATATACCCACGACGCAGGCTGATCGGGGAGGATCTGGCAGCGCATGCGATCCAGTGGAAGGTTTCGATGGAACGACTCGACCGCCATTTTCACACCTGATTCGGATTGCATCCTTATGGCAATGTCTTCGGCGGCTGCCCTGGCTTGAGGGGTGAGACAGTATCGGATTGCCTCGGCGAGATTCTCGGCTGTTAAGGACTTTTGTGGAATAGGCTCAGCGCCAGCCCCTGACGCAGCGATCATTCTACCCCAGAAGGGCTGGTCTCCGAAGAAGGGAACAATTGTTGTGGGCTTCCCGAATCGTAAGCCGCATGCCGTTGTCCCAGCGCCACCATGATGTACCACAGCCGATACTTGTTGGAAAAGCCACTCATGGGGGCAGTCGCCGAGATACATAATGTCTTTTGATGAAGACCCACCGAGTTTACTCCACCCTCTTGAGATAATCGCACGAACTCCAACAGCTCGGACGGCTTCTTCAAGGATCGCGGTGAGCCTGGGAGGATCGTCGATGACGATGCTGCCAAAGCCGATATATATTGGGGGAGGGCCGTTTCGAAGGAATGTGCCTAGTTCATATGAGGGACTGTAGATCGGCAGTTCACGGAAGAAGAAGCCGCAGACATCTAGACACTTAGTATTGCTCGATAGGAGAGGGATGAAAAAAATGTACCAATGTATGATGGCCAATCTTTGGGCTTGGGTACTAAAGCCGGAGACCAGCAATACGTAAAAGGCACTTTGAGAGTCTGCACAAGATTTGGCCCTTCGGTAACAGGAACTCGTTCGAGGTCGATAGTTTCCCTCCAGTTATTGATCACATCGCCAAGACTAGGAAGGACAATCAAGTTAGACTCCAACACAGCATGTATGGATGATCAAGCTCACCCTTGCCAGGTCATCCACTCAACAACACCATATGAGACAGCATTTGCAAAGCTCGCGTTTGTTCCAGAATATTTCAGGTTGGCCAGCGGATGAGGGTAGTCCGATGTTGAGCTCCACGGCATGGTAAACATCAAATGTAAAGGTACTCCCAAGGCCTGGGCACAGTGAACATGTGCGAAGCTGGGAGGGTTCGCGATGATAGCGTCGGCTACGAACGGGGCTTGGGTGGTGGGATCATCCTGGATACAAGACCTCCAGCACCCTTCCAGCATCTCTCTAACCATCACTCGTTTCCGTGTTATCTCCCCCGCTTTCAGGCTCTTCATACTCGGAATAAGACCTGGATTCTTAACCATGAATGCCATTAGTTCCGCGGGATCGCCGCCTATCGGATAGAACTCGAGACCCGACTCTCTAACGAAGGAATCAAACACATCATGCGTCGCTAACCGGACTCGATGGCCATGCTTCTGCAACTCATTACCTAGCGCAATGAATGGCTGAACATCGCCCCGACTTCCGACGACGTGAATGACAATGTTGAGTTTGATATCGCATCGCACCGGCCCCGAGTAGGCTGGTGGGCTAATGAAGTCATCTTCGCTTGGCTTCGGGATAAATTTGAGGGCAGTTCTGGCTGCAGGAGAGTCTAGGTCCACATCGATACGACCGTCATCTGACTAGTTAGCATGTATTTTTCTTTGCCAGTATAATTGTTAGAAACCAGTGTATAGTACCTTGGACGACGCTGGATCCACTTTCTGCGATCAATGTGTAAGGCGGCGGAGTGTCCACAACTTCCGGGAGGGAATCCGACATGGACCTTGGACGAGCTTTGGAAGTCATTCTGGGGAGAATGTCAAGGAGTGATGGATTGGAACCATGGCTTTGAAGGATATGCAGTTAAATATCCAGTCCAGAGGGGAAAAGACTCGTTGCATGAAAAGGGAGTAGCCTGATCGTACTCGTGTTCGCTACTGGAAGGAGCCTAATCTAGAAGACCTTCTAGCCTGACCTGGCCAATAATATAGCGCAAGTGGATCCAGCTTAAAAATAAGAAACTTGTCGATCAACGAGTTTCTCACTTTGGTTATTCTTAGACATCCTTTAGAACAACCTGTAGTAAAGTCCTACTTGGAATTCACTAGTGCCATTCCTTTCCTGTCATGAACTTATGATGATCCTTTCCCTATAGTGAGCAAGGGCAATTCATCCTCACCTCTTCTTTCGGTCGCATCCGCGAGATTAATGACTTGGCATAGGAATCTTATTTAGAAGTTTGACTCTCTCAGGAACGAGGGCTACTAGCGTTGAAATAGTTGCTAGTACTTGTGGGGCGGACCTTTCTCGAAGAAATGAACAATCCAAAGTACTAGTAGTTTAGATAGTTTGAGTGACATTAGCTTCGGCTTCATGGCAAGTCGATGTCAGAGTCCCGATGGTCGAGTTCAACTATGCCGGTATTCCTAGTTGGCTTAAGATCTATACAACAGGCTAGGCTTCTGAACACTTTTCCAAGGTACTCGTATTCATTGCTTTAACTGAGTAAGCCATTTCTCATCAAAGTAGCGGTCGTATTCGTTCCGAGGCGAGTCTCCACCTAGATAGCTTCCTTGTCAACCTTAGAACATGGATGTGCGACTGGGTCCTAGGTGACACTATTTTTGTATTCCTCTCAATCGTCTACCTCGAGCATATGATCCATCATGTCAATATCGAAGATAATTATGCCCTACAAGAGATACCCTGGCAGATAACGTTGTCGAGTGGTTTGTTGAAGCCCAAAGAACATGACGAAAACAAGAAGTTAAACAACATACGGAATGGGGCCTAATAGAAGGATATAATGATGATCTGTTTGCCCTGGACATAACTGGCCGTCAATCCCTTAGGGTCTCGCGGTAGGTCTAATTGCGCATGCACAAATCCTGCTTGAAGATGCCTTACGCGGCTAAAGGCCAAATAAGCAATGTTTGTATATTTGAGAGGCTATCTTTTGTAATAGTGGTTTCAAGGCAACCGCTGTGGGAAATAATTGGGATCCATATGTGGCTCTGCGTTACCACAGGGATGGCGTAGGTTTGCACATTCCCAAGGATGATGAGACGCATATCCTACTTGAGTTGCACAGAAGGGGACATCTGACCGGATCCTCCTCCCGGGATCATGCCTGGTCAATGGTTGGAGGGTACTCGTGCTGTAGCTGTAGCAATACGCCAAGTGAAGTGTAGATTTGTAAGACCAGTATACAGCCATCCGTATAGTCATATGTGCTACTGACCCATCTGTCACTCGACAAAGGGCAGAATATAGTCGGGTTGCTGGTTGTAGAACATAGTCTTCTGTTTCCGTATAAGGTAGTAGCAGCGACAGGTTTCCGACCTAGAATAACTGTTACAGGCAAATGAGCATGGATTTCTGTTTTGACCTCTGAGAGGCAGCTGCGCATTGTTACAAAAATATCTGGGCTTTCTTGTACGGCAATTTCACGGTGGAAGTGGGTAGACGTAGCCCAAACCCTTCTACTCCTCCATGAGGCCGGTACTGATTCCAAAGGCCCTATACTATAAAGTGCTGGAATGAGGAAACAGGAGCACTATAGTACTCACGAGTTCGTGTAGTTTGGGGTCTGAACTCCACCTAGATATTGAAGGGCCAGATGAGTAAAGCTCTGTGGAGTGAGCGATGCAACTAACATACCCATTCATCGGACATTTCTAACCAGTCTGGACCCCATTCACAAATCCAGCACGTTCAATGTGTTTGGTACTTTCCTCCCAGATTGTGAATCTTTTGCCCCAGAGCTTGCTAGCCTCTAAGATAGTTTGTCTCCTAGAACGGTAGAAATGATTTGGATGTATGCTTTCCTGATTACCCTCAATACTGGCGGCCATCGTAAGATGGGGAAATTGAGATTAAGTTAGCAGCTTAAGTTTAAACTGCGACAATGACAGTTGACGACCAGGATTAGATTGGATTCTAAAGAGACAGCTGTGAAAAGCGAAGAAGAAAGGGACAGAATAACGAGATACTCATGGAGACGTTAATACAGGTCTTCAACGCGGCCTAAGAAGAGTAGTACAAGTCACTCCACAAGTATTGTACTAGCAGCTAGAGAGCTCATCTTCCATCCAACTACGTATTGTAGCAAGGTAGTAATAACAGATCCCTCTGGGCAGTACTTGATCTGCAAGATGGAAAGCACAGGCCCAATCTCGAACTATATTCCGGTGCATCGATTTTATTCAATGCTGTCAATCACTATATTCTAGTCTTTGTTTGCTATTCAATCTCATTATTTGACAGTATCATCCCATTCCCGGGTTTCAGTAACCTTTCATCCTCTGCTATGTGAATGAGTATCACCGCTTCCAACCGGCTTCTACAACATCCCGGACTGTTCTGGGCTTAATCTCTGGGAAAATCTGGTTCAGGGTCTTGGCAGGCTTCAAATCAAAGAGCCCTGCGATAAACCAAAGGCCAAAGGTAGAGAAGAAACCTTGAAGCATATTCTTCGGAAAGAACTGATAGACTGGCAAATGAGCGGGGAGCTCAGTGACTTTACCACTCCTAAGCTTTTCGATGCTGTCGTAGGAGACGTTGAACTTGGTGCCTGCACATAGCCTGTTAGCCGTACAACTGTTAGCGAAGAACAACCAGTCTTCACATACCCTTTGCATTCTGAGCGATGTCGACCATCTCATTGAATGTAACCTTGTCTCCAATGATGAACATTTGTAGATCCCACTTGTCCAATTCTAGGGCTGCCGCGACATATTTAGCAACGTCCAAGGTGTGAGTGAATACCACCGGGTCGTTTCCAGTACCGGGGATTCCAGCCGCATCATTGGCAATGTCAACGACATTAGTCGCTGGTAGCATGTGCGACTTAACTTTTGGCATGCCGTAGTAGTCGAGAAAATATCCATTTGAAATGGCGCATCCCTCAAGGTCTTTGGCATCCTTGAGGGCTTGAATGGCCTGGAGTTTGGGAACGGCCAAAGGGTGATCTTTCATATGTCTAGTGAACGGATGAGAGGAGGCCCGCACAGGATATTGATAAGAAAAAATGGTCAGACTAACTCCTCAGTATAAGGGATACCCCAGCTATTCGAAATTATTCGCTTGGTCGTTTTTGATATATCAGCAGCCTTTATGAGCTCCAACTCTGGAGACGGACCGTCCGTGGTTGTCATTGACAAAGCTGACAAAGTCGAGATGATTGTATGTATCTGATGGTCCTCGAGAGCCTTGACAAAAGCGCCGGTGTCAAAGTAATCAACACTGACGACGGTTACTCCAAGCTCTGCAGCGATAGCAGGATTGGACTGTGCTACAGTTAGCCATGCCTACTGATATCTCGTTGCCAAGCAGAGGAATAAATTACCCTTCTTGAGAGTATGTAGACTTCATGCTTTTTGGTTGAGAGAATGGCCTCGATGATGGTTCGCCCCAGGCCTCCGGTGCCTCCAGCAACAGCTACTTTGACCATGATTGTACGCGGTATGCTCACTATTTTGAAATTGTAGGTAAGGAAGTTTGAAATATCCGACTTGGGACAGACAATAGTCCAAAAGGAAGTGTGCCATTAAATATTCCAGGAGCGGTACAGAGCAACCCGGAACGGAAACAAATAGAAGAGCCTCCAGAGACATGTTTATAAGAGATCAAAACAACAATCTGCAATTTGTCCTTCTCGCATAGAGATAAATTGGTGTGCTTTCAAATCTACCGGATGCAAATTGCATCCGCTTCAATCAAGGCCTGACTAAGCGGAACCTTTTGGCCACAGATCACCAATAACTTATCAATCAACCCGAATTAGTAGTACGGAATGCTCCTTGACTTGACATCATCTATGACGAATTGACCCGCCTGGGGTTCTAGTAATTTAATTACCTTAGCCTTGGTGTGTCACATAATCGCATCAGCTTACATTCCTTGGGATTTCGAGAAATGGAAGCCTCTTCCGGCACAGGAGGTTTGGCTCTAAAGGAGCAAGACAGGAAGAGAGTTACCAAGGTAAGGCTCCTTAACGCCCCAGTACACAGTCTAACACTTCCTGGAAGGCTTGTCAGCAGTGTCAGGTGAGGAAGAGGCGATGTGATGGGAATATTCCAAGTTGTTCCCCTTGTGTGAGCCAGGCTCTTGATTGCAAGTATTCGGAGGTAAGGAGACGGGGTAAAGGGAAAACGTGGGTAGACAAATCCAAGTACTGTTCTAATCTCCTCACTAAGCTCTCTGACAGGAAAACGTACGTGGAGCGTCTTGAGAGAAGAATTGCAATGATGGAGCGCTCTTTACGTCGTTCGTCTCAAGTCCCGGGCCAGGTAAGAGTCTAGGAGACAAAACGTATTCGGAACAATAGTAACTGGTATGTGACGAACATTAAGGCACTTAGTCCAACACATTCTATGCCAGGATGTCGGGAAGCGCCACCCTTGAAGAGCACGGCAGAAGGAGCTACGTGTTCTGGTTCGTCTACTAAAGGAACAAGACACCTCGCGGCAGATCAGATGATCGAGCAGATATGTGAGACGCAAATGATGACATCGAATGGATTATTTGATGAGAATATGATGATTCTGAGAGACAAGCTTTCTGCATTATTTCCCGACGAAAATAGTGTGAAGAGCCTGAAGCTCCAAATCTCCCGCGGCCCTTTTGTCCTTAACAAATTCACGGGCCTTGCGCAAAAGGCCCATCTCAAATCACTTTTTGGAATTGCTTTCGATGACTTTAATTGCTCATGGCCGTTGTTCAATCCTTCTATGCTAATAGCCCTTCTGGATGAGCAGGATATAAGTGATGCTGCTTCCACTTGCGAGAGCCTTACGCGCTGGGGTATGTTGAACTCCGCAGCAGCGATCGCAATCCGGTCCAAAACAGCCAAGGGCTCTTATAATGAAATGATCGATTTATCGTGGCACTTTTTCAAGAATTCTTTCAGCTTGTTTTCCGTACTTGTTTCTCGGGGCACAGATATCTTGGCTCTGGAAACCCTTCTTGCCATGGCTCTATTCACGCACGGATCGACTGATTTGCGAACAACATCACTTCTAATATCCACAGCTGCAAGGATATCATTAACCCTCGGATTTCATAGGGAGACCTTCTATACAGATATGGACCCGGTCAGAGCTGAGCGTCACAGGCGGGCGCTTTGGATTGCCTATATACTTGACCAAGATATGTCCATCAAGACTGGGCTGCCGTCGGTTTACAGCAACGATGACCTCGGCCTTGACTATGCAAGTTCAGGTTCGCTAGGTGTTCCTGGAAAGATTGCCATCTCGGGAAGTCGTGTGGAAGCCATCGTCTTTCGAATACGCACCGAGCTAGCCATGATTCAATCCAATATTCAAAGTCGACTATATTCTGAAAAGAGCGCTAAGATGACTGTTACCCAGCTCCTGGGAGCAGCCATGGAGCTGGACCACCAGCTTGAAGAATGGAAGAAGACGATTCCTTCGGAGATGCAGCCGGGCCACACTGTTTGGTCAGCTGTTGCGCCGCTAAAGGAACCTATTATTTCTTTGCACTTTGCATATTACCACGCTATTGATGTAATACACAGTTTTGTCGCGCGTCTCAAGCCAGGAGATGATATCACCTTACTTCCACAGTGCGTTTCTTCGGCACTCACTCAGACGAGCACAGCTTACGAGACGATCCGCCTGCTGCAACACCTACCCCCCCAGCTGCCAGGAGCACTCTGGTAGGGATACAAGTTCCTCATGTGGTGCTGTGCTAAATTGTTCATAGGCAGGTCTTGTGCTATCCTCTATCTGCTTGTATTGCGCTGTTAGCAATCCTGCTTAGAAACCCCACCGATGTGCGGGCACGATCGCATTTGAGACATATCAGTGGCGGTTCCGACCACCCACCGCCTTCCGCCGGTGGGTGGTCGGCAGCCTAAAGGAATTTTCAGCCTAAAGGAAGATAATCAATTTCCTCCCATTTTAAAGCTATACAAACCATAAAAAATGCCCAAAACGTCTAAAATTTCTGGTTTATGTGTAGATGAGGCCGTTGAAGCTGCCTGTCTTGAAAAAAATTCTAATATCGCAAAGATTGCGCGAGAATTCAGGATTCCTTATCACACACTCCACGGCTGTATCTATAATAGAAGAAAGTCTTGTACAGCTTGAACTGCACCAAATAAAGCGCTAAATCAGTATCAGGAGACTGCCTTAAGGTAATAGATTGCTATAATGTGTGATATCCATCTTCCGGTGACTATATCATTGCTTTTAGAGTGGGTAAACCTTGCTATACAGCAAGATAATCCTATACAGAGTGTCAGCTAATTATGGGTATATCACTTTACTAAAAGCCTTTCTCCTGACCTTAAATTAAGCCTGGTAATTCAAAGGCTAAAGGAGAAGAAGTGCTTAGATGTAGAGGATATTGGACAGCTTTAGTTCTGGTATAATTAGCTTACTAACTTACTTAAAAATGTCCCTGCTTATTTTATGTATAATTTTGATGAATGCGGCTTTTAATCAGGTAGTGGAAAGTCTTAAAAAGTTCTTGATATAAAAGAAAGAGTTCCTAATTTTCCTGAAGCTGAGTATGCAGATAATATTACTGCAGTTGAGTATATTGCTGTAGATAGCTGGATTATGACTTCGCTCTTTATTTTTAAAGGAAAGAAATTTATGGAGGCCTGGTATAATAAAGCGATTCCCGATTACTATACCGCAGTCACTGATAAAGGCTATATAAACAATAAAATCGCGCTTGAATGGCTTTAAAAATTCTATGAGAAGACTAAAGATTATATAAAAAAGGGAGAAAAATATATATTTATTTTTGACAGCTATATAACTTATAAAATAGTTGAATTTCTTTAACTCTGTGAGATATATAAGATTCTTCCCTTTTATTTCCGGTCTTATACAATATATCTCTGTCAGCCGCTTGATAGAAAGCCTTTTCTTATATATAAAATATATTTTCACAGTGTAAATAATCTCATTGCACAGTGGTATGGAGTTCCGGGAGATAAAGTAAATTTTCTATGTGATATTGTTGCTGTATATAAGAAGACTTTTAATCCATGTCTTATTCATAACTTCTTTAAAGAATGCGGTATCTTTCCTTCAGATAGATTCTTAATTATTGAAGCTATTCAGAATACTTTATTATCTTTACTAGAGATCTCTGCACCTAATCTATATGTATATAGAGAGACTATGCCGCCTCTATATTCTCTCTCTTTAAGTCTTGAGAATATATCTCCAAAAAGCGCTTAGCAAGTTGAAAAGAATTAGAAGAAGCTATTTAAGCTTTTAAATAATAATATACCAGATAATTTTTATATTGAGTGCTATCTTGACCGCTTATTTTATCAGTAAAAGCTTTAATCTGAACAGCTTGCTGTCATGAATTTAACTTTTAAGTAAATTAAGGCCGCGCAGGCATCCTGAAGTTATAAAAAGACTAAGAGAGAGGTTTAACGCCTTAGTGATAGTGGCATACTGCGTGTAAAGAATGTGAATCGGTCTATTGCGGACAGGAAGGCCAAAAATAATGAAAAGAATAAGAAAGCAGCTGATAAGGTATATTTCAAGGTGTACAGTCATCTCCCGCCAGCGCCTTTTATAGAAAATTAAACTACAGCTTCAGATACAGGATTGGTAGAGGAATCGGGTGATCAACTTTATTTTATTGATTCTACAGGCGTTTAGTGGTGATAATACGAATTGCTTCATATTCTTCCTTTAGGCTGAAAATTCCTTTAGGCTGCCGACCACCCACCGGCGGAAGGCGGTGGGTGGTCGGAACCGCCACTGATATTAGTAATTTTGTCAAGTTCCTGACCGAGGCCCAACACCATGAAGACTTTGATGTAGGGCGTATGTTGGACTTCTGTTCCGAAATGGAAAGGATCGCAGTTGATGCACTCACGAAGGCGACCAATATGCCCCAGCCAGCGGAACTTATAGTTGGTGATTCTTCGCCCACTGTCTTCGATGGAAAAGTCCAGGTAGGCCCAGCTTATCTATGGATAAGGCTCTTCAAGCTTACTGTATTGCAGAGACTCACGTCGCAGTTGACCAGTTCGACTAGTTATATGCAGCTCGCGCAGGGACTCATGGGCAATCTGCCAAATCTGCGTTCCGTTGCGAGCAATGTTTTTTCCGAATTTGTTACTATTGAACGGCATTTAAGCTCGCCGGGAGGGCTCCTCGCACCTGTAGCGCTGATTCCAGAAACATACCAGTTCGCCTTTACGCTAAACCGCGACTAAGGATGAATTCGAGGTAGTGTTATCGAAGTAGGGTCACAATCCTCCAGACTACAGGAGACCTAGCAGACACCGCATAAACAATCCGATCATCTAAACTCAGCATATGCAAAGTCCGCTGGAGCTAAGCAACGCTGACGCTCTCCAAAAGCATATAACCCGAGCAGCATCCCCGTGAAGGGTGCACCAACTGGCGGTGACTGGGTCATCGTGCTGTTCTTTACCTCACCTATCCATTGGGTTTTGACATCGTCACCACCCACTTCTTGAAATCCAAACCTGTACTGATTACCGCATTCAATGATAAGTACAATATCCGATTCCACACTTTGAAGTTCTCGATCAATGACCTTTCCTTCTGCCGGTCGAAATCGCACAACCCGTGCACCTTCCTTTGTAGGGGAGAGTCGGATCCCTAGACTGCTGTAGGTGAAGTAGTTCCACCAAACAACGGTTCCGGCTTCTGTATGTGCTGAGTTCGGAAGGAATGATAGGCGTGTCTCCCAAGTACAGTAGCGGTGCGTTTGCTTTCTGAGAAGTAGGGTTGGACAGGTGGGGACAGAAAGATTGTATGGCCCACCATGCAGACGGAGATGGTTCGGTCGTTCCGTGAGCGAATAGTCGGTTCTGACGGGTGTATCTAGAGATATAGGATTTTAACTTCGGTATGTGTAGGCGGGGAGTCATTGGAGACCTACTCTTGCGGTACCAGCCTAGCTGTAAGTCAGGGCTTGAAAAGTCGTCTCTCCATGATGCTGGAGGTTGATACTCGTAGAGGTGCGGGCTCTCGCATTGAAGCGAGATCTTCTTGCCCCCGTTGAAGATTGGCCAATCGTCCCTCCATTCGACGGGTATGAGGAAGGTTTCACGTCCTTTTGACAGTAAGTTGATACTGCACCATTCCATAGCGGAAACACCCAAACAAACTCACCGAAGACCGACTCTTCCCAGTACCCATCCCTTTTCACAGGTCGAACACCCAGCAAAACAGCCCACCATCTTCCCCGCGCATCTTCTACCAAATCCGCATGACCGGTATTTTGCACTTCGTCGGTGACTCCATTTCTCCAGAGTGGGTTATTTGGACCGACATCCCATGGACCAAATGGGCCCGTCGCACTGCGACTCACCCATTCGCAATGTCCGCTTTCCGTGCCGCCTTCAGCGGTGAAGAGGTAGTAATATTTTCCCCGTTTGAAGATGTGCGACCCCTCTGCGACGCCAGAGGTGGATTCGCGGATAAGCTTCGGCTCGGAAGTGGAAGCACCGCTGGGGAGATCGATGGTGACTATATGGATAGCGAAGTCTTTCAAATTCGCACCGGGTGTGCGGTTCAATTTGCGATACGTCGACGAAAGGTAGGCAGTGCCGTCATCGTCCCAGAATAACTTAAGAGATTGGTGTCAGTTTACAATAGCGACGTTCGTATAAGAATGTGCCGCGAGAATTACATCCTGATCAAATCCAACCTGATCGAAAAATATCGGGTCCGACCAAGAGTCCGAATCCCAGATGTTCTCGGTTTTCACATAGAAGCCCCTTGGCCAAACCCTGTCGTCGTCCTGCGGGCGATAGCGCTCGAAACTGGCAGCAATGATGTAGTAGACACCGTCATGATATCGCAGGGTGGTCGCCCAAACTCCACCGCCGGGCTCGGGGGTCTGGATGTGTATTTGACTGCGCCTGGTTAGTGCGTGGCCGACCAGGGTCCAGTCTATCAGGTCGCGGCTATGGTATATTGGGCTAGCTGGGAAATATTCAAAGGAAGACGTCACGAGGAAAAAGTCATTGTTCACACGGATGATAGAGGGGTCAGGGTTAAACCCAGGAAGAATGGGATTGTTGTACATGACGACAAGAGTATAATAGGCTTTCCTACCGAAAAAGGCATGAGACTAGGTTGACTGCGGCGAGCTAGTATTTATAGCCCGTCCCAACATCATGAGCGAGACACTGGGATTGGTGGATAAATGTTCCTCGGTCTCTGGCTTAAGAATGGGAGGGACTTGCTCAAAGAAAACAACGCGATCCTTAAGCTAGAGGGGAAGCTCTTCCAGGATTCAACGAGTACCCCGCCTGTTTGCATACGGAGAAGTCGTATGTACAGTACAGTAACCAAATCAGTAGGAGACTCAAAACTGTTCCTGCTTATCTTATCTCCCCCAATGGGTTCGGTGAAAGTATATATCTCCCGTCATTCATGTACTCTTGTTCGAGAGGGATTAGGGGCCTTTCCGTAACCTTTATATGTTCTACCGGAATCGTCAACGGCCATTTCTATTCCACCGACGCGAACCACAAGGTCACTTTGGAGTTTGGACCAGAAGTTCGTCACGCATATTAAGAGCGTGGCCTCTTCCAAATAATCAACCGCATCGTTCCAACTGATTTGCAAAAGACTATTTTCGAACAGGCACGAGGCTTTTTTCGACTTACTCTTTGAACTATAAGAGAAATATGCCAAGGGTGTGGAGTACCACCTACAGTTTCCTTCCTTTTTCGGTTACATGTCTAGAAGATAACATCTCGGACTAATGATCTCCAGATGTTAGAAAATACAACCGTGGATCTGAGCGTCCAGGGCTGAGAGTATTGAGAAAAAAAAAAAAAAAAAAAAAAAAAAAAATCGAGGCGGTTCGCAAGAATGCTTTTACCTGAGTGAGGCATCACTCCCTGTTCGCCCGAAGATCATGGCCGGGAAATTAATCGGACAAAACTAATAACCCGCTGAAGTACGGGACCCAATTGCTTTTTGCAAAGTGCACTGAGGCGTATTATATGACTATGGAATCACGAGATTTACTCCGCACCATCGCTCTAACGCTCACTCTCGGATTACTACGGTATTCGGCTTAGGAGCCCGACGCATCTACTCCGATAACCCTGAGCATAGTATGTCTGTTGTGTTGTATAGATAACGATATTATCTTTAACCAGATTGGCTAATATGGGTCGAAGACACCGGTGTCCGATCGACTTGAGGCTAAGCTACAAGCTTAGGATCGCGATTCCTTGTGAATATCTAGAACAAGCCATTAGATTTCCGGCTAACGTACGGAGTAAATAGCACCTAGAAATACGCTATATGCACCACTAGTCCGATATCACCCCCACGCGGGAGTTGCCGAATCCTTTAAGATCGCAATCCCACCGCAACGTTCTATTGAATCTCATTCGAAGCCAAAGATCGAAAAACAACATGTCCCTCCAAATCCGCTACGCAAACGAATCCGACAGCCCGGAACTAGTGCGTATCAACGCCCTCAGTTTCTCTCCCAGTGTGTTTTACCAAAATGCGTTTGAGAACGTGGAGTTTTCAGCCCTGTGCACATTGAAATATATACGATCGTTTGAGAAATTTGTAGATCCCAAATACCATGTCTTAGTTGGAACCGACTCGGAGACAGGCCAGACCCTCGCCTCCATGCGATTGATCATTCCTCTTCATCTTCAGCAAAAATCCCATTCATTCATCAAGCTCTCGGAAGATGCAGGTAGGATGGTAGCTGAACCAGAGAAATATACGCCGGAGGGAATAAACCAGCGCGTCTACGCCTCCTTTTTAAATATGCTGAAGGCTATGAGGGAGAAATATCTGGAAAAGGATGACATTGGTGTGTACCTTCTTTTTTTTTTTTTTTTTTTTTTTTAAAAAAAAAAAATTCTTTTCTATGCCCCAATCTAGTCTCTCTGAATGGGAAAGGCTAAAGAGTATACGTAGTACTGGATTACTTGGCCACAGACCCCGAGCAGCAGGGCAAAGGAGTTGGAACTCAACTATTGAAATGGGCCCTTCAAAAAGCCGACACTCTGAATGCGCGGATGTACCTTGAAGCATCGGAAGTAGGGTATCCACTGTACCAAAAGCATGGGTGGAAATTAGTGGAGGAAATCGTTCTGGATTTTGAGCCGTTGGGAGGAAGTAACAAGGGGAGGTATTACATTATGATCAGAGATCCAGTGGCTCACCCAGATCAGACTAGTTAAGCTTGTTGTGATTGTTGGAGAGTGATAGATGAGAACCTGATTGAGCGCAAAAAACGGTCGCTGGTTTTTGCGACAAATTTATTGGTCCTGAAAAATATTCCAGGCAGACCTGAAGATACGATGGTGTTCTTTTACCTCCTCAATATAATCCATGGTTTGCGGGAAGGGAGCCACGGAAAACACCTCTCAACTTGAAGGGAGTCTCCGCTTACGAGATCATCAGTCATCATTGTATAAATGGCTTGTCACTATAGCTCCGAGGAGACCAACGCTTGTTCTCTAGGAGAGGTGAGCTCAAGGGGCTAGAACAATCATACAGCAAAATATCCACGGCGGGCCACGCGCTTTGTAGTGGCATATAGTTTATCGGTAGACGAAGAGTTTGTTAGTAGTTCTGATTTTGGTATACTTCATAAGGAGGTATTACAGAGGTATCAGACACCCATGATGATACCCACCTTACCATCACACAAGCGTGGACCGTCTCGTGACCTTTAACAGATAACGTGTAGCCAATGTCATGGCATACTATAGCAGCCCTAATGGCCTTGATTCTCTTCAATATGACGTTTGATGCCTTACAGGTTTCTGGGTGTAGTTTATATGAGCAGACAAGCTTAGTAGGTGGTGATGGTGTTCCACCAGTCCAGGTACAGGACCTATTCCCTGAGAGATGCGAGGTTCACAAATATCGATATCCAAGTTCCCTTACCCCACTGAGGAACTACTCTAATAAGGGTGGGGTTAAGAGAGCTCGAGCTCTTGCTTATGTCTGCACATGCCGGGGTAACCATCTGTCAAAGGGGTTCCTAAGCTATGACTGATTCCCACGGATCGGGCCAATCAGTAGCTGGCATTGTGTTTGACAGATCGAACAGTGGTTTCCGGAAAATACTTGCAGGAGCTTTGCGCCAATCTAAGTTGTTGGTCAACGGGCGATGTTTGGGTCCAGATCCTTGGGTCGATGTGCAGTCGATTGGCCCTTTTATCTGGAGTGGTATTGGGTTTTCATGGCGATGATAAAGCTTGATTGATCTATGACTGTGGCAAATGCTGATGAGTTTACTCGTCGGGTCAGTGGCTGATTTATGCGTTTATTCTAGCATCCTAATTCTTTTCTTGGAATTAGCATACCATTTGTGACTGTGCCACCAATGTATAAAAGCCCACGCAGACGAGCAGAGCGTTTGTTAATCAAACGAACCCGGACTTTAAACTTGAATTTTAATTTCCCCCCACTCAATGCGAGTGGTACTAATGAGATTTGCCATCAATGATTGCCAAGGCTGCGCAGCTTCTCGGAGTCGTTATATCGTTTCTCGTCCTTGCTGTGGGGATCGTAACTCTACGATGCTACGTGCGTCTACGAATGAAAAGGTGCTTTGGGATTGATGACGGCCTATCGGCCGGAGCCCTGGTAACTTGCCTGATTTTGAAGTGTTAGTCAAAAGTTCAAATAGGCTGATCCTCTCACTTTCAAGGTGTTTTTCATTGTATCAGCCAGTGCTTTGGTTGAAGGTGTTCGGACTGGGAGTTTCGGGCGCTGTTGGATGGATATGTCACCAGAGGTCCTTCTCAAAGGCTTGAAGGTAGGAGAAATGCGCCCGTATATCTTGGAGTGAGGCTTATCTTAGTGTCCAGCTTCTGTTCCTTTACGAGTCATGCTACGTGGCTGCAACCACTGCGGTCAAATTCGCCGTGGGGCTATTTCTCTTACGGTTCTGCATTGAGCGGTATCATAGATGGATCATTTATGGCATTTTCGCGCTTTTAACCTGTCTAACTATTTTCATCTTTGTCTTCATTCTCGTCCAGTGTCAACCGCCGTCTTGGTTCTGGAATCAAGCAATCAACCATGGTGGCAGTTGCAACGGAATGGGCCTCATCAAGGCTGCGTACGTGCATTCGGCCATTACCGCGTTTAGCGATACGACCCTTGGATTGCTGCCCATCCTCCTCGTTCGTAGCCTACACTTACCCTGTTACGTCAAATCCTACGTGGCGGTCATTCTTGCACTTGGCTCATGGTAAGAAACCCAGTCCTCGGTAAGGAACATGCTTATGGGTTTGCCTTTTCATCATAGTGCCTGCTTTGCCACAATAGCGAGGATCTGCTACGTTCACGACCTCACTGATCCGAAGAATCTTTTCTACCATACCGGTATCATATGCTGGTCTTATATTGAAGTCGGCGTCGCACTGATTGCCTCGTCTGCCGCGACCCTGCGGCCACTTCTAGACCAGGTCGAATGCTGCGTGCCTCGATGGCGACGGTTGAAATCCCATCAGTCCACCTTCGATACTTCGAACCACCATGATACGTCCTCGGCAACCTTTGAGGAAGCGCTCCAACGAGAGAACATGGGTATGAGTCTTGCCCCTATAACCCCTATGTCTTCCATATCACACGTATAAGTGTACCTAAACGACGGATTGCAAAAGTAGATATTCTTCCCCCTCTGTCTGTTTTTCCCTTCTCTCCAGATGATTTAGCCTCCCTCAAGGTAGATGGTAGGGACACTATGTGCAACATGGCGCGGTGCTTTGCGTTCCATGCGGATGGTGGGTTTATACATTGTAGAATAGCTTGTAAGATATTCGTATTAAGCGATATCAAAACGATCAGATATACGATCCTATCAAACTATCTCAACGGCCTATCTAGGTGGGAATCATGAGGTCATTTATATGTGTCCTGATTTACCATAGTAGTCAACAATCCACGTACTACCGCAAGTGGTCAATTCACCAGTCATATATGCCAGGTGCCTGCGATACTAGGAAATTTCATGGTATTCAATATATATATATATATATATATATATATGTATATATGTGTGTATATATGTGTGTATATATGTGTGTATATATCTTCGAAGAATAATGGGTGGTGTAGAATTGTCAAAGCAAGTCAACCTTACCAAGACAACCCTCCCTTTCCACCCCTGCTCTTCTCTTTCTTTACTATTTGCCTTTCCCACTCTCGTTCTTCCCTCTCAGCTGGGAAAAGGGGAAGGGTAAAACAGGGTGGAGTTCCCGACGGAGGTTCGCCAACTTCGCCCGCCCGGAATTTTCGTGGGTCACACGGGGAAAAAGCCGGGGAAGTTGGACGGAAGAATCAATTGAAATGATTGTGATTATTGTCGGAGCTCAAGATGATGCTTTTTTGGGAGAGTGTGGTGGATCTCAGTATCCCGTCTTCACATGTGATTGTGGGTTCCGCCTCTATGGCGAGTAAAAGGGAAAAGAGGGATCAGCCCCGATTGTTCACATTCTTATCCTTTGGGATTGAAGCTTCTGAGACTATGCTGGGGGAGATCATGTGAAGCAGAGGGAGGCTTCGTCAACTAGCACGTGTCACACAGCCTTAGGAATGATGATTAATTAGCCGTCGTTTTCTCGCTTCTCCTTTCTGCCTTTCTTCCGTTATGCACGGTAATCGGAGCAAACGAAGGCGACTGCCCACATGGTAATCATTCCGAAATAACAATTAGCCACAATAATCATAATAATACCTGTTCTATTGTCTTTAATGTTTTCGTTCGTGACTGGATACCGATCTGATCACGTGCCCCACCGAGTTACGGTCCACAATGGTAGAGTAAGTAGACTGGACGTTTAGGATTCATGGTTACAATTACAAATATAGAAAAATTACTCCCTGTTCTTCCTGATATTATCCCATCGGGGAGAGAACATTTACTACCTCTCTCAAGCTTGTCGGGTTGTAAATTTAATACTTCTTTTCCCTGGCCCTGATCGTTATCAGATAACCAGGCAGACCAATCATCAAACACGCTCAGACTCTGATCGCTGTCGAACTGCTGCACGTCGTGCCGACTTCGGGACTGATCCCTGTACCCAGACAAGTTAAGTTGCCTTAGTGCTGCGCAGACCTGGAATGAATCATCAACAGTAAGGAAGATGACTCGGCATCATGATTTCCGAGTTGTCGTCGGCCGAGAAAAGTTACGGCTCCTGCTGACTTGGCCATTTGCCTCTTGCCGGAGAACGTAAGGCACCAAGGCCACCACCGACACCGACTCAAACAGCCGAGGTTTCTGCCCCATTGGGCAAGCGCCGCGTTCACCCTCGGTCTCTGTCTGGGGGGCATTTTCCCCGTGGAGTGTTCTTATAAGTCATGCACTTCGCCTCCCCCTCTCTTTCTGTCCAAATCTGTCTCTTTTTCCCACGAACCTCTTTTCACTTTCACCAATTGGACGTAATCCCATTCTTTACACAACGTCCACGAAATGCCTTCTCCTCCTCCCGCCTGGGTCCAGGCTTTGAAGCCGGCCGAGCCGCAAGGCTCGAGCCTGCTGGCGCAAGAACGTGCCCAATCCAACGTCGACGTTGACAAGTTGGCCGAATTATTACACACCAAGAACGCGCTAGATAGACAACAGCAAATTCTCTCCATCTTACAGTCGGAAAAAGTGTTCGACAAGTCAGAGAACTACACTCTGGGCCGGACGGAAAAGATTCAGAGAGCATTGGCCAAGGCGAAGCGCCTCCAACAACTGGCAGTGCAACATAAATGGTCGCAGGATGACTACTATATGGCCAATGATCTCCTGAGTGAGCCAACTCCTTACGGTCTTCATGCCAGTATGTTCTTGGTAAGTACACTGGAGTGGCAACTGACCGACACACCCGCGCGATCCGCGACTAACAGCTATTTGCGCAGGTCACTCTACGGGAACAGACTACCCCAGAACAAAAGAAGCTCTTCCTCGAACCCGCATCAAAGTACGAAATTATTGGATGTTACGCACAGACGGAATTGGGCCACGGCTCAAACGTTCGCGGCTTGGAAACAACGGCCACATGGAACCCTGACGACAAGACTTTCACCATCCACTCTCCTACCCTCACTGCGTCGAAGTGGTGGATTGGCTCCCTGGGTCGCACCGCCAACCATGCTGTGGTGATGGCTCAGCTGTTTATCGGGGGCAAGAACTATGGCCCCCACCCGTTTGTTGTCCAGATTCGTGATATGCAAACCCATCAGCCGTTAGAGAACGTCTATGTTGGAGACATTGGTCCTAAATACGGTTACAAGTGAGTGGCCCTTGAATAGCTCTTCACATTGGGAACCCTACTGACTTGACCAGCACGATGGACAATGGTTTCCTGCTGTTCAACAAAGTCAAGATTCCCCACGTTAATATGCTGGCTCGTTTCTCGCGCGTCGATAAGGAGACCAACAAGTATATGCGCCCAGCATCGCACTCTCTCTTGTATGGTACCATGACCTGGGTCCGCTCCAATATTGTCCTGCAGGCCGGCACTGTGCTGGCTCGTGGGGTCACCATCGCCACCCGCTACTGTGCTGTTCGGCGGCAGTTCCAGGACCGCGATGCGGGTAACGAGGCTGGAGAAAACCAGGTCTTGAACTACAAGATGGTCCAGATCCGTCTCCTTCCATTGCTGGCTTCCATGTATGCTCTGCACTTTACCGGCCGGGGTATGATGCGGCTTTATGACGAGAACCAGAAGCGGATGAAGGGCGCCGTTGAGGCCAGTCAGGACAAGAGAGGCGCAGGCCCTGAGCAACTGAGGGCGGGTGCAGACCTGCTGGCGGATCTTCATGCTACCTCTTGCGGTCTGAAGGCGCTGGCTAGTACCACCGCCGGAGAGGGCCTCGAGGTGTGCCGTCGGGCCTGTGGTGGTCACGGATACAGCAACTACAGCGGTATTGGGCCGTGGTATGCTGACTATCTCCCCACATTGACCTGGGAGGGTGATAACTACATGTTGACCCAACAAGTTGCTAGATATGTAAGTATACCAACACTCAGTTATCCTTTTGTTGGAATCCAAATGCTGACCGTAGTAGCTTTTGAAATCTGCACGTGCTGTTCTTGCTGGAAAGGGAAGCAACAACGACACATCCCAGATTCTGCAGTCATATCTCGCTCGCCGGGAGAAGGGCGCTTCGTTCGACATCCTGGAAGAGGACCGCGACATTGTTGCCGCCTTTGCCTGGCGTACCGCACACCTCACTTTTGAGGCATTGAAGCGCAGAGACGTTGAAAAGCGGTCATGGAACAGCCTGCTTGTCGACTTCTGGCGCCTGTCCACCGCTCACTCACAGTATCTGGTCGTTAAGAACTTCCACGAGGCGGTCAACTCTCCCGAGCTGACATCGGAGTTGGACCCCGAAACCACAACATTGATGCACAAGCTCTTCCGACTGTATGCCTTGCACACTCTGGAACGCGAGGCCGGCGAGTTCTTCTCATCCAGTGCCGTCACGACCCGCCAGATCTCGCTGGCTCAGTCGAATGCTGTGATGAAGCTTCTAGACGAGATCCGGCCCCACGCAGTCCGCCTCGTGGATGCCTGGAAGTTCCCTGATTGGCAGCTTGACAGCAGTCTAGGCCGCTACGATGGTGAAGTCTATCCGGACCTGTTCCGTCGTGCCTGCCAGAACCCGGTCAACGACCTGGTCTTCGATCCATACCCATGGAACGCCAATGTGCTGAAGGAGAGCACGCCCAAGAGTAAGCTATAATTGATATGTGATTTGTAATTTTTCGGCGATATATCTTGTGGTTACGTTTGCATTCATGTACAGTTTTGGGTTTTTGGGAATGATTTTGCTATGACGGGGTAACATAGATATAGACTATCTATAGATTAGAACAATAGACCCTAGATGAACTTCACAGCTTAGCATTTGGCAGTTGCAAACGTGCAGAATACGGAATAACACACGGAAATAGCCGACGTATACTAGGGCAAAGGGGAAAACACCTCGGTTCTCCGCGAGAGTCAATAATAGGTTTGACTCTCCCCAGAGCTACATGCCTTGCTGTGTGGATTTGTCACTTTTTAGAGGTGAATAGGGGATTCTGTATAGATTCCATGCTTGCATAATTTAAATAGAACTGCTGGGAAGACACAAACACAGCATTTTCACGTCTGCCAATTCATATCGAAGGCGATGCACACCATCAAACCATCAATATATGTATCAAACCACTAATATAGACCTGTAGATATTTTTTATAAGGATGAGGATATTATGCAATCTATTCTATTCTATATACATCTATCTCTTTATATTCCCCAGATTCATCACATCGCATCGCATCATAGACTAATCTAACCTAATCAAAGATCGACGGCTTATAAACCGAAGGATCAATATAAGGAGTCCCACCACGTCTAGTAAAACCCCAACGAATCTGATTTGCCATCGAGATCTCCGTATCAAGATGCTGCGCGAAAGTCCACGTCAGACCGGGGTCCTTCTGGAATCCACGCCCCACAAGCGCCACATCGATCCCCTCCTCCTCGAGTACCTGGTTCGCCTGCTTGCCGTTGGTGATGGCGCCCACGGCCGAGACGAGCAGCCTATCGCCCACGGCCTTTTTCACAGCCACGGCAAAGGGGACCTGGAATAGAGGGCCCGACTTGACTTTCTGCGCAGCGTGCACGCCTCCCGTGCTGATGTCAATGAGGTCCACCGCGCCCTGGGCGGCGAGGGCCTGCGCGAATTTGATTGTCTCGTGGACGTTGAAGCTCTGCTCCGGAAGGATTTCCTCGAGCCAGTCGGAGGCCGAGACACGAATGAAGACGGGGACCTGCGGGCCCACGGCGTCACGGGTCACCTGGGCGATTTCCAAGGATAATCGGATCCGGTTCTCGAAGGAACCACCGTACTCGTCGGTTCTGCTATTGGCCGCCGGGGAAAGGAACGAAGAGAGCAGGTATCCGTGCGCGTTATGGATCTCGATGAAGTCCGATCCCGCGGCAATCGCCCTCTTACAAGCCGCCGCCCAGGCGCTCTTGAACTCCTCAATGTCCGCCTTGGTCATGGCCTTGGGCTGAGGGAACGAATCTGCGAACGGGATATCAGACGGTCCCTTAACGTTATTGGGCCATCCGCCGACTTGCTCAGAGGCCACGACCGCTGTCGACATCCACGGCGGACAGGTACTGGCTTTCCGGCCGGCGTGCGCGATCTGCACGCCAATTTTCTGGCCCTGGCTGTGTACGAACTCGATTACGCGCTTCATGGGCGCGATGTGGGAGTCTTTCCAGAGGCCTACGTCTTGCGGTGTGATGCGGCCTTCGGGCTGGACGGCTGTGGCTTCGATCATCATGAGACCTGGGCCGCGCTGCGCGATTCCGCCCAGGTGGGCTACGTGCCAGTCTGTCATGTGGCCATCTTCGGCGGAGTATTGGCATAGAGGGGCTAGCTTTGGGGGTCTGTTAGTTGGCTTTCCTCTGTTGAGCTGGTCCTAGAGGCGTTAGGTGGACTTACGCCTAGGCGGTTCTGGAAGGTCACGCCGCGGACGGTGAAGGGCTGGAAGAGTTTGGGGATCTTCTGGCCGTTCGTCTGCGGGTTGGCGGCTGTTCCGGCGGGGGGACTCTGGGCGGGAGTGAAGTAGGAAATGCCCTGAGCGGGCTCGACGTAGTCGGGTTGATGCATTGTATCTGTATTAGGTATGTATAATTTGGCCTATTGGTCTACTGATGCTGGGGAGAAAACGGGTCACTATAAATACTACGTCCTGACCTGGATCGAAAGTGAAGGAAAGGTGCTCCACCGGTCTTGATTTCAAATCCCCGCCGCGGCGGATATACTTAAAATGTAGATTGTGACGACAGGAGCCGTAGGAAATGCCGAACGTTAGGGTAGTACGATCCCAAACTTGGTCGTGTTATATTTTTTTTTACCCATCGACAATGTCGTCCGATTGGACCGTGATCCGCAATACATATTCCACTCGACCTGGTTCGGAGGACTGACCCTCTTTTTTTCGGCTCTATCAAAATCTCTCAGGGCTTGGGAGCGGAGATCAGGCGATTGGTGGGGAGGAAAACTAGAGGATTTATCAGCAATCGGACGAATGATCTGAAAGTCTCCGAGGTCACGTGATGCTTGCCTTTTTGGGGATGGAGCGGTTGGACATGGCCAGCATAGTATGTCGATAGACTGATATTCTACAGGTGTCGTCGATTGTCGGACGCTGTTCATGGGACCGTTATTGCTAGGCTATGGCTCTTCAGATTTTGCGCGAATAACCTGCATCCTGCGCCTCTATACTTTGCCAGTCTGCATGGCTGCTCGTGGGGTACCATCGTCAGACAAAACGCTCGGGTTTGTGTCCTGGTCTGAACCCAGTCTGGAGTATCTCTACAGGATACATGTTATTCAGAGCTTTGGTGTAGTGATCATGTGGAATCCTTCCTACAAGCCACCTCGCCAGCCCAAGCTGCCGTAACCGAGATAATTCCGAGATCTCCCACCGAGACACTTCAGTGTATATCTGGGAGTTATGTGAGCCAGTGCATCAACCGCATCGGATAGTCGCGTTCACCGCTACACTCAAATTCAAAATCGGCGCCCGAACTTACATATTTCAACTGTTTCCGTAGCGTTTTCCCCAAGAGATGCTATGCTACGTATGCTATTTGTACCATATACACTTGTAAAGTGCCGTCAGCATGCAAGAAGCCTGTCAGTGCCTGGTATGAAAGATGCATGGGAGCTTCCAGCTACCATGTAAACCAGTCAAACAGTACATATATATACATGGATATGAAGGATAAGGGACACCTCTATGATATTGTTACTTGGCTTGTCAACAGCAGCCTTAGTTACCCTGTGCTAGACACCTCGCCCGTATTGAAAGCTAACTCAATGTTGTTCAACAGGTAGACTACTCCGTGGTGATTGTTGCCTTGAGGGGACGACGTACAGCTCTCTTAATAACGATTACATTTCTCAGCCGAAAACACGGGAATGAACTCCATTATACATCTCTTTGCTAACTCTCTTTACATTCCTTCGCCCATGTGGGGCCGCGGGACGAGGCGTCAGTCTAACCATAACACCAACGAATTGCCTGTAGAGCACACTAAAAAGATCATTCAAGAAGCATTTCCAAAAAGGTACTTTACCTAAAGTCTTGCTTGGTATGAGAAGTCTCAATGGACTGTTCCTTATCATACCCAGCCATTGGCTAAATATGATTCAGTTTATCTCCATAGTATGCCGTACTGTAATATTTGTGTGGGTATACATGAAATGGTATTAATACGTAGGGAGTGATTGCAATGGCAAGGATAAACCCGAGTTTATTATGGAATGGGTTTAAGGCTACTAGAGTCATGAAGTCTTTAATCGCTTGGAAGAGAAACCAGGATTTCCCTCTGAAAGTTGGAATCGGCTCCTCTGTTCCAGCAACATCTGGTCAATCTTATCATGTCCATTAGCGGAAGCAGCCTTGAGGGCATTTCTATAATGCCCACCCTGGACGTTGACATCGGCTCCTAAGTCTAACAGCGTTTCCACAGCCTCATAGTGTCCATTCCATGAGGCCCACATTAGAGAAGTAGTCCCATGGCTATCTGCCTTGTTTACGATATCCTCTGCTGTCCTGATGAGCAATTGCCATATATATGCATGCCCGTTGAAAGCTGCGAGGTGTACTGTGCCTATTGTGGCCCGTAAAGCGGTATAACGGCCTGCTAGAGTCTTGGGAACCATAATCCAAATCTTGGCGCAGTGGTGTTGTATAGGGCATATGCCAGATCAATAATTTGTCGCTGTCGTGATGAGGATCCCTCCCGAATATGATCAGGCCAGTGCTCTGCTTAGTATGATAGAAAACATTAAATATTAGACACAGTCTGTTCTTGATAGTCCTCCATGTTATCTATTAGCAAATATTGGATACAGATTTGCGACAACTGGGTCTCAAACGTCTTATTAATTGAATGAGTATTTTAAGATAGACCCCGCCGCTTCTTTATTTGATTCTGGCAGTTTATCTCCCGCCTGATCCTGACTCTATTGTAGCTTCTCAAGCTACGTCTTGCCTATCTGCCTGTATATATAGCCTGACCGGTAGCCTGCCTGCGTATTAGCTCTGTTGGCTTGCCTGCCCGAATTCGCACCCTGACAATCAACAAATAATTTAGCTGCGACCAATTTCCCATAGCCAGGGTCAGCTATTATTCAGAGATGATCATTACTATAACTCTTTCACTAGAGAAAATTAACTTAAATACTGTAAAGCCTATTAACATATTCCGGGTATTCAATTCAGATTAATATTCTTATACTATTTATAGTTTAATCTCTTAAATGCGAGGTGATACCAGTGCTGCTAGTTAGTCTACTCTAACCCACAATTAACTGGTTTCTTTGATCTCTTTATTCAAATTGTCTAGTGAGCGTATAGAGTACCACGTAAGCCCAACCACACCCTCGTTGAATACTAGGCTACTGTATACATGACTTCTGGCAAATATCCGTTGCTAGGTATTCTTGGGTAACCTGATCCCTTGGCAAATATTCTAGCAGTTCCTTAATATATATTGCCGCTATAAAAGCTGCATATCCTTACTATACTTATTTTTATGGGAGTCGGGATAGTCCCAAACATCACGGATAATTATACAGGGAATGTCCAACATTAATCCCGCTATCTCTATTTTAAAGCAAAGTACCTCTGTTTCTAAGTGCAGCTTCTCCCTTGTCTGTCTATACCTAATAACAGCGTTTCCAGATGCAATAATTCCATAAAGGGATCGTGGGCTGTAATACTTGTACTTATCTTGCGACTCCTACTATTCTTTTGGATATTTATTATAATTATCTACTATAACTTGGTGATTATGCTTGAATTAGGACAATCAATCGCTCTGCGAGATAGGCCGAGTAAAGATTTTCCGAGTCTATAGGGTTCTCTTGATCGCGTGGTGGAGATATATTGGAAGCCGGGGGTTGTTAGATAGCTCGGCAGCCCTTGAGCACGGATTATAGTTAACAATGATCAAGAAGGGTTGTTTAAAGACCTAGTTGAATATATATATATATATATATATATTATCTACTCTAACCTCGTCTATAATATATTACAGAATACCTCTACAAGTGCCTGCTGGATAGCCAGTTACAATATTACTAAGTTACATCTTATGATCCGTGGATGGAATCCCTTCCCCCCAACGTTAACTATTAATCTAACTGGTAACAAAATATTCGAACTATATTATTCACGATAATAGTAGCTGATATAGCTCCATACTCTCCTATGGGTAGGTAAGTAATAACAATATAATATTTGCTGATTTGGCTTAGCATATAGATGTTCGGATCTGTTATGTCCTGTTCAAGAAGAAGTCCAAAATTCTCGTCAAGCATCTCCTTGGCTGCAGCTGCTTCGATGGGCAGTGCGAAAATCCATCTGATCTGAAACGTCTCGAGGAGAACATGGCATAGCTACTGTGGTCTAAAAAAAGGTAAGAGTTTTGCGCTGCTCTGAACTGAGACATGTTTGTTAACCTTGCTTGTAGCTCCAGAAAACAGTCTGAAAGGATATCAAAAGGATATTCACATCGGCATCAACTGCCAAGCTTCAGCCTTGTGTTGACGTGAATGTAACGCGGGGCAACAAGCTCAGGGTGACAAGGCACAAAATATCATTGGAGTACTATATAGACATCCTATATCAGTAAAAACCTTGATTGGTCCCTGTTGGATGGAAGCCAGCAATCGTTGTTAAAACTTGAAGCTCCTTTCAAAAGCCACCGGTAGAAGTGATCAAGACAGTAAATCTTGAACTTTTATTTCCCCATAACCCTATTATCATCATCTGGGGAAGCCGGAAAGCCAATCATACCCGCCGACAGTCCGAGATGCTAGGTCTTGGCATCGTTTTCAAAAGAAGTGTTTCTGGGATCCCATTCAGCTTGGGTTAAATTCATTTCAGATAGCATCACGTGGTCTGGCAGTCGTGCAGGTGGCACGGAAAGCCTGTTGTTGTCTAGGGCAATTCAACTGTAGACTGACCCGTGGAGTATCGTGTCGCTCGAAATGAGCCGACATATGGCGAGAAAAGGAAATTGGACCAGTATGCGGTGTGAGCATTCTTTATTCAAGCGATAATCTTCCCATGCCGATTGCTATTTGGGTAAACAGGAACTACCTGTATCTCCCCTCGTCTGGACTTTATAGCTGTCCCATAATTATGAGTGATGGCGCTGCACTTATTCCAAGACTGGAGCGCACGGAGCTGAGCGCGGATCACCCCTTCTAGGAAGCTTATCAGAACTGAATGTCCGAGAACAAAGGGTATTTGCTATCCGGCCAGGCCAGTGGACGACCGAAAAAAGGCAACGAAGAGCAATGTTCAAAACACGAAGATTCGGCCCACGTACACGACTTAACGCACAAGTTGAAGGTCTCAAAAGGTCTGATAAGGATGATTATCCTATCAGCGGATTCAGGTTCTTTTCTTTCGCTACGGATGCTAACGTCATCCTTTTGCTCGCCAAAACTCGCCGGGAAAGCTTAGCATGTTCCCCGCGCTGCTGCGAAAGACCGTCATTAGGAAGACAACAACCCTTGAGTCGTTACGAACAACGTTCATAATCATTGGAGAACAAGCAGTGAGCTAAGAAGATCACCGGCGGCAAGTTAGAACTTAAGGACATGCGGACGCGTCTGATCGGCCTCCCCGACCATGGTTTGACGGCGATCGCATATTGCTCGCATTTTCGCCATCGCTGTCATAGGCGTGGTCGAGAATAACGGCGTCTCCACCACTGCGGTGCATCTGCCCACAACAGGCAAGCAGTCATAAGTAGTATTCCGGGCCTTGGCCGAAACCATTAAAGCGGTAATTAGTAAGAGTTCGACTGCAGGGATTCGAGAATGCCAAGAGGCGTTGGGTGGGATTGGATACATGGATGCATCGAACGAGCCGGAGTTTAACATGGCTCTCCTGCCGAACGCCGCGGTGAACTCCGGGGCCATGAAACGTGCTGGCTAGTGAGCTCATTCGCTTCCTCATTAAAACATGACACCCTGATTATCTTCTCATCTTGGTTTAGCCGCGCTTGGGGGCTAATCAGGACGTCTGAGCTTGCGAGTGCATTGGCGCAAGCATGGTCTGACTTCATCTCTAACGTTGAGAGCCGCCGGGTAAACCGCGGTTTCTTCTTGTGGCCGGTCGTCGAGTTGTCTTCCCCCTGACCTGGATCTTCTGGGTTGTGCTCCTTGCTCTAGATGCTGAGCCGGATATTAATAGCGTTGCAACAGATATTGCGCGACGTTGGATCCTGTGCGAGGAAGGCGGTGTTGGCGAGTTATCAGCATGCAGCATACTCCGACCGCACGGCCTTCATCGGTGACTAACGGGCACCTGCGCCAGGACTGTCGCATTTTTTGGGAGGTGGAGTCGCCAGCAAAGCAAGTACCGGACCATCGGGCATTTCAGGGGAATGACTCTCAGCTGTGAGTTGCAGGATGCATATTATTAATGGTGTTATTATTATTATTATCCTCTCACTAGGCTGCGAGAGAGTAGAACCTTGATGGCCCACTTCGCGGTCGAAGTCTTAGTATATAAGGTTTGTAGCCATCGTAGCCAAACCCATTAAGCCGCTTTTCTACACAAAACAGGGCGTCAAACGAAGTAAAGTAGAAAGAAAGGGAAAAGGGGAAGACAGTGAAAGGTGAACACTAACGCCCGCAACGCTTACCATCACGGTCCGACGTCGTAGATCTTCCCTTCCCAGCCCATTTCCCTGTTTTATGCATGCTGGCCACAAGTCTAGTATGCGATAAACTTCCGGCTGGCCACCAGATCGATTCTCTCATTGGCAGCGGGGAAAATCGTTGCGATGAGTCTCCAGTGGCTTCCAACTCTCCATCCGATTTCCTTGAAGGATTGTGGATCCGCTGTCTGGTGACAAAAACAGAGGGAACTTGTCGCAAATCAGTTTCCTTCTAGGGTGCGGGACGTTAGCTTTAGTCTCAACGCTCGTTAGTTTGATAGGGTCTTGGATGTCAGGTGCAGCCCCCATGTGTCGGGAAAAACGAACCCAAATATATTTATAGTATTATTTCTGAGTGATAACCAATTACCCAATTAATTCTTCTAATTTGTGAATGAGTTGATCAAAAGGAGTCACACACTTTCTCTTCATATTATTGGCTGTAACGAATACTCATTCCCACCCCTAGCTATAAAACTGCATCGTTATAGCGAGACTAGCGGGAGGATCGGCTCCGATTCTGATCTGAAAATAATTAAAAGAAGGGAGGGGGAAAAAACCATGCGGTGAGTAGAGAACGAATGAGGAATAGTACTTTTCGAAGGATCCAGCGTGGGGAAAGAGGATGGAAATAAACCAAAGAATGAGAATACAATAAAAGCCAAAATTCAACGGTCGCCCCTATTCATCACTGTCGTGTCCCCTGTCCTCGCTCCCGGCTATGCATATCCTCTCCCTGTTTGCACTTGTTCCTTTGTCCTCTTAAATCGCAAAACCCCGACTGATCGCTGCCAAAATGGCTTCGTATCAGGATGAGTGCCAACAGGCAGCTGCGGCTGACTTACGGATATTAGCGATGTATCCGGTACAGGCCGATGTGAGTTGACGCAACGGAGAGTTGTGGGTGATGAGGATGTGGTGAATGTGGTGGCTAACGCCACAATCCCAGGATGAGTTCGAAGACTCCATATATAATGACTCGTGCGTTCCACCATGCTGTTATTTGATGAGTCTTTATCCTAACGAGGTTCTCAGTTTAAACTCGGCCAGCTTTGTTACCTCTTTGAACTCCAGCATCCTCAACTATAAGTAGGTGATATATGACCAAGTCCTGGTTCTTGAAGGAGTATCTAACAAGAATGGCATTGCAGATACGAGGTTGGTAGCCTGGTCTGGGAGGGATCTTGTGATGCTGACTCCAGCTGCAGAATGGCCGCCGTTATCATGCGTTTCGCGAAGGTACCTATCTAGTGGTAAGGACTCTTAGATCATCTTCAACCAATTTACCAAGAGGGGTGGCTGATACTGAACAGCCAAACGATGAGGAAGAGCAAGACCGTATGGATCTGGCCCATCACGTATATCGCTTACTCCTCGGAGGGGCTCTCTATCTTGCTCCTATCCAGGCTGGCATCCAGCGGGTACTAGACCTCGGCACGGGAACTGGTATATGGGCGATTGACTTTGCAGAGTAAGCATATTGCAAGCCCATGTTTGACCTCGGTGGCTAACCTTGTCGCCTTAGTGAACATCCCTCTGCACAAGTTACTGGGACAGATTTAAGTCCTATTCAACCTCGATGGTAATTGGTTCTCATCACTTCACACTACCTGCAACTAATGTTCGTACGTTAGGGTACCACCAACTTGCACATTTGAGATCGATGACTATGAGTCCGATTGGTTATATACCAGACCATTTGATTTCATACATGCCCGTGAACTAGAAGGCTGCATAGGCAACGATGTGAAGTTCTTCAAACAAGCATTCAAGCACTTGGCTCCTGGAGGATACTTTGAACTGCAATCGGTTACATCGCCTTTCCTGTGCGATGATGATACGCTTCACAAGGCTGTCAACGCCAACCTGTGGATGGCCAATCTTGTCGAAGGCTTGAGGAAGTTCGGCAAGCCGATTGACAATGTCGGCGGATGGAAAGATAAACTTAAAGATGTCGGCTTCGTAGATGTACATCAGGAAATCCGTAAGGTTAGTAGTGTCTGGAAGATTATAAAGTGTAATATCTCTCCTCTCTTGTCGCTAACTGATGAATTGCAGCTTCCAATCGGACCGTGGCCGAAGGATCCGAAGTTGAAGGAGATCGGCAAATATCAAGGCGTCCAGGAACTGCAAGTCATTGATTCCTATACACCCGCTCTATTCTCACGTATCCTTGGGTGGAGCCAATCCGAGATCCAGGTCTTAATAGCTAAGGTCAAGGGTGAGTTGAGAGATCCGTCAATCCATCTGTATCTCCCTGTTTATTTCATATATGGGCGAAAGCCTTTATGATTTTGATTGGCATCTGCCTCCACCTTTCTTTTTCACTTTCTTTCTTTCCTTTGTCGCCGTTCTTTTCCCTGAATTATCTTTCTGATACCAAGCGCTTGGGCTTCCCCATCTTTCACATCAAACCCTTGTATAGTCGGGCAACATGCCCAGGAATATCGATTTGGCGTTTCTTTCTTTGCTTAACGTTGCCATGGTTTGCAAGTCAAGGGCATTTACGCATTATTGTCTTGAAAATGAAGAAACAGAAATGATTTAACGTTCCATGAAAGTGCCCATGACCTTTTACTCTCCCATACGACGTGCTTGTGATTGTCTGCTCTGGGAGGATGCACGTCTCAAACATAGGCTTCTACATGGTCAGGATGATCAAACCGGAATACCATGCGGTTCCAAGAAAGAAAGTAAAGGCTAGGATTGTTGCCTTGATGTTCTGCAGCATTCCATACACTTGTGCGCACGGGATCGGGGTATGTGGATCCAATCGGACAACAACTGACAACCTTATTCAAGTAATCTTCACGAAACACTCGAGACGCCTGTCGACTGCACCTATGCCAAGGGTGGCATTGCTGGTGCCTTATTTATCGTTCTGTGAGATGGCACATAGCCTTACCAAGAGGGTATCCTGAAATTGACACCCAGTATGGGTGTATGGATTTGGAGATCTGCCCTACAGCCTAGAATAATTGCTGGCCACGGATTTGAATGAATAGTTTAGCTTACCAAAGATCATTGCCCGTACAGATTTCCCAGCGGCTGGATCTACGTCGCTGTATCCTCAAATAAACAGATGGCAATTATCTGTAAATCCCGAGGGACTCTATGGGTGTTGCCTCTCAGACAAGATTGCCGAGCCTTGGCAGCGGCGTCATGGTCGTAAAGAGAAGGTCTGTTTCCCAAAACATAGGATAATGGCAGTCTGGCGTGGCTTTTCAATCATGCATACCTCCAAGGTTGAAGGACTTGTGCTTGCTTTTGCTGCGTTGTACTACACCTATGACCAGTCGCTATATGCAACATTATTTCGGGACCAATATCTCTATAGACATGATACGACCGTGGATTACGCGGTCCCAACATCGCTTATTGTTCCTTGCTTCAAAGGCTCGCGTGGCAATCTGGCCGTTCGACATAATACTGATAGCGCCGATTGCCTCCATGAAGCCAAACGGGAATCTACCCCGTGAACGACCCGAAATGATCATATGTCCCTCTTGATGGAAAGTTTCGCCGTTTCCACTCAAAGCTCTGGGCATTTACTACTTGACATATGACATAGGCCGTGCCATTAATCTCCACATATCTTGCAACCTCAGCGAGTCGTTAGGGCTGGCGGGGCACAAGCCAAGCCTTGGCTGGCTTTCGGATTTCCTAATAGGACGAATCCGCAGGCATACTGCCAAGTCCGCCATGACGGAACCAATGGAGATGGAGTGGCACAGTGTAGCGGAACTACGAAGTATTGGAACCCTCTTGCGCTCACCACACTCTCGTATTCACAGATTCTCCACGTCGGGAAGATGGTGCAGACTATATCTCTAGTCAGACTCCGGGTATAAAACTGGAGGTGTTTCCCGGGGACTCCAGCCCGGGGTAAGACCCGCAGAACCAACATGTCAATCTCCCTGGAGGCTGACAAGCAGTTGGGGACGCTATTCCCCAACTCCGAACATATTCAAGATGCATCGTCTCATAACACCAAGAACAAGGATCAGGGCATACGGAATGAACGCGACCGTGCGAACCCTGGAAATGGAATCCTGAAATACTTTGGTTGGATGGGTGACTTACCCGAGTGGAAGATAGGCGGAGAGAAGCTTAAGGGCCGGTCCCTGAACTGGTCCATTGGGTTTATCGCTAGTTTCGGGTTTCTGATGTTCGGGTACGATCAGGGGGTGCTAAGCGCGCTACTCACGCTCGATTCTTTCCAGGAGACCCTCTCCCTCATGACTCCTCGCGAGAAGTCAAACGATCTTTGCTGGTTGAACAACCCGACCAACACCATACCCCACCCCACGCACTGCAGAGGCGATGCAAACACTCAGGCAGCGGGAGTTGCTATATACCAAATCGGATGCTGGCTGGGCTCACTCGTGATTCTGGCCTACGGGGAGCGCTGGGGACGGAAATCAAGTACATTCTGGGGCTCTCTCATTATGATCATCGGCACGATAATGCAAGCTGCCTGCTTTGAGTACGGCTTGTTCGTTGCAGGCCGTGTTGTCGGAGGTATTGGCAATGGCATGGTAACATCCAGTAAGTCTTGCTCCTTTATCGCTTCCATGTACACCGCACTCACTGATTGAATTAGCGATCCCAACATGGCAGTCTGAATGTGCCAGGCCACATCAGCGCGGTATTCTGATTATGCTCTCGGGCGCTCTCATTTCTGCCGGTATTATGATCGCCTACTGGGTGGATTACGGGTTTTATTTTCTGACTGGGTCTGTCCGCTGGAGATTCCCACTTATGTTCCAATCGTTCTTTACTATCATTGTTATGATCGGTCTGCTTTATCTACCCGATTCTCCTAGATGGCTCATCATGCAAGGCCGCCATACAGAGGCTCGCGAGGTCACAGCTCGACTTGTGGACAGGCCAGAGGAGCACCCAGATGTCGACGAAGAACTGCGTAACATTAATGAAGCTTTGGAGGTCCAAAGTCGTGGTGGTGGTTTCCAGTACCGTGAGCTACTCACCAATGGACCGTCACAAAACCTCCGTCGCACCACACTGGCCATGGTCGCACAGTTCTTCCAGCAGATTTGCGGAATCAATTTGATAACATACTACGCCACCTTCCTGTTTGAAAACTCTCTCGGATTCGGACCAAGCAGGGCGCGCCTTCTGGCTGCCTGTAATGGAACCGAATACTTCCTCGCCTCGCTTATAGCCCTACCTCTTATCGAACGGACCGGTCGACGGAAACTGATGTTAATCGGTGCGTTCGGCATGATGGCATCGATGGCCATCTTGGCTGGTACTGTGTCCACTGGGGAAACCCTGGAAAACGGAGCGCCTAAGCTGGAGACCAAGTATGGTGTCACGGCCACTGTATTCTTGTTCGTTTTCAACTCTTTCTTCGCCATCGGCTGGCTGGGTATGACCTGGCTGTATCCGGCGGAAATCACGAACCTTCGGATTCGGATCCAGGCCAATGCTTTGTCAACCAGCTCTAATTGGATGTCCAACTTCCTGATTGTCATGATCACTCCTCCCGCGTTTGCTAATCTAGGGTACAAGACATATATCATGTTTGCCGTCTTTAATGCTGCACTTATTCCCTGTGTATATCTGTTCTTCCCTGAGACTAAGGGACGTACGTTAGAAGAGCTGGACCTGGTGTTTGCTAGTGCTAATGCTGAAGGTATATCGCCTGTGAAGCAGAGCTTGAAGATGCCGAAGCTGGTCGGACAGAACCTGGACAGGGAGTTGGCGCGGTACTTTGGTTCGGGTAGTGATGAAGAGACTTCAAGGGAGAAGTAAATCTTGGAGATGCCGGGTGTATCGAGTACATGGGACATGGATTAGGTTGGAATACCAACATATTTTGTCATTTTAACCTTATGATAGATTGTTTCCAGATGGATCTACTTATCAAGATTGGCCTAAGATTTAGCGAAGACCAATTCGCTTCGGATGTTTTCTTCAGTATCATCCTTTCCGTTTGTATGGACTGATATGTAGCTCAATATCCTAGCAAGGACGCTACTTGTGAACTAACGCCTGAAAATTGCCTAGAAGAGACTAGATTGAATGCAAGTCTGCGGAACGGAACGGGTCGTACAAGAACCAGTTCACTTTTATTCCTTCCTCAGCCGATTCTAAACGCAACTCTCTCTATTGGTAGAGGTATGTATGCATTCAATTACTCTCACCTGACATGCCTTCGTTGTGGACCGTGTTCCTTGCTAGCACCAATAACCTTATGTACCAGGCTCGTTCTGGTTTTGGATCCAAGATCCACCCTTGCTGAGTGTTCCTTCATCTACCTTGCATGTCATATACCATGTAGAGCTTCTGGTTCTCCTTTTCTTCCTTGATAAAGTATACAGCTTTATTCATTGTTTAGCTCTTCTAATCTCCTATCAATACGAATGTGTCCTGCTACTTGTTCGTACTTATGCCACAACACTTTAGTCACTGGGGCATTACGATAACACCGTCGGAGGGGCAAGTCATTATCTGAATTGATGATCGTAAGCCGAAGCAAGAGCCTTAGGGCACAACTACATGCCTGAGAGATCCTTGAGTCAGGGCCAAGGATACATCGAGCAGCACGATGAAGTGATCCCACTCAAATGTCGCCATCCCAAGCGGTATATGTGTCATCCGCCCTAACAACCCAACTCTCCAATCTCCTGGCCCCCCACCTCCCCGAAACCAACATCACCCACCTAACCCAAGATGGCCCCCATCCCTCCACATTCCACCACAAGATACCTCGCCTACTGACCCTCTAAGCCTACCTACGAAGAATGGTGGCACAGCAACCCCGTAACAACTTTCTGGACCACTCTCCCCGACGACGCAGGGACATGGCGAGAAATCATCACCGTACCGGCCGCCAAAAACCCAACACAGCACGACCAAGCCGACCAAAAAGCCCCGGCATAGGTTGCCTAGCATCCTTCACCCCTATTCCAGATAAAACAGGATACTGGGGTTGCTACTACCACCGCATACCCACCACAGCTAACACTAACTCTTCCCAGGGTCGATTCCCATCACCGTTAAAATGTAACCCGCCTCTTCGGCAAGAATGTACTGGGAATATCAGACACGGTCAATTCATATAACCCAGTTCCCGGATCATCTCTGCTTCGTCGTCGAAGGACAGGATCATTCGGCTCTTACGTCTACGAAGGAGGTGTGGTTCTAGAAGTTCGATTTTTCGACTGCGCGGTGGATAGGTAATCTGCAATCTGCTGGGCCGGAGAAAGGTCTTCTTGATACGAGGGTTTGCTATGAGACGCAGAGTGGGAAGTTTCGGGATATGGCCCCCGAGGCGTTGAGTTGGAATCGGAAGATACAGTTTTTCTATTTCTTGGACATGGAGTCTATGGAACGCATTGGGAAGGTAAATAAGGGGCATGTGGCGCTGCGGGAGGAGTCTTTAAAGGTATATGGGTCTTGTGGGGATATGGCGGAGACTGGGGAGCTCGCTTTGTCGGTTGGGACTAGTATATTGGGAGCCGGGGGGTGGGAAGTGTGAGTATGTTGAGATGGGACAGGGTTAATGGGTTATGCCCGGGATTTCGAGGGAAAGTGTTAGGTTTGCGGGTAGCTCTGTATATTTTGGATTTATGGGGTTTCTGTGTCTAATAAGACCGTTAAATTCGGTAGCGTTGGTCCGTCGAGTCATAGCAAATGTTGAGGGCGTATCAACAGCCAAATAATTAGATCCACACCTTTGCTTCCTGGTCAGAGACAGGAGAAACATGACGTGTAACTCTTGCAACGATATCCCAGCCATATTGGCCATATGCGACGCAAAGAGTGGATATATTGGCATTATTAGTAATGTAAGGTTAAGAGCTGAGAAGATCGTTGAATAGGGATAATTGAACCGGGATAGGTTCGTTCCAGGAAGATTGTTCCCTTCGCGTGCAAGAAAACTACAGGCGATTAATATTTTCAATAATAATTTCCTTCAGTCATACTAATTATATAGTGTCTGTCAGAATTGATTAGGCACCTGACGCACAGCCATATAAAAGGTTTCCATTGCCTAGAATCTAGAACTCAGTCAGCATCACAAAGGCCCCATCTGCGATGTAAGGATACCTTGACGTTGGTACAGGCAAAACCCGCCTAGTTTTGGCTGAAACGCCATGGAATAGTCTTGGATAGGGCCTCCAAGCCCATTGTATTTCCATGTGGCTGATCGTCAGACCTCAACTCGTATCGGTTGTGGAGAAAATGACATCACGACTTTTTTGCGTAACTGGTATATATACAACTTCAGACCGGATGATCAGCTTACTCTCTGCTGCAGATCTCTCTCGATATCCATAATTTATCTGTTCAGAAGGTGCAAGCACTACTCTGGTTCGAGAAAATGCAGTTTATCACTATCATCCTCTGTTTATTTTGGCTACTCCTTGAAGTTTGTTTTGCTTATCCAACGGCCAGAGCAGATCAAGTACCCCAGAATGAATACGATTTTATCATTTGTGGGGGTATGATAGCCCATACAAGGTCTGTCCAGAATCACTAAATTAACCTATGTTCAGGAGGTACGGCAGGCTTGGTTTTAGCGAACCGGTTATCGGAATCCGGAAAGCAACGCGTGCTGGTTCTTGAAGCAGGACCAGAGCCTTCTGTCGTCGCTGCGTATGAAACGCCGGGTGGGAACCAGTTTCTCAGTGGTATATCATAGGCTCGCTGTTCATATTTGTTTCCATTGCTAATTATTGCGCCCAGGGACCGCAATTGACTGGAACTTTTACACAAGCCCACAGGAGAATCTAGACGGACGGATTCTACCATATCATCGTATGTGAATTTCATTCACTATTGCGATTTTGCCCAAGTGGCCCTTCTGCGTCTCGCAATAATGAAAGGCCTAACTAGGCTCAGGCGGTAGAGCCTTGGGGGGGAGCAGTGTCACGAACGGTCTGTACTATGCGCGTGGAAGTGCCAGTATATACGACCGATGGGAAGCGCTCGGGAATCCCGGTTGGGCTTGGAAGGATGTTTACCCTATGTTCTTGAAGGTATAATCGCGAATGACGCTATGTCTGAAACTTGCCAGCCTGACAAGCTTGGGTAGAGTACTCACTTTAACCCTCCGGCCCCAAACAGCCAATTTGACCAAAGCTTCCAAACATGGGATCCCAGTGTCTATGCTGATGGACCTCTGGAAATCGGATTTCAAGGATTCGTGCCTGAAACAAGCGTGGCCTTTATTCGTGCCTGTGAAGCGGCGAATATACCCATCGTGAATGAACTAAATGCAGGAAACGGCACCGGCATCAAGCAAGGAACTGCTAATTTGGATAGCAGATATAGACGTAGCTCGAGCTATGATGGCTTTTATAAACAGGCTGCATCTCGGCCTAATCTAGATGTTCGCCACTATGCCACTGTTACTAATATTGTGGTGGATGGTGCCACTGCACGAGGAGCAGTATATATTGACCAGAGGACGAGTTTAGTCCATAATATAGTTGCAGCAAAGGAGGTTATTGTCAGCATGGGAGCGTTTCATTCCCCCCAGCTATTGATGCTATCGGTATGTCTCAGTGCTTACGTATTCTTGAACGTTAAGTTTGACTAGAGACTAGGGTATAGGGCCAGCTACAGAGTTGGCAAAGGTCGGCGTTGAACCTGTCGTGGTCAATGAAAACGTTGGACAGCAGTGCGCAAACGCATAGGACTTGTATACGAGGGCTTGATTCTGACTGGATAGTCTAGTCTCAACGATCACTCCGTGTTCAGTATCATGGCTGTTGTTCAGCCACATGGCTCGACATCCCAGATGACCTCAACATTCGCTATGCTAAGCGAAGCGCAGACCCAGTTTTACAGCAATCTCTCTGGCCCCTACACCGCTCCGTCCGGAATCACTAACGGCTTCCAGAAATTAACTGAAAATGAGCTTCAGTCGATTGGCGCCGGTGAAGTGATTGCAGAAGGCTTGCAAAACCAGTCTCATGTTGAGTACCTATACGAGTCGATCTTCTACCCGGGTGGACCAACCCCCTTCTACGCACCGAAGGAGAACGAGTCATATATTTCTTTAACTGCGTCGAGTCTCGTGGCCCTCTCTCGGGGGAATATATCACTGAGATCAAACTCTATGAGCGAGCCTCCAAGCATCAACCCTAATGTTCGTATAAAATGTCCTCTTTATGTAATGACCGACCTAACAAGGCTCGATAGTATTATAGCCATCCGACCGACCGTATCATTGCAGTTCACTCATTTCGATATCTGCGAAAGATTCTAGCTCACCCAGAACTCGCGCAGTTTACCATAGGGCCCAATAACGGTGAAGTCAGCCCTGGTCCTTCAATTAGTGATGACGATGATAAGGCTATTTTTGAGTATATCAAAGCTAATACTATTCCAAATTGGCACGCCTCCGGAACGAATCGAATGCTGCCATTTGAAGCTGGTGGGGTAGTAGATTCGAGATTGAGGGTGTATAACGTCTCCCATCTGAGAGTTGTTGACTGCAGTATTATTCCTCACTTGCCGGATGTGAATATCCAAGGTCCTGTGTTTATGATAGGTGAGAAAGGAGCACAGATGATTCGGGAAGATTATGGGGACTTGTAAGAGACAAGAAATGGATGGATTCGTCAGGCCCTCACAAATGGTATTTGCTGATACCGAACATTCACCTATGGCAGGGAGCGATTTAATTTTAGTAACCTGATTTGACTCTATTGGTTTTTTTGTGTTAAGCGTCCAACGATTATTCACTAGGGTTGGGTCCTTGGCTGGAAAAGCTAGGTACATAGGTAGGCGCACAATATTTCCAAGGTATAGTAGGAGTACTATGGTTATCCACTGGATTTTTTATCTTGTAGACCAAGTATTTTGATCTCTATCTATATCACTGCATCATATACACCTACTTCAAACTCATCATGTGTTCACGACTTGTGCGATCCCATCTACATTCAGCGCTCGGATATATATATCAGAGAGTAACATATACTAGACGCTACGCAATAGACAGGAGATAGGAGGACATAGCAGTTAATCGTCATTAAGAAACGATGGAGAATGTAAAGTAAGGATATGGATATTTCCTAATATGTTGTCTTATGGAACAGTTTGTTGATATCGAATGAAGAGTATTTGGCGATGTAAAATTTTGTTAGGGTCGGATTGCTTTATAAATATTAAACAGTAAAAACTGTTCGTCACCAAGTGGTTGTGTAGTGTAATGGTTAGCACCCAGGATTCTGATTCCTGTAATCCCGGTTCGATCCCGGGCACGACCTCACATTTTCTTTTACTTTTTGTTTTCTCCTTCCCTTCCATCCGAACGACAGCTCATGACTCTCAACCCTTTTTTAACTTTCTTTTCCTTTTTGACTCCCAACCCGAGATTCGGAAAGGGCCGCTCCGGATTATGACCGATTCTGCAAGCAATTTTGGTCTGCTACACTCGTCGGCCTGTCGGCAAACCTCCAGACATAAACCAACCACCATACATGCTCAATAAAAGGGTCTGTAAAATTAGAACAGTGGATCTCTTGTCGATCACAGTCAATGTATTCGGTAAGGCATCAGCGACTACCATTACTGATATATCCTATGTGTCAAATTGTCAATTGCCATCGTGTTCGGCGAAGCTTGGCCGACGGGTGGTAGATGGACATACGCCCAGGTCCGTAGGTTGATGTGCTGGTCTGAATTCTAGCAAACTCAAACTTGGCGAGGTTTAAACCTGCAAGCGATACATACACCTTAGCCGGTATACTTGTTTCTCTCTTATTGTTTATGGTCTACTGCTGTGCTACAGAGAAGGTGCCTGTTCTAGCAATGTCGCCACCACCGTATTTACCAGGTAGATGCTTAATCTGAATTATGGGAAAAAGCTCGACTGATCAGCACATCCGAACCCTGAATACAAGAAAATCTCTGATCAATTCCCTACGGGTGCTGTGCGGGAGGTGGCCGAAGCACTCACTTTCGGCCATCGGCATTCGGCCAAATTGGACGGAGTATCAGGTCTGTGATTCACATAGTGGATTCGTACTCAGCATATGACATGGAAAATTTTCACAACGAAGAATCAGATAGAAGGGCAAGCACTTGGAGATTCTCCTCAAACAAGGGTATGATTGGTAGACGTCTCCTATACCCGTCGTGGAACCTGATGGCGACATATGCGGGCGTTTAATAATAAGAATAATAACCATGTTTTGGCACTAACTTGCCCACGAGGAAAGAAAGAGTTGGAACTACACGGAGTAACTATGGGTCCCATTCAAGGGCCATCATATAAAGCGAGATAGAGTCCGTGGTATTGTCGCTATACTCCCGTATAAACGCCAACATTGTTAGATTATCATAGAAAACTTCATACCGCATACCGAATGGACCAACTCGAACTCACACCATCTAATCCCGCCTGGTGCTACCCAGAAGGTGGACTCCGGGCCAACCTTGTCGTCCTGGGTAGCTTCAGCTCTATCATGGGTGGCTTGGGCTTGATGAATAGTATAGGGATCTATCAGGCATGGATATCCACGCATCAACTATCCCACCTCAGCGAGAGCCAAATTAGCTGGATCTTTGGAATTTACAACTTCCTAGTTTTCTTTTGTGGTATCCAGATTGGCCCAGTCTTCGATGCTAAAGGACCCCGTCTCCTCATGCTCACGGGCTCAATCCTACTTATCCTCACCTTGGTCCTGGTTGGATTCTGTCAAGAATACTGGCACTTCCTCGTGGTACTAGGCTTCATTGGCGGCATTGGAACATCATTCATCTTCATCGTACCTGTTGCGACTATCGGCCACTTCTTCAGCGAGCGCCGCGGCGGAGCAACTGGCCTGGCCATGTCCGGTGGGAGTATCGGCGGTGTGATCTTTCCATTAGTCCTGGAGAACCTGGGTCCACGCATCGGGTTCCCCTGGGCAACTAGAGTCATCGCGCTTATCACACTAATCCTCCTAATCCCAGGATGCATCTTACTCAAGGCCCGCCTCCCCCCGAAGTCTTCAACAGGCACATCCCTGCTCCCCGACCTGACCATCCTCAAGGACCCCGCCCTCGCCCTCACCACCCTCGGCGCCTTCTTTATCGAATGGGGGTTCTTCATCCCTCTCGAATACATCACCTCATACTCCCTGACATACGGTATCTCCAGCCGTCTATCCTACCTGATGGTCGTATTCCTCAACGCAGGTTCCTTTCCAGGTCGCTGGTTACCAGGCATACTGGCGGACCGAATCGGGCGATTTGAAATGTTGACCCTCACGAATATATTTTGTCTCATAGCCGTATTAGGGGTCTGGATGCCGGCGGATGGAAACGTCGTAGCAACGATTATATTTTCCGTGGTTTTTGGAATCGGGTCGGGGAGTAATATCAGCCTGGTTCCGGTTTGTGTGGGTGAGTTATGTCCCACCGAGCAGTATGGGCGGTTTTATACGACTGTCTACACTATTGTCAGTTTAGGGTACGTTTATGCTTATTTTCTCCGCCCGGTTCTTCTTTTCACTCGTTTGGACATGTTGCTGACCATTTTAGGGCCTTGACTGGGGTTCCTATCGCTGGTGAGATTATCCATCGTTGTAATGGTGAATACTGGGGACTTATTGCGTTTGCTGGGTGTGCTTACGCTGCTGGCTTGGTATGCTTTGCTGGTGTTTTGATGCTAAGGAAGTCGAAGGGGAAGGGTTCTGCGTAATGAATCAGTAGAGGCTTGAGGTCAACATTAAAAACATACAAAGTTCAGTCTGAAAGCTACATTAAAAAACGACGATGCATGAGTCTATGTTGAAAATACGTACCGTTTATGGGTGTTTGAATTGTGTACTTTAGAGACTTATCTTTTCCTCCGTAAGAGTGTCCGATCTAGTATCGTGTCTATTGGGATCGTTATTCATAGTTGATAGTGTCTTATTATTTCTGTGAGTTGGAATGCAATGTCCTTGATATCGTTCTTAGATGCTGGATTCCGAACAGCATGCCGCCGCAATAGACAAGTACAATTGTGATAAAAATAGCGTCTGAACGGGCGTGATATAGAATTCATGCTTTAGGACTAGTAACTACGTGGCAGCCGAAGCACCTTCTCACTGACATAGTTCAAGATCATCTCCCGACTCACTGGCGCAATTCGCGGCACCAGACACTCTCGTAAATACCTCTCCACATCATATTCCATTGCATAGCCCATTCCTCCATGGCTCAGAACCGCCCGCTCGCATGCTTTGAAGGCCGCTTCCGCGGCAAGATATTTAGCACTGTTGCATGCCACGCCCACAGAATGGAATGGAATGGAATCATCCGTCTTAGAGGCATCGTACAAGCGAGCAGCGTGATACGTTGCCAGCTTCGCTGCTTCTAGTTGCATATATGCGTCGGCCAAAGGATGGGCAATGCCCTGATTTTGCCCGATCGGTCGTCCAAAAACCACCCGCTCACTCGCGTATTGGGCAGCACGTTCCAAGGCAGCGTATCCAAGACCCAACGCTTCGCCGGCCAAGAGGCATCGTTCCGCATTCATGCCGTGGAGGATGATCTTGAACCCCTCATTTTCTCGGCCAATAAGGGTGTTTGTAGGTACCTGGTAGTTATCGAAGAACACTTCATTGGCATCGACCGCACGGCCCCCCATCTTCTTGATCCTCCGCATGTCCAGCCCCGATTGGTTCCGATCCAAGTCAATACAGAATAATGATAGGCCTTGAGTTGACTTTTGTACTTCCTCGAAAGGCGTTGTCCGGGCTAACAGGATCATCTTGGAGGCAACTTGCGCGCAAGTGATCCAGATCTTCTGGCCGGAGATTGAGTAGATATCCTTTTCGGGGTTTTTGGTGGCAAGAGTCTTCAACTTTAATGTCTCCAAACCTGTGTTGGGTTCTGTTACACCGAAGCAAGTCCGCCATGTGCCGTTAATGATGTTAGGAACGGTTTCCTCTAGTTGTTGCTTGGTACCGAACTTAGCCAGAGGCTGTGTGGCATATACATTTGCATGAATGGCTTGTGCCCCGGCCATTCCGGCACCGGATTGCGTAATAGTCTGCATCATCATTGTTGCTTCAGAAATGCCTACTCAATTGTTAGCATGCCATATTTTATTGGATTCCTTCAGTGGAGGAACTTACCTAATCCAGCACCCCCCAGCTCTTCGGGGAGTGCGATCCCTAGCCATCCATCCTTGGCTAGCGCGGCGTGAAACTCCTTCGGATCGGTTTCATTTTGGTCACATTCTTGCCAGTATGTGTTCGGAAACCTGGCACAAATGGCCGAGATCGCATCCCGAATGGTTAATTGCTCCTCGGTGAATCCTGTCAACTCCATCAACGATTGCCGAGCGGTTGTCGAGAAGTTAGATCGCGAGGTCGTCCATGATGCTATCGGGCTACGTAGCCGAAATTTCCCAATGACTGGGTTTATTCTAGAAGATAGAACTCTCTGGGTGCACAGATGAGACATGACGAATTGATTTAGGAGAAGTTATCATTCCAGATGTTGATTGGGAATTATAAATGCACGGCGAGTGTGGCGCGGACCATATACCCGGCATGAGCGACGGCGCATATAGCCGCCATATAACCGGCGCACCCCACCGGCCTTTCTCTCCGAGGCAGATCACTGTTAAAGTAAGACATCCTCGCCAAGGGCTGATCTCAGTCCTAATTCCTGCTTGTAGACATAATCCCACGAAATAATTATCCATAATGTATCGCAGAATTGGCCCATCGCGACCGCTGTCCGAGGCGTTGTGTCGTCCGACACGAGGCACTCGTAGCGCCTCAACTCACACATCGACGAAAGGTCCTCTCTCCGGCATTACGGTCGTCAGTCTTGAACAGGCTATTGCAGCTCCATTCTGTACGCGGCACCTGGCGGATCTGGGGGCTCGCGTCATTAAAGTCGAGCGGCCTGGCGTCGGGGACTTTGCGCGCAATTACGACACCCGAGTCAATGGCCTCGCATCGCATTTTGTCTGGACTAATCGGTCCAAGGAAAGTCTCGCACTGGACCTCAAAAACACTCGTGATCATGGTATCCTAATGCGGCTTCTCGGCAAAGCGGACGTTCTGGTTCAGAACCTGGCTCCTGGAGCCAGCGCCCGGCTGGGACTATCGCATGTGGACCTTAAAACGAAGCATCCTTCATTAATCGTATGCAACATTTCCGGGTACGGACCGGATGGCCCGTATCGCGATAAGAAGGCTTACGACTTGCTTATCCAAAGTGAGGCCGGCATGCTTTCTGTTACGGGGACCGGGAAAGAGCCCGCCAAAGTAGGCGTCTCCATCGCAGATATCTGCGCCGGGACCTACGCGTACTCTAATATTTTGGCCGCTCTCATTCAACGGGGCAATGACCCAGAAAAGCGTGGATGTAACATCGATATCTCCATGCTGGAGAGTATGATTGAATGGATGGGATTTCCGATGTACTACACCTACCACAACGCACCAGGGCCGACCCCAGCGGGGGCTTCGCACGCTGCCATCTACCCGTATGGCCCCTTTGAAACAGGCGACGGAACGTCAGTCATGCTGGGGATTCAGAATGAACGGGAATGGGTCAAGTTTTGTGAGAAGGTTCTGTCCCTGCCTGACCTGGCAACCGATCAACGATTTGTCAACAACTCTCTCCGATCGAAAAATCGAGATGCGCTCAAGGAGATCATTTGTGAGGTGTTCTCGTCTCTGACATCGGGGCAAGTGATTGCCCTGTTAGATGAGGCCGCTATCGCTAATGCTAGTGTCAACGATATGCAAGGTGTTTGGGAGCATCCTCAACTCAAAGCTCGGGGTCGGTGGACCGAAGTTTCAACTCCTGCTGGCCCCATCCCTGCTTTGTTACCTCCGGGACTGACTCTAGGTGAACCTGGTCAATCCTCGGCGAAGATGGGAGCAGTTCCCGATGTTGGGGAGCATAATACGGCGATTTTGGCCGAGCTGGGGATTGATGACAGGGAAGAGTAAGAGGGGGAAATCCTTCATAGATTAGATTAGATAGAAACGGTCGGCGTGTAGAATTTGTTGCCGACATGGGAATGCCAAGACCTTTAAAGCCGACTTGCCTTATTTACTTCGCTGCTCCTTTACTGGTTTCCTTCCCCTGATGCTCTTATCGAATTAGGGGGCCCACGGCAATTATTTCAAATGAACAGTCGTACTTTAATAAAATAATGTCCTCTGAGGTCGATACGGGACCGCATCCGACAAGGAAGCGCGCGCGACAGGCATGTCTGCACTGCAACCGGCGCCGGATCCGCTGTAATGTCCTGGAGACGCGGCCTTGTCAGAACTGTGTTTCCCTGAATGTCCCTTGTGAAGTAGGGGTCTCCAAACGAGGAAAGTGAGCTTTACCCACTATGCATGATAATCTTAGTACCGAGGAAGTGGCCATGCCAATGTGTCGTTGCAGGTATCCTCGCAAGAAGGCTTTACGGCAATCGGCAACTTCAACACACCAAGAAGATTCCACCATTGCAGACTCCATTATTTCCGCAGATCATAGTTCTTTCCAGCCGGATGATAGCTCCAGCGTGCATATTGATGCATCGACTTCTCCCGATCAACGCTTTCATCTGGGGCATCGCAGCAACGCTGCCAACCACCCTGGGATTAGCTTTGGGCCCCCTTGGATATCTCCTGGCGATACGGCAAGCATTTCCCAACAGACTGTATTCCTAGGAGAGTCAAGTCCCTTGACATGCGTAATTGATGAGGGACGGCGATCTCCTGAGAAAGGGCCATCCAATGTCATGCGAAAAACTCGGCTTCACTACCCCATCCCGGAACGGCTAGATGCCAATAGTACACGCGACGACGCTCTTCGCGTGCACAAGACCAAGATAGGAGAGCAACTGAATGCCGACGGTGCATTCTCATATCCTCCGAAAGAGACTTGCGAGATACTACTGAGCGCGTACTTCACTTGGTTTCATCCATGCTTCCCCATCCTCGACCGCTCAGCGGTCAATCAGTCCTACACTAGAGGCGATATTTCTCGTCTTCTACTGCAATCTATGCTCTTCATCGGTGTTAGTCTCTGCACTGATGAGGACTTTGCACGAACAGAATTCTCGGTCCGATATCAAGCTAAGTTTCACTTCTATAGCAAGGCAAAGGCTATCTATGATGCCGATTGGGAATCCAACAAAACAACTAAGTTGCAATCATTGTTTCTGCTGAGCTCTTGGCGGGGAGGGCCATCTGAAGAGCGTGATACGCGGTTCTGGTTGGGAGTTGCGATCAGTTTGGCGCAAAAGCGTGGCATGCATATGATGTTCGTATTGAGCTTCACAATTAAAACGAAGCGGTTACTGACGCACCTAGGTCCAAATTATCTTTCCAATCGACACGCGAGGAGAAATTATGGAAGCGAATATGGTGGGCTCTCTATGTGAGTATTGGCTATAAGATGGCCATCTACTACTCTAACATAAAAGAAGGTGCGTGACCAACAGAGTGCAGCGGCTTTAGGGCTCCCACCTCGGATACGGGACGAGGACTGCGATGTTGCAATGCTTGTCCCGAGCGATATCCGCGAAGAGGAAACAGTAGATGATGTACGTGTATTTGGGGTACAGAAAGACGAAGATGTAGTCTATCCGACTGAGATGGTGAAGTTGGCTAGGATACGTATGGTCTGCCCACTCGCTTTGAGGAATTAGTGCTAAGGCGAACAGTGCGGAGTATTGTGTCAACACAATATCTTCATATACAATCCGATACTACTGAGACCGCACGTACAGGACTACATCAAAAATTATGTGAGTGGGAATCGAAGTTGCCTACAAGCCTCAAACTAGAAAGCGCAGCTTCTGCGGGAGCTATATTTCTTACTGGACTTTTGCATATGACATACAAGTATGTCACTTACCTTGAGGCTGTCTCTCTTGACTCGCGGTTACTAACTTTCTAGTAACCTTTATATTCTCCTATATCGGTCCTCGTTTCTGAATCCTTCCAATTCGTCCGTAGATAAAGTGGGCCGGGTTGCCCTGGATGCCGCCACTAGAAGCACTAGGATTGTCGAAGACATGTTGTCTCACAGTCTTGTTCAACACGGGCCTACTCATCTGTATGTTCCTTATACCTCTTCTCCCGTTTACCTCTAACCTTTTAAGAATAACGCATACATTTTCAACCCTGTGTATCCATACTATTCACTGTCGCCGAACATCTGGTACTGCCAGGAAGCTCGCGGAGCACCGTGCAAAGCTCTGCCTTCTTGGGCTCCAGGAGCTACAGAAAACCTGGGATTTGGAGAACTGGGTGCTGGATCTCTTCTTTCGATGCTTGGATGATGGCACCGCCCGCACTCTCCGTCTGACAGATATTGTCACACCACCAGGGCAGCCGATGAGCCAGACTGAGAGTGTGAACAAGAATATTGATACAAACTATACCCGAGATCTGCCTACACCAGTCGAAACGATGGACCCCATACACAACGACCCAACACTAGCGCCCAGCCTGCAAACCTCTCCAAACATGGAACACGGAGATATTGCTGCGCCTGGCGACTGGTACGGATTATTCAATTTCACAGATGATTTTACAGACGTTTTAGGGGCCTCTTATCACGATCCACGGAATTTGCAGAATCTGCAATTCTTGTATCGATTCTTATAACTCATGCCTTCTAACCGACGCAGCGATGAAATCTATTCTATCAAGAGACAAAGGATCGTCAGGTTGCAGTAGCATATCACTTACGGAATGATTCGGGCCTTCCTATACCGGTCGAACATAGTATACACCCCCCCCCCCCCCCCCCCCGGCACATTTCTTTCTTCTTCGGCATTCCTCCACGCCTGGTGCGTTTTAGTGAGGTCCAATTGTCTATCAAAATTGAAGTTGGAAACGATAAAGTGAGAGACATAGGGAATACTCTGGTCATCGCCCAACATATATCGCGTCTGTAGGCCATACTCCCTATCGCGACCTATTGGTCCTGATGTTCACGCAAAAAAGTCGTTGGTTCCGGGCCTGGCCCGTTCGCTGGCACTACTCCCTTCAGACCGGAGTACTCACATATGATGGGCCGCTTAACGGACCGGCTTGTCAACTGAGAATTATCCGCTACATTGAAGATCCACCCCCTGTCTGGTTTCTCGATGAAAACCGGCATAGGCGGCGAATCGAGCGATGATGTCTTGGCTGCTGTCATTGCTCTGAATTGGCCAGCTTTTTGTTCCCGGGTACATCACTTCCGCGCCCTTGCCGTGAATTCTGCGATACAAACTGATATAAGGCGACCCATTGGGCCAGGTTGTGCGTGCTGTTGTTTGGAGCGAATCCGATGATAATGTCTGGTCTCACGTTGCGGTAAGTCCAGGGTTTACCATCGGATAGCGTTTTGAGTAGCTCGTGCTGATGGGTGTAGAATAATTGCGAACGGTGTGGCTCTGGGATATCAGGATCTCCATGAGTGGACGGATATTTTTGAAAGGGAATTTATCGAGAAGATGCACTTAGTACATCAACACCGTCTGTATTGGACGCTTGTGGATGCCGGGAAAGAGAATGTGCATTTCGTGGGGTAGACAAACGCCATGAACCTCGCAGGAAATTGGGCAATTCAGGATATTTGGCTCCGATCTCCACTCGAAACTTAGTTTCTTGTAGAAGCTCTAACGTATAGGGCGAAGTTCAGTGCATCTCAGCTTATTGTGGGGACGGCGTGCAGTTCTCAGCCACAAGAGACTAGATCTTCAAGGATTGCGAAGAATAATATCCACATTATTTATAGGACTGTTTATCGACATGTAGATGACTCTACTGAGGGATGTGTAGACTAAAGTGTGAGTAGTTCTATCAGAATGAAATACCACTAAACACACTAATTCTACATCATCTTTTTGACCCCCTTGTTCCAAGGAGGCACTCTGGACTGCACCCTACATGGCTGAAGCCACTGAAGACAGCTCTTTGTTTTGTTCTTGCACTCGGTGTGTGACGGGAATGAGTGTGTAATGTTGTCGAATTAACGAGAGGATACACTAAATATCAAGGCCGGTAACCTCTAGTCCTTCCCGCCAGAAGAGGATACTCTGACAGCATCATGGTGAGTAATTGGAAACATTCGTTGAGATAAGCTTTCTCACGACCTGTTCGTACCAAGAAGCCCAGGACTTAGTTAAGACTATGAGAAATACTTAAACTCGCCACGGGTTTACCATCGTGATGGTGATAAGCCCTAAGGGCGATCGTTTATGTCGAACACCCGTCAGGTGCCCACAAGAGAATCTATTGCCACTCATGCTCAGCGGAAAACGGAGTCACATCGGATTTCCGATGAGAAATGAGCTTACCTGCGCGAACCGACCAACGGATATTAAAGGATTAGCATTGCATGAGACCCACCGGTCTGTGCACCATGGCCCCCCATACCTAGTCTACACAGTACCGGATATCAACGGCAATGAGCTATCAAATCGGTGTACCCCAGATATGCAGTGCTCCGGTCTACGAATCGGATTTCAGATTGATCAAGCCAAGAGCATATCCTTGCGATGCTGATCTCGTCGCCGCCCCATGCCATGCATGCAGCATGGCTTCCTTATGACTTCGACCTCCGTGCGACTAGTACAGTACCCCAACATCTTGCGGTGGGGATTTGCCGGGGACGCCATCCACAGCGAAACATTGTGATACAGTGAGGAGGTCCTTGGAGTACCGAGTTAACTCCGATTGTACGTGGCGCAATACTATGTCACCCCATATATGAGGTTTGCGCTGGGCTCGGGTTGGCTCCGTGAAAGGATCACCCGCCCATTCCTTCACCGACAGCTATGCAGCGGCTGCAGACATGTTGCCACTTGATTTGTGAGTATGAGCCCATCCGACAGGCGGGTTGCGACATGCACAGTCTCATCTGACGTCTGAGTTGGCAATGCATCCGGGTTGCATTGCGAAGAGGGGTGTGTAGGAAGTGTTCACCGGCCCGATAAAACAGTTGCGATTATTTGCGGCCGAACATGGGAAACTAGTGCAGAATAGAGCATTCTAGAACGCGTGGGCTCCATATATAGTGACATAATAAAAAATATCTACGGGAATAAGGACTATTCCCGACGCCGGGAATGGAGTGGATCCTTTCAGATTCCTGTTGACTCTGTTGAGGTCACTATCAAATTGTTAGGGTTTGACTCATTCCCGACCGTGCGATCCTTTTCACCCTTATAAATGTCTCCCCCAATCATTCTTGATTTACCTGGTTAATAGGAATTGACTTTAAAAAGCTTCTTTTGTGGTTCTAGAAATGCCTGCCTCCTGTCCAGAGACTGAGGTCTTTCCTCAGTATAGCTTTACCGACGACTACAGTGAAGGAGCCCATCCGCAGTTACTCCAAGCCCTTTTGCGCACCAATGCCACACAGCAAGTTTCATACGGATACGATGAATACAGCAATGAAGCTCGGCAGCTAATCCAGGATCGACTGCAAGCTACCGAGGATGAGGTGGCCATCCATTTTGTGCCCAGCGGGACGTCTGCCAACCTCATTTGTATTGCAAGCTGTCTACGACCCTACGAGGCTGTATTAACAGTGGACTCGGGCCACATCGTCAGCAAAGAGGCCGGAGCCATCGAAGCAACCGGACACAAGACAATCGTCGTCCCGGGAGTAAGAGGCAAAATGACACCCGAAAATCTGGACCGAGCGGTCCGCCAGAACCAATTCTTCCCCCACAGCGCTAAACCGCGCTTGGTGTATATCTCCAACGCCACCGAACTCGGAACGGTGTATACCAAACGCGAGCTGCAAGAATTGTCCGCCATGTGCAAGCGATGGAAGTTACTCCTTCTCATGGATGGGGCACGCATCGGTGTCGCCCTCAGCGCCCTGTCCAATGATGTAACGCTGCGCGACCTGGTTGACCTAACGGATATCTTCTGGATTGGCGGTACCAAGATGGGTGCCTTACTCGGAGAGGCGATCGTGGTACGGAGGCATCTTGCCGAGGACTTCATTTTCCACTTGAAGCAGCATGGAGCCTTGCTGGCCAAGACTCGTATCATGGGCGTGCAGTTTGCGGAGCTGTTCCGGGAAAACCTCTTCTTTGATCTTGCGACACATGCCAACGCCATGGCGCTGCGGATCTCGGCGAACCTTGAGGAATTGGGATTTCTGTTGGCGGCGCCCACGGAAACGAATCAGGTCTTTGTTACATTGCCCATGGGGTTGGTTCGACGGCTGGAGGAACGGTTCCGATTCTACACTTGGGATCCGTTGGACGGGGAGCAGGCGATTGTCAGGCTTGTTACGTCCTGGGCGACGGATTCTTTGGAGGTCGATAAGTTTAATGCGTGGGTTCAGCAATGGACGGCTGTTTGATGATGTGGCATTTTCATGAGCGATGTTTGGTTTGCGTCTTGTTTCCCGCGGCATTTGTCTTTTTGAATTGCATAATGAGCGTTATAGACTAGTACAACTAATATTTCATGGATTGAAGACGTGTTTTTGGACTTGTTTGCATGATTGTGGTGCATGTTTAAATATCGTAGCTCTAACCTGCCGTTTGCAAAGATCATGCCCCAACTGGGCAATCCCTAAGTACAACACCATGCAACAGGCTTTCTACTTATTTTCTATGATCGCAAGCGATGGTCTACTGAGCACATGGAAAACCTAAATGAAGTTCATATTTAGGGTTACAAATACTGTGGAAAACTATTCTAGGTCCTATAAAACCCGCAATCAGCCCGACCATATCCATTACCGCACTAAATTAACCAATAATCGGGCATTTTTAGAAAAACTCTTCAATACTCCCGGAAGGTTTCTAGAAATCTATCAGGCAAATTCCTTGCCCAGTTTCTCCAGATACTGCTTGGCAGTATCCAACATAGCATCCTCAAACGAACGAAACTTCAACCCCAACGTCTTCTCCGTCTCACTAGAATCATAGGAGAAAGGCAACGTGCCCAGACTACCACGCTTAAAAACCCCCTCAGCAACCGCCTTGGGAAACGCCTTCTCAATATAATCAAAAAGACCCGTATAATCAACATTAACGCAGGCCCCGAAGTTCCCGGGCGTCTCGGGCGTAGGCTCAAGACCCAGTACCTTTATATAAACCTCCGCCAGGTCATCGATATGGACGTACCCACCGTGCAGCGGGAAACTGATATCTTTTCCCGTGATACTGGCCATGAGGTATTGGTTGGAGCTATTCTCATTGAGAACCGCGTCTGCCGTGAGTGCCAGCTCGTTACGCCCAAAGACATAGCCGGGCATGATACGCGCGACTGTGAAATGGGGTTTGTTCTTCTCGACAAAGGCGTCGGTTTCGTTCGCTTCATAGATTTTGGAGAGGGCATATGCCTCGAAGAGGTTGGAGAAGCTTGTTGGGGCGGGGCCAGGTAAATGGATTCGTGATGCGGCGGTGATAGTTGTCAAGGGGTCTGGGATGGGTGGCATGTTTCCTACGATTGAGGAGGTGATGATGATTCGTTTGATGGTGGGCACTTTTAGTGCGGAGGTGAGGAGGTTCGATGTCCCCTTGACGGTGGGATGCCATACTTGCTCAAGAGGATGGAAGCCTGGTACCGCGACAGGACTTCCAACATGGATGACGTACGTGACGCCTTGTAGGGCGGCATTGAATGCGTTGTCGACTGTCGTATCGGTTAGAATGATGGATGAAAGTCGGTCGCCTGGAGCCAGGGCCTGGATAGCTGGGTTGGATAGGATTTTTTGGGCCTTTTCCTCTGAGCGAGCTGTGAAGCGGATACTATAGTCGCTTTTGAGAGCTTCCAAGAGCACTCGGAAGCCAACAAGCCCGGTAGCACCGGTGAGGAGCACAAGAGGAGCCATTGATTGTAGGTGGGTAATGCAGAACAGTGAAGAATATGCAGTAGTGTAGATGCGATTCAGACTCGTCAGGAGGGGAATTATGGGTGAATGATGGGCGACTATTTATATATAGTAAATTGATTCATAGAGGGCCATGGATGGGAAAATCCACTCTAGACCAGTTCAGCTTGTCTCCTGATTGGTTGGCTCGTCAACCATACTCTGTAAATAGAATGGGCGCTTATGATGGAATACGAGTTTGTAGGTCCGGACCTGCATATCACTAACCATACTATAGCTGTCGTGCTCAGGGTTTGAGAAACACCGTGACTGGTGTGGCCGTGCTTGGTTGTGGCTTGAGATCCATGAAGATAACTGGGTTAAATACTTGTTCCCCAATGTCATCGTGACAATTCTCGCCCCCACTTCCTGATTACAAACCCTCTTTCATCTAATATCAAATCATCCTCCATTGCCCTGGTTTCTCGATGTACCGGATAGAGTAATCCATGAACACCAGGAGAATTTTGAGCAAAGACGTCGGAAGGAGTCGCCTCGAACGTGGGTCTGATTCTGCATCCATGGAGCCTCAACCCAAGCGCCGAAAAGTGCGGAAAGGTACTCACAGTTGTTGGGAATGCAAGCGAAGGAAAGCAAAATGCATCTTTCCGTCGCCCACAGAGTCAACTTGCGTGGGTTGTCAAAGTCGGGGGACAAGCTGCGTCAGCCAGGAGTTGGAGTATACGGCTCCTCCAGCAACGAACCCTATGGCTAGAGTAGAAGCTCTGATAGAGCGACTGGTTAGAAAAGCTGATGATCGATCGGATGAGGCACCAACCAAATATGGCATCCACACGCCTGGTGAACCTCCAGGGTTTACATCCCAACAAAATGTGACGCCTAGAGATGCTCGATTAAGTGAAGTAATGCCTGTGTCATCGTCGGCACTGCGAGAGTTAGGTATCTCGATACCCGATCGGACTATCAGCCCTAGTAATAAGAGGTACGCCGAGCTTTCGAAAGCTTTGCTCGCTGCTTTCCCTGCCATGCACGACGCACGTATCCTTCTAGATGCTACCCAAAATGCTACCCTATGTTTGTATCAAATTTTGACGAAGTCGGAAAGAGAGTTGGAGGAAGAAGGGGTCGATACATGTTGGAGCTTTGAGGAACTGCCGAACCCCGACGTGCATCCAGTCCTGATAGCTAGGCAGATGCTTATTTTTGCCTCATTATTACAGCAGCTCGACTTTAAGCAATTCAAGGACTGCGGTCTGTCGGAGGCACCTGACACCATCATGCAAAGACTTGCAGACACCGCAATCCGTCTAGTTACCGCCAATGAGGAGTTCACTGGCACAGCGGAGAGTTTGGAATGCATCGTCTTGGAGGGTATGTTCCATGGCAGTTGTGGCAACCTACGTAGAGCATGGCTTGCATTCCGAAGGGCGGTTACTGCCGGCCAGCTGATGGGAATCCATCGCTCGGGTAGTCTTATGTACACGATTGACCCGACTAGTACATTAAACCCGCAGGTATTGTGGTTCCAGATCGTATGTATGGACCGCGCCCTGTCAATGTTGTTAGGACTTCCCCAAGGCACCAATGACAGAAAGATGGGTTGCGATGCTGCAATGGCGAGCGATACACCGATCGGCAGACTTGAACGTACCCATGCCGTGATTGCATCGCACATCTTAGAGAGCCGCGACGATGGCGCTCTTGGTCTAGACTACAAGACTACGCGAGAATTTGACGAAGAGCTGCTAAGGGTAGCGAACAATGTACCGGGTAAATTTTGGCTACCACCCACTTTCCTCGGATTCGAGGCAGACATTCGATATGAGTTCATGGAGACCATGCGGGTTGTCAATCAACTTGCGCACTATGATCTCATTTCCCAGCTTCACCTACCGTACATGCTTAGCTTCGCCACTGTGGGTGAAGACCAGTATCAATACTCTAGAATGGCATGCGTCAATGCCAGTCGCGAGATTCTGACTCGCTTTCTTGCATACTCTAACTTCAAGCTGTTAACGTATTGTTGCCGACGGATTGATGTGTTTACACTTACTGCTTGTATGACACTCTTGCTTTGCCATCTGGTCAGCCATCGACCAGTAGGGGATAATCCCTTGACCCATCAACGACATAGCGATCGTGCTATGACAGAACAAGCACTTGAGAATATTCGCCAGCTAAGACGGGTAGACGAAGCTGCTATCGTCAAGAACGGTTTGAATATACTTCGCTGTCTCCTTAGAGTTGAAGCGGAAGCAGCAGAGGGTCGGAACTTCAGAGCCCAGTTGGTGCAGAGACATACAAGGTTGAAGGAAGACCCCAACACCCTGCTAATGAGTATACCATCTATCGGGGTTATTATGGTCACCCGCAGTGATAAGGCTTCCCAAAACACTAATTTTCAATTTGATCAGCGTGAGTTAGCAAGGAATGAACAGATCAGCAATGCAGGCTCTGCGGAATTATTTAATCGTATTCTCAGCGAGCAAGAACCATCAGCAGTTCTTCAGACGTCAGGAATTGGACAGTTTCACGGCATAGTGGATAATATAACAACTCCGTATATGCATCCCAGTGCAACAGCAAGCATTGAGGATTGGGCTTTCCAGGGGGTGGACATGTCATTTCTTGACAGCATAATACACACATCAGATAGCTCCCAGGAGTGGCTGGCCACTGGATTATGAAAAATGGCATGGCACGCGCAATACTTGACATATCTCATTTCATATTCGTACTACATATATGACGACAAGAAAGCGTATGCCAAAAGATTTGAATCAGTGACTTTCGATCAAAGTAAAGGAGAGACAATCCGTATTTAAGACAACTCACCCCGTGTTGATAAATTCACTGTCTCAATCCCTTGAATCCCTTCCATCGGCATGTTTCCCTGCCGTCGGCGGTCGAACTGCCTTCGGTTATAGTAATACCTGCAAGGTAGCTGCGATATCGTAGAGTACGTACTCACCATGCACAGGATGCGGCAAGTCGAATGGACTTCAGAAGGAAATTGCATCCTTCGAGTCGGTATATAGTAAAAGTCCTAACGTCCTCTGCTTTATCATGTAGTGGCGTACTGCCTACCGCGCCTACTTTTCTTTCCGAGTTTTATAGTATGCTATTGTCGGAGAGCTCATTCACAGCCAGTGATACTATATCTACTGCCATTATACCTACAAGCTGGTTGCGCGCCGTATAGTGATTCAATACATAAACTCCTGTCTGACCAGCTTCTCGCTGAGCTTCCACAATCTCTCAACACTGTCCGCATCCGACGCATGTTCCTCTGGCTCTATGATCTGGCTGTTCCGTAGGTAGGCCGGTGCCTTGTTAGGAATATCCGGGTCCAGAGCAGCGATAAGTGGCGTGGCAGCGATTTGAGTATACGTCTTGAAGCGGGGCTCCTCGAACTCAAAGTCTTTGCCCATATTCCTTCGGACCACTGGAAAGATACCAGCGTAATCATCCGCAGTTAAATGGCTTCCCAGCTTCGTATCGCCGTTATAGCCAGGATGTGCGGCCACAGCCACAACGCCACGCTCCTTCAACCTCTTGGTCAAGCCATAAGCGAAGAGAATATTGGCCGTCTTAGCCTGACCGTATCCGGTCCAATGGTCATACTCCTTGCCGTCAGAGTAGTTCCAGTCGTCGAAGCGAAAACGGCTAATGAGGTAGCCTGAGCTTGTTAGGTTGACGACGCGAGCCCCTCCAGGTTGGGATCCGGCGGACAACAGAGCTGGAGCCAGTAGGTTTGTCAGAAGGAAATGGCCGGCGTGGTTGGCAGACAGCTGGAGCTCGATCCCCTGTTTATCCACTGTATAGTCTTTTATGGCCATAATTCCGGCACTATTGATCAAGACATCGATCTTGGGAGCTGCGGCCAATATCTCTTGTGCAGCTCTCCGGACAGAGTCGTGATCGGTCAGGTCGACCTGGACAAAGGTTGTCTTAACGGAGCTGTCAATCTCTTTGATGTCCACGAGCACAGGCTCAACCTTTGCCGCTGTCCGTGATGCAATGAGAATATGGGCCGGTGCCGCCTTTGCTAGAGAGGTCGCCATTTGGCTTCCAATGCTTGGCTTACCCGCGCCCGTAATCACGTAGGTACGGCCCTTGATTTGGGATGCAAATGCCTCGATGACCTGCTCATTGGTCGCGGTTCCGTCGAAGACTGGCGTGGTAGAATCCATGGTGACGCCTGGATCTCAATTTGATATTCCGGTGCAGAGTCTAGAAACTGGTAATATGTTGGATGAAAGTGATCACAGGATTTCCGGTTTATTGTTATATAGGATACAGAATTGGGTCTCACAGATCGCTGACCACAAGACCGATCCAATCATCCAAGGATATATCATTCTAACTCCGGACACGGCGGTCGAACGAAACCCAGGTACACTATTGGCTATCATTGTCCTTCGCCCGTTTGGGGGCCAACCATCTTACTACAAAGTACTAGACAACTGCCTTGATAGATCAGAGCTTTTCCGAAATATCTAGTCAGAGTAGCTAGGCAGGGTTCTCTCCGTTGACTTCCAAATTGGATTAGATTATGTTGTTTTGGATCCAACGCAGTACCTGAAGCGTTTCAATTTGAAGTATATATATGATAAAGCGTGTTAGGACTAATATGTTGCACGGATCTGGGTAGTTTACCCTAAATTTTTTCTAAAAGTTTGTGAAACGTCTAGTAATTTCCTTTTCTTTTCTTTTCTCAGGCTAAGATCAAGATAATTACTAGGAGGTAGTAGTACTAACGTGACATTATCGTTGACACTTCTTGCGAGGTCACCTGACTCTATTCATTAGGGAGATGTGGGCATGCGGTTCATTGCAAAGCCGACGGTGAATCTCCGACCGTGAGGAGGGGTTTTGTTTCCGGAAACTGCAATGCTAGTTCTTCGACCAGAAAACCGTTTATTATTCATTCTAAATTCACACAGGATCATGGATAAAATATGTAAACTTAAAATAAAAATTTTCAATTAAAAAATAATCGCTTTCGACGAAGATATTGAGCCTGGAAGAAGAGCGCTACGAATGCTACAGGCGCAATTCTCAGAATGTCAAATCATTCTGCCAAAAAAAATCCACCGCCTTTGTCCAGGGAATGACTAATGAATTGCGGGTGCATTCCCGACATTCCCGACACACACAAAATGTACTTTTGTCCCTATCAACACTAATTCCCGACTATCTATGTGATCCTCTGATAATGCGTCTTTCGATATCCTGTGATGCCTGCCGGTAAGTAGTGATAGAGCCCTCTAAATTACAGTTAGTTTCGCTAGATAGTGACAATTAGTGGCAGACAATCGAAGGTCAAGTGTGTCCATGACGGTCAACCGCCATGCCGGCGATGTCAACGCATCAATCGCCAACCCTGCGTACTCACAGATCCACGGTCGTCCCCATTGCGCCCAAGACGAGGTTCATTGCGTGTCCAATCCAAGGCAAGGCGGTCGTCCAAGTCCGCAACGGCCACCTGCCCCGTGAATGCAAACAATGAGCGGCAATGGTGCGCTGCCGCCACGACTTCCAATCCAATTGCCTCAATTCCCTCTCCGGTGCTCATCAACGCCTGTGACATCTACCGCAAAAAGTTCCCCGTTGCCAACTTTCTTCATTATCCGTCGCTGATTGCAGAAATCTCCGCGAGCCCTTCGTCGGTGGACCCGGTATTCGTGGCGGCATTGCTCTCTCTGTGTACACGGTTCCTGCCGGAGCATCAACTGCAGGCTGGAGAGACGTACGCCGACTATGCACGGACACAGCTGGCTCATCGTGCTTTTGAAGGCCCTTCTCTCTATTTGGCACAGTCCTTAGTGATAATTTCATTATATGAATGGGGCTCGGGCCGCCCGTATAAGGCGTGGATGTATAGCGGTGGGTGCTACCTGGCTTTTCTGTATATCAATGTTGAATATTGCTTACGCACCGGATAAGGAATGGCTACATACATGATCCAGTCCCTTCTGAAGACGGCAGATGATAGTATGGAACACAATCCCGATGAGTTTCATGCCTCCCAGGTTCAGTACGAGCAGCTGGTCCGCACGTACTGGTGCTGCTTTGCCCAAGACTGCGAGTTGAGTTCTGGCGCTCGTCAGCATTTCGCCCTGTCATTTCGCCAGATTTCAGTACCTCTACCTATCGGTGACCATGATTTTAACTTCGGCCGTCGAGCTTCTCGTCGATTGATGCCCGCTGATCTCACTCGGGATTCCCCGCTCTCCGCTGCCATGACTATTGACCACGGCTTGACCATCGTCACCCGCGGATTTGATATATTTGTGCGAATTTTGCGATTTGCGAACGAAAGTCGTCGTGGTCAGACATCGTCATCGTTCAGTGGTTCGCCGTCCCCGCAGAAAACGTGGGAAAATCTGAAGGATGAGTTGGATGAATGGCGCTCGCTGCAGGATGTGACGGTCCGTTTCCCGGCTACTAGTGCCCAAGCACATGTGGCTCTAGGGTATGGGGAGCTTTTTGCCTACATCAATTTGGTCTATTTCATGAGGTACGGGTGATTGGAACCGGGTGTGCCGCTGCATGGGATTATTAGACAGAAAGGCTAACCGAGACACGAAGCATCCTTTTCCTTCATCGCGATCGTGTGTTGTCGAGCTTAAAGCTTATGCATGATCCCCACCACGACCACCGGGTTGCCACGAATTTTGAAGAGTCCGCTTGGTGTGAAGCTGCCATTGAACAGCTGTTCGAAGCGGCACAGAATATTGGCGGTATTTTATCGGCCTTGGAAGCTTCAGGTGCATCGGTAATTACTCCTTATGCCGGCTTCAGTGTTTTCGTCGCGGCCCATATCAATATGTACGGCACTGTGTCTCCCCGAGGTTACCCAGGGGGTCAAGAACGCGCCGAACGGGAGAAAAGAGGTAATCTCGCATATCTCGAACGGCTGTGCGAGTACTGGCCGGTTGGTCATAGCTGGGTATGTTTCATTAGCTCCCTCTTTTGCTTGACGCTAATTGTCAATAGTGGCGTACCGTGCAAGAGGCCTGCAAATTCTATGAAACTGCCAAAAGTAACCAGGAGAACGCAGCCGCCGGCGACCGTCCGGGCCATCTCACCCTCGCGAGTACGCTTGATGAATATGGAGATATCCGCTGTTCGCGGCCGCGTCATGACGTATCTGTAACTCGCAGGCGAGAGATCCCAGGAAGGGATGCAGCGATCCCCCAGAATCATGGACCAACGAATTGCCCGGCCCATTCGAGCATAACGTTCAGTGACCAGATCATATTGGACCCACATGAACTCGAGACGGAAATGATGCAATGGCCCTTTATTGATGAAACATGGTCGTCTGGATTTGATACTGGATTTGACGCTGCGTGGCCGAATCCGGCCTAAGCATCTAACGACCAGGGCTAGAGTACGATAGAAATGGATTTGTGTTCCTCGACCAGCCGATTGCATACAGCAGAATGGGACAGAGGGATGCCTTCGGACCGACCGAGTGACTGAAACGACAGCGAACAAGCAGATACGTCCAATGCCGGGGCCCCATGGACCCGTATCAGCAACAGTTACATGCAGTTATGACCTACCAGTATGTTCAACATGTATCATTGGTTCATGTGTCCGTCCTCGGTCGAATATCCCTGTCACAAACATGCTCCACCATGCGTGTCGAACCAACCTTAGGCCCATGCAGCTAGTGAGCGACATGCCTGCTAGTCGCAGCCCGTCTGGTCTTGGTTTTCTTAAAGATAACTACGATTGTTAACCACCATGTCCAAAAAAAAAATAAAATTAAGATTTGTGCATATCACCGTAATTGGCCATGTCTCTTCTTGACCAACATATCGGTATCGGTATGATATCTTTGCAACCAACGCCACTTGCTTAAGCCAATTCGGCCTCAATGATGCCCTGTCCATCACCCTCGCGGGTCCAGTACTTGTTCACCTTCAAACCAGCCGATTCCAGGAGGTTTGTGAACCGTTGACGAGTGCGCTCCAAGCCCGAGCAGAAAACCATGACCACAATATCGGTCATTACCTCTAGCGCCCGTGAGTCTTTATCGGGAAGGATGTACTCCTCCATGAGAACCTTCGAGTAACCGCGCTCCATGGCGGGGACAAGGTTCTTGATGATGAGGCGTGCCTTATCGTCCGACCAGTCGTGGAAGATGTTTCGGAAGTAGTAGACGCGTGCTCCTATGATTGACTTTCATCAGCGGCTAGATAATATTGGGGATTACAGAATACAGGTCTCACCCTGAACAGGCTGTTCCTGAGCGAAGAAATCATATCCGACCGCGTCAATGCCATTGCCGTCCAGATCGAGAGCGGACCGTGCTTCATCAATCACCGTCGGCAGATCCTCCAAAACTAGCTTACCCGGTACATCAGGGAACCGTTGTTTGAACCCGAGCAGATCGTGTCCGCGACCACCCCCAATATCCACCAGCAGCGGCCCATCTAGGCCCTTGTGAGCGCCAGCCAAGATCTGATCTTGGATAGGGAACCAGTCGGCCCAGTGAGGACGATCGGCACGCTGGCCTTCCATGTAGGCATTGAAACGGGTGAGGGCAGCGGGGTTCTCGCAGAGCCAGGAGAAGCCATCTTGCTTGATGTGGTTCGCGTATTGGAGTGGGGCGAACAAGGGGTCTTCGGGGTTCTTGTATCCAATGACTTGGAGGTACTCGGGAACCTTTTGGATGCCTGGTAGGAATTCGAGGAAGCTATAATTCTATGGGTTAGTGGCGCTCAAGTTGAAAAGGGAGTCGGGTAACAGAAATGGGTTACATACAGGGACTCCACGATACCAATTGAAGTCCGCTGGGTCATTTCTTTTGTTAAAGGCGTGGGAAGATAAAGGCACGGTTCAGGTTCTTCGGCGAAACCATGAGCGACAAGGACACGCATCATACGCTCTACGGTAGTCGACTTTCGTTAGAAATTCCGCTAGTTAAAAGCCTTTCCGGATGTATACTGACCAACCAATAGAGGGTCCGCGGGCTTTAAAGCTGCAAGCTCGTTCAATGGCACAGAGGATGTAGCTTTCGCTAGGGCCTGGAATACGTTCAAGTCATGGGCCACCTTCATGGCCATCACAATCGTGGGCTAGCCGAATCATTTGGAATGATTAGATTCACTGAAGAAGGATATTCAACCATGAGAGATTTACAGATAATGATATTTTCAAGATCGCATCTCGGGGCCTTTCCAATGCACGTGCCAGTTTGAGCGCCTTCTCCTGGGCTTCAACCCGCGAGGTCTCCGTGGGGTCGGATTGATAGGTCCCTAGTGCAGCCTGGACATCTTCTAGGAGCTTCTGAATCGCCTTAGGGTCCATGATGTGCTATGTGAGCAATACTCAGGATTTTGCTGGAAACAAAGAAAAGTAAAGAAAGAGACACAGACTATTGTGTGCCGCAAGATCTCTACACATATGATAAATAAACTTCCATATCGCACTATTTGGCCTTTCCATGCTATAGTGAGCCAGTGGTTCCCCGAAGTGTGCCCACCTACCTGTTTGATCATCTTACATGAACTAGCATTCCAAATCTCTGGGTCTCTTGTACACAAGGAAGGGAGCGCTTGTATGGAGGGGGTGGAGCGCTGTCCGCATATACGATCAGTCTTCCTGGAATTCTGCGGAAGGGAAAAACGGTTAAGAATTAGGTTTTGACGCTAGGAATTTAGCTGGTTTTGGATATTCGCAGTACTAAAGAAAGACCCCCACATGCACAATCCTATAATTCCTTGAAAAATGCAGAAAGTTAGCATCCCTAGTTTGATCGTCGATTCCTTCACTCGGGACATGGTGGGATGTTGAATACTCCGTGCGGACCTTCAAGGTGTACAGGTGTGAACGGTTCAGAAATGGGCTCCTAAGAAATAGTTCCCTGAATAACTACTCCCCTGTAATTGCCATCAAAAGGTTTGCTGGGACCTGTATGGTCATTGCTTGTCTGAATCAAGCCCAAAAAAGTACCGAATACTCTACACAGCGGTCGAGGATTCAAAACCCGAAGGATTTAGAGCCTTGCAAAGTGGGAGTAAATCAGCTGACAGGAGACTACGCTACATACAGTGAACGGAGAAATTAGTCACTTGGCGACTGGGGCCAAAGGAAGAGAATTTTATAATCAGTTACTGCCATTGTCTACTTCTGGCCACGTCAACGACAGATATTAGGGCTTGCGGCCCATAGGAGGTCCACTGAGCTAAGAACTGGCCCCCAAATCCAGGGCCCCATAAGCCGCGCAACTAGTCTATATACTAGTCCTATATACTCCCATATTATTGAACGACATGGGCTGAAACGCTTGCATGTGAATATAGTCAGTTCATCTTGACCCCCCGAGATGCGCTGTGGTACGTTGTTGAGGTTATTTATAGTCTGACTGTTGTTCATTCTAACCAGATCTACAAAACTATTTACCAATGGTCACTCTTGAACAGCGAGGATGACACCCAGAACTACCTACTCCCGTTAAATAAATAGCATTAATCGAGACTAGAGGGGCATGCCTGAGAAAGAGAGTCCGTGACCTTTTGGGCTAAGATCGTACAATATTGGCTACGGTTGGTCCCCTTCCGGAGAATCGCCAGGGAAAGCCATTGCGACTTCCGCTACACAGGAGATCCATATGGGACAGCCTCCCCCTGGTTGATCATTTCTCTTTGTCACCGGTAGCGCCTTGGCGAGACCCATCGGACAGTGCACTGTCACAGAGGTGGGCCCTGAAAAGCGGATATGAGGAGCTTAGTATCCACTCTGAGGCCAAAGATGGAAGCCTATCATTAATCAACCTCGTGTTGGTTAATGACTAGGCCAAATTCCTTCCAACTGTCATGCTGCACTGGAAAATATATGATCTTCACGCTGAGGACAACGACTAGCGGACCCTGAGAGTTTGAGGCGGAAAATGTTGTGCTTTTCCCCTGGGGTGATCTATTTCAAATCGTATCCCGTTCTTCGGCCATGGTCGTTTTGATTACTCTTTCTGTGCGGAATAAGGTGGCGCTGCTTGCTTCAAGTGCCTCCGCTCTTTTCATATACTTTGGAACTGAGCATCGGACTAAAGACCCCTTATGGGTCGGACTTGTTTCGGCGCTTTTCTGGCGTTTCGAACCATGGCAAAGCTTTCTGGAGGAGTCCAAGGTCCCAGCTCTTGTGGATAATTGCCCTAGTCTTTTGGTCTTGGTAATCATGTTGAAGATCTAGATGACTAGGTAAGCCTATATTCGGTAGTCCCAATTGCCACATTGGGAGGCCAGCGATGTAGATAGCCGCCGGTGATCGCTAGGCCCGATGTATCTGCACTATTCTCACCCTTCTATGATTGTTCATCCTTCCATGATCCTGTGCTCGTATATCCTGTAGAACGACCTGGTTATGCCCACCGCCCCCTCAAAGATATGACAGCTCTGAAATCCTCCAGCCGATGACTACGGAGTGAAGTTCCACGACCATACCATATTTGCACCCCCGTGCCATTGGCACCCAAGAAAGAAAAGAACCGTATGAAAGATGGCCTACAATGTGGTTGCCGAACTCTTCGCTGAATGGGCCATTGGAATGATGGTCATAATTATTCGTTTATATACGCGATGGTCTATTGGCCAAAAGAACTTCTATTGGGACGACGGATGCTTGCTACTTGCGATGGTGGGCTCACCTCTCCTCTGGATCACTGATATTTTGCCGCAGCTGATCTGTCTGTTTTAGGTTTGCTGGACTGTATTTACTGTGACCTTGTACTACTGTACTGGTAGGTATCGCTTTCTTCTGCATCTTGCCTTCATATAGAGAATGCCATTAACAAGAAAACAGATGTGTACGGCTCCAATATTGGACTTAATGAAGAGACGGCAGCACTTATTCCCGATGAAAAGGTTCCACAGATACGAAAGGGTTCAATATGTGCTTTCGTTGCCTGGGTCACGTATATCGGGATGGTGTGGGCTTTCAAGGGTGTTCTGGTCTTCCTATACAACCGACTCACGTACGTTTTGCCTGGGAATTACCTCTAAATAATAATGATACTCATACCACCAGGACGGGGCTTTCTCAGCACCGATTGACAATGGTAGTGGGAGGCGCCACCGTTTTCACATTTCTCGTGTCCTTTTTCTTTCACCTGTTCGACTGCATGCCGATTCATAAGAACTGGCAGGTCAAGCCATACCCTGGAGGTAAGCCTTCTTGCATTGATTGCGCATTCGAATAGTGACTAATGAAAGCCAAGACAAATGTACTTTACGTCCGTTGAACTATATTCTCATTGAGACTCTCAGTATAGTGTGCGTGAATACTTTTCAAGGGCCCTTCTAATACTCTTTATTCCTTTCTCCGTGTAAGGCAAAGCTCACCAAAACTTGCATTTAGGAATGACTTAGCAATCATGTGTGTTCCCATACCATTGATTATCGCCGCGAAAATCCCCCCGTCACAAAAAATCGTTCTCATCATCCTATTCTCGTCCGGTATCTTCGTTATGATCTGCTCTGTCCTTCGCGCCTACTACTCCGTTCGAGACATTGCTCATCTTCCCACCGCGCTCGGCTGGGCCTCGCGCGAAGGCTTCGTATCAGCATTCATCGTCTGCGCACCGGGTATCAAACCGCTCTTCACTCGGATCGGATGGTTCAAATCGTACGGCTCCTCGAATAATTACGGCAGCAAATACACGTCGAACCACAAATCTCGGACGGGGAGGTTCACCTCCCGGCCGAGCCGGGAGTTTAACACACTCAATTCAGGAAATGAGACGCATCCCTATGAGCTGTCCTCATCCATGGCCTGGAATGGTGCTAGACGTGGCTCCTCCGGTGAAAGTCAGGAACATATCATGGAAGATACGACGCATAAGCGTGGCGATAATCCGGAACACGGCATTGTAGTCACGACGGATGTTACGCTTGCCCATGAAGATTCGCCTCCGAGAATGAAGGGGCTTGGGAGGCGTTGACCGTTGCTTTCGTGGGCTTGGATTTAGCTGTACGCTGCTCATAAAACCAAATTTAATTGCTGTCTACATGAGCTACTTTCATGGGAAATGGCTACTATGTATTAATACTTGATAGTCTGCTGGTGACAAATTATACACCTTATTAATTAATGAAAACGGGAAACTTCAGTATGTGTGAGAAGGGGCTAGCGAGACACCTGCTGTGCTAATATTCTAGGGGATTGTCTGAGATTGAGAGACAATGGCTGATGAGAGACGGAAAACTGAAGTGAAGGTCCTGATGGGTTGAGAGAGGCAAGTAAACTATTATAGGATTTCGAGCATTTGGCATGCCCACCATACTATGAAAGCATGCTTTTATTATACATATATTAGCTCTGAAGTATATATTTAGTCTCACGCGACCAGGTTGCTGAATGGAGAGGATTCAAAAAGAAGAAGCCAGGCAGATATCGGTCCAGGCGAGGGACTCGTATAGCCTGCGAAAGCGAGGAGTTACAATAGGCTCCTCGAATGGCTACGGAAACAACTACACATCCAGCTCGCCCGTTGTCTCTGTAGTGCGAGCTCTTGAGCATGTCTTCTCGTCCCACGGTATAGCTATAGGCCTTGTTCCTTTTTGTTCAAGCACTATTGATCAAAACTAATGTACATACATTACAGAAAAGAAGGTGTTCTGAATCGGAGAATTTAGATCGGTACCGATCGAGCGCCTGTCTCAGGCGCAAGCCGTAAGTAAAGCCGAGTAGCTTCATGATTCTTGTGTTGAAGTTGAGTTAATACTTACTGTGGTTAGACAAAAGAAGTCAAGGCTCTCTCTATTTTTATATTTTAAAGTCTCTAGAGTCGTGCATCCGAGAAATCCAGGATCGAAAACTCTGAGATGCTTTAGCTAGTCTGTTTGGCGTCAGGGAAAAGCCAAGCTTCGATAATATCATAATATCTGAAGTCGAGAGTCGTCTGGTGCAGCTCATCCAGGCCCTCGGGCTGGGAGAGTCGTTTGTGCTGGAGGAGATTCCTGGAGAAAGAAGTCCTGATCCGTGAAATCAAAAATAGAAAGTTGCGTTGTGATGCCCTGATCAGATAATTTAATATTAACAACAAATCGACCTTCGATGACGATATGCCTGTACTCGCCACTCGTATCAACCTGCTGATCTAGGCCCTCGGCCTTGGAGAAAAGTTTGTGCTGGACAAAATTCTCAAGGAGACGGGAGAAAAAAAAATCCCTGATAAGGCGAAGTGAACTTTTTCTTCTTGTTTTCCCCAACATCTCCCTCTCTCTCTGTGAACCCCCTTGTCGTTCCGTTTTCAACCCATCTACATCCTACTGCTTTCGTTTCGATCTCGTGATGCCTCGTAGCCAACCTATGCTCGACAATCCTGTCGAACCACTCTTTCTATGGTGTTTACACTGCCTCCGAACTGCCGTCAAGGAGGGCGAGCGGGAGCCAGGCGAACATGGATGGGGTATCAGCACTGGTTGTACACCAGATCTTTCAGCAGCTTGGACTTGTGCTCCGCGCACAGATGAGGCTCCCTAGGTCCGCAAACTGAGATCTGTGAGGCTTCTGGTTAAGGGCTAGTCATATCCAGACGTTATTGTACAGGGATTCCGACCAAGCGCATGTTGCAGGAGAGTTCTGGACTCCGTGGGCAACGGACCCATGGTCAGCTGATACTCGTCGAGTTCTAGATGAGCTTGACCTCGTCCAGTGGTAACGATATGGGTCAGGCTAGGTTGCCCGCTATATATGGATAACTTCTCTTGCAAGTTCGGGTTTGCGAGGACCTGTAATGAAACCGTGTTTATGAAGAGAGTGGGATCGTACCGGCTTCAAGTATTGCCGACCATCAGACATGATGATGCCTTTGCTACGGCTGGGGGCTGGTTCTTTGTCTGCACTTCCGAACAGGAACGATAGTCAGTGTTAGCGAGGCGTTCTAGCACATCTGCAGCCTTGTTACGGCAGCACTTGGAGGTACTTGAGCCGGACTGTAGGCCACACCGTGGTACCTAAATGCCCACCGTTCTTCGGTTAGGGCCGTCGTTCCACAAAAGCTAAAACGTCTGTGCAAGGTGGATGGTGCGTGGGAATGGAGTTAAAATCTCCGGAACTAGGTCGGACATGTGCAATACACGTCATTGATTATTGAAATATTGACTATAAGTGAAGTCAAAGTGAAACTTTTCTTGCGCGTTTCCCTATTAGTTCGTAAATACAATCATATAGATTACGTAAACGATACAGAAGAGACATGGAATACCGGGAAAGAAAATTACAAGCTATCACTCCGCTCACTACGTCGAGCTGCGCTGACGTTCCACGTCCGGGTCTCGCGGATCATTCCAGCCTGACTCGACTGGCTATCTGCATCCCAAGCGCGCGAGGCCGAGATTGTGGTCATATTCCCTTGACCGGAGGCAATGGGGACAAGCTCATGATGATTCTCGCGGTGCTGGTGGCTGCTCCCCACCGCGCTCCGTGACTGGTTATCACGTTCCTCGGACCGGGGATAGGAGGCCTTGCCGGTCGAGGGCTGATATTCCACCCCCGGGATGCGCTGTCCGTTTGACTTGAGCTGGTTCAGGAACGGTTTTAGTTGCCCCCAGCAAGCGGTCACGATGCTGGCACATTGCACTGTCTGGGCCGCCAGAGTCACTCCGTAGTCATCAAAAGTTCGATCGGTGGAGCTTGCGATGTCCTGCGTCAGAACCAATTGCGCGATCACTGGGAGAACGACTCTAATGAGGCACAAGGGATGGGATTAGCAGTGGTTGCGACTTAATGCACCCCAGTTCTCGGTAACTCACAAAATCCGGGACAGGAAGATTAGGGCAAACACGGTCTTTTTCTTCAGCGACGCTTGGATGCGACTGATCAGCACCAGCGCCTGTCCCATAATGAAGACATCGGTCACGATGTTAGAAGCACAGAAGTAATACCACCACGCGTTCTGTTCCTCGTGGTTGGGCCGTTAGTATACGCACTCTCAGCCGAATCAAGCCGGGGGTGGTTTACGAGATCATAGCATTTCCCGCGCGTATCCCAGGTGTGAGGGACTTGGCACTGGAAGGCACTACCGAAGAGTGCGACGACGACCCAAACAGTCAGGAGGATCTGCAGGATGGTAGCATGAAAGTGGTCCCGGGAGACCGGGGTGAGGTTGCGAATAAAGGCGGATAGTGATAGTTTTGAAAAGTATAGGCTTAGGATGTGCAACAAAAATCCCGCGTACTGACACTGCGTTTCGACGTAGATAAAGTCAGCCCCCTGCTCTTCCTCGAGCTGTCAAAGGAAATTGTTTTTTTTCTCTACGTAGACAATCTTCGGTTCATAGCTCACCTTTAAGATTGAGAGAAAATGCTCTTCGTCAATCGTAGCTTGATGGGTGCCATACCCGTTCTGCACGGCGATTGACAGGGTAATCGATTCTCCGATACAGAACATCTATCCCATTGAAAAAAGAAAAGATCAGCACAGGGTGGGGGGCGCCACTGTGCACCACGATTACCTACCAGGGAGATGACAATCAAATAGTCATCGCTCGTGAAGCGATGGTACATCCATAACTTCCTGCCCAGTCTGGTGAGGACGCTGACGATGGCGACAACAAGCAGGAACCAGTTGACTACATTGAGAATGGGGACTCTTCGATCCTTATCGTCGGCGAAGCGACCCATGGAGGATATCTCGGGCGAGTCACAGACCAAGTATCGTATCGCGCAGGACTGGGGTCACATTGATGAAGAAGGGGTTGCCGAAGTGGAGGAGGCGAGCGTGTCTTGATCTTTCTATAAGATCTGTTTCAGCCATGTGGCTATTCATCACGCGCATTTTCCTTCCAGTCTCCATTTGCCGACATCGGTTGGTGAGATTTTGGTCACTTTCATTGACGACTAGTGTGCAGCAGGAAGGGGGGTTCAGTCACCCACGAGGTTCTCTCATTCACAGTCTCTCTGCATAACGCAAAGATAAAGTTTGACAGCACCCACTCATGCTTTTTTATTTTTTTATTTTTTTGTATTTTTGTATTTTTTTATTTTTATTTTTTTTCCCCCGAGGGGTGGTGGTAGAAACCCTGTCATTTTGAATTGTTAATTTAATCGTTCCAGTTGAAGTAGGATCGCACGTTCAGACGTCCAAGTTTGACCCACGGCGGGCACTACTTTGGCCTAATCACGGGGCAAGTCGGAGTTCCCTTCATACTGTTTCGTAAAGGCAGGTATAGTGTACTCCGTATGTTACATGGTGTCAGGGCCAAGACGGGCTGGCCTGAGGTTTGGTCCAAGCACCCCCGTGATTGTACTTGGAAGAAGTAACCTTATTCTTTGACGTTCCCGCCGGAAGGCTTAAAGTGGTGCTTTCTTTATACCTTCTCTTCTCTCCATGTACATACAATCTTGATCCTACGTACCATGCACGCTCTGGGGTATCTTCTTATAACAGAGTGTATATATACGTCTGGAAGAAATATGCACGAGACGTGGGGCGACGGCACCAACGGTTTTTTATTCTTTTTTATTCCTTCAATTCATCTTTCCTCGCCCCCGATGTGGAATGATCGTTCAGTGTCGCCCCACGAACAGGGATGGTCATGCTTCTGGCCAGTGTCCTGCACTCTCCAACCCCCTCCTTACGTGGTATCCTATTACTACTATCCATGCAGTCGAGCCAGCAGAATTTTCCGACCGACGACACTAGTGGCCTTTTCAGCATTGTCCCCGTTGCATCCAATTAATTGCAATCAAAAATTTGCCTGACAACTAAGCCCAGTGAATGCTACCTTGTGGGGATTGACCATCATAAATCATGACCACGGCGACCACAACATTGATCTATCAACTTCCCCTTTTGCTCGCCACTGTAAGTATCCGGTTTCATACTCTTCTCATTTCAATCGCTCTCCAGAGTACTCCATCGCATCGCCCAAAACGATCACTAATGCACGCAACACTCGCTCTATCACATCGCTAACCCGATCGATCAGACAAACCCCCTTGAGAACCCCCACATTGTGATTCCCCAGTCACAATGACGTCCTACGAGTTGAAAAACCGAGTGACCTCCAACAATGAGGTCCAGGTATCCGGTGATTACTCGACCAAAGATCGCGACAATGCGGAACTCGCTCGGTTAGGAAAGAAGCCGGTTCTAAAGGTGTGTTTACCATCTCATTATGCCGCCGCGCATTGCGGTCGGCGGGAAGAGAAAAAAAAGAAAAAAACAAAAAAAAAAACAAGAAAAACAAAAAAAAAAGCAATATACCGCAAACAAATTCAATGCCGAGAACTGACCACCCTTCCAGCGCAACTTTGGAGTTTTATCGCTTTTGGGTTTCAGTTGTACCATTCTCGCCACGTGGGAAGGTTTATTTGGGTAAGGGACACCGACCCATGGTGACCGACTCGAGTCAAGGACTAACATTGCGCATTTCTAGGACCTTCCTCATTCCTTTACAAAAGTTCGTACCTTGATATCCCCCCTCATCTTCGACGGAGCGCACCATACTAAAGAAAACAGTGGAGGTCCGGCGGGTGCGGTTTACTCCTTTATCTTCGCCTGGACGGGAACAGCTTGCTCCTTCACAGTCCTTGCGGAGCTAGTCTCAATGTGAGCCATGACTACCGATATCGACGCATGGACCTGCGTTAAAATTACTAAACAGTATGCAGGGCGCCGACATCCGGAGGTCAGTATCACTGGTGCGCGATGCTTTCCCCGCCCAGTATGATGAAGTTCCTGAGCTATATTACCGGTAAGGGCCCCCATCCAGAGAGTTAGTCCGAGATTACTGACAATGTCAATTGACCAGGCTGGGTAACGACAATTGGTTGGATGTCTGCATTTACCAGCGCGAGTTTCTTTGCTGGTACCGAGATCCAAGGCGTCGTGACCATTTCGCACCCCAACTATGACCCGAAGGCATGGCAGGGAACCCTGATCATGTGGGCAGCAATATGCCTGGCCCTGGCGATCAACATCGTTGGAGGAAAGTTGCTACCGAGGTTCGAAACCCTCGTCCTACTCGTTCACCTTTTCGGCTACTTCGGCATTTTGATCCCCTTGACGTATATGGCCGATCATAAATCCAGCAAAGAGGTCTTCAAAGATTTTGTCAACAGTGGCGGCTTCCCAACAGACGGGTTGGCCTTCTTTGTAGGAATGACCGGATGTGTTTTTGCCTTCGCAGGCGGCGATGCTGCGGTTCACGTATGTTCTTCCCTGACCTTGGTGGGGTTATACAGAAAATAATGACTCCCCGCAGATGGCCGAAGAAGTCGGGAATGCCACGGTCGCGATTCCTCGCGCAATACTTCTGAGCGTTCTCATCAACGGAATCCTCGGATTCACCATGTTGATCGCCACGCTGTTCTGCATGGGAGACGTTGACAAGGCCATCAATACCCCAACCGGATATCCCTTCATTGAGATCTTCTATCAGGCCACCGATTCCGTCTCGGGAACGCTTGGCATGAGCTCGATCCTGCTGATCATTGCCATCTGCTCCGTCATTGGTATGCTAGCTGCCACCTCCCGTCAATTCTGGTCGTTTGCCCGCGATCGAGCCGTTCCGGGATGGCGCCTGTGGAGTCATGTAAGTGGAACTTCCCCATCGTGGGCCCGGTTACTCCGAACCTAACCGTTGCAATATGGCAGGTCTCCCCCAGGACACACACCCCGACCTACTCCATTCTTCTGACCATGACCGTCGCATGCCTGCTGGGCCTCATCAACATCGGCTCCAATGTTGCCCTGAATGGAATCATTTCCATGGCAGTGTCTGGCATGTACCTTTCGTACCTGATTGTGGCGTCCTTGCTCCTGTACCGTCGCTGTTCGGGGGAGATTTCTCGGTATAGCGACGGCGAGGACATGCTGGTCAACGTGCCGGGGGCCAAACTGATGTGGGGACCATTCCATCTACCTGGCATCTGGGGCTTATTGATCAATGGCTACGCCGTCATCTACATGATCATTGTGGTCTTCTTCAGTTTCTGGCCCACGCAGATGTCTGTCGATAAGACGACGATGAACTTCAGTGTGGTCGGCACTATCGGTACGATTATCTTGGCGCTGATCTACTATGTCCTTCGTGCGCGCCATGTCTATACAGGACCTGTCGTCGAGGTTCAGCGGTGAATCGAGCGCCCTTAGTGAAGGATACATTATATAAAATCGGAGGCTATAATGACGTCTTTTCATTTTTTTTTTTTTTTTTAAAAAAAAATTTCCTGGTTGTACCTTAATTCCGAAATTGTGTCGATAATTCACTGAAAATCACCCCTATCATGAGATACGATAGTAATATAATACACGCCGTGGGTTTACTTTCTCAAGAATTCTGGTTGCGTCCTGTTCCTGTGCTCGATACTCGGGGATTCGTCGAATGCAAATTGCAAGTAAATTAAATTTTTTATCACAGAAAAGAAAAACAAGCACATTGTCTATGAGTTATGGCTACGATTGGATATTTCGTTCCGTTTCACTCTTGTTTTCAAGTCATTCTTCTCGGACATGGGCGAGGTCGGATTGCTCAACATATATTCGTACTCGCATTAGTATACTGTCATGGGATTAGCTTGACTGAATTAAAATACTCTAATTGTATTTCAAAGAAAAGACAACAACGTCAAACCCAACCTAACAAGAGCAAAAACCAAAGACACGACTAAGAACGCCAAACTCTAAAAGCTCGTATTTAAAACGCGGTTCCGAGCAAGACGATCGACCTTGTAAACGCGCCATGATTAGCTACAAAACACGACGATGTCCCTCCAGTTCATGCCAGGATCTCGATCAAACAAAGGAACTTTCCACCAACTCAGAGATTCCGACTCTTCTCGTGGACCGAATTAAATGAAGCATGGAAAACCCCGGTGGCGCGTCTTCGGGGTTCCTGTCGGATGGTTCGATAACAAGGATCCTCAACGAGGAATCGTTAATGCTAGCCGCCGACAACGATGGGCGGACGACGGTCTATCTGGGTTCGAAAGCCCAGTGCGCAAATCTGATCGCGATTCGACTCCCTGAGGGTGTGGAGGAGGGTCCCCCAAATCGCGTTGCGTGGCTACCGCCGAGCTCGGCGTCGGATTCTTACCGTCTCGGATTGGTTCAATTGTTGATTGGGAATAGATCGGAAGTGGATATTCGGAATAATGATACGTGGATGCCGCTGGATGCCACTTCAAACCGCGGTTATGTTTCCCTCCTGGATCTGCTTCTTGGGCGTGATTATAAGGTTGATAATGAAGACAGCCGGGTTTGGGAGTTGATGAATACGGCATCAGTATATGGCTATGAGGATATTGTTCGGTTTTTGATAGGGAGGGGTGCTGATGTCCGTCTTTCATGTGAGCATGACTGGACCCCGTTGCATTCGGCGTCTAGTCATGGACATGAAGAGATTGTCAAATTGTTTCTGGACAATGGAGCCGATGCAGCGACTGTGGGTGATGGTGGTTGGACTTCGTTAGCTTTAGCGTCCAACAAAGGATACCTGGGGATCGTCCGACGACTCCTTGAGAAGGGGGCGGGGGCCAGTGTGAATGTCGCGAACGGCTTCGGGGTCACTCCGTTGCATTTAGCCTCCAACAACGGCCATACAGAGATTGTCCAGCTTCTTCTCGAGCATGGAGCGAATGTGTCCCCGGCTGATGATAGGGGGTGGACACCGTTGGACTCGGCATCATATGGTGGGCATCTGGAGATTGCGAAGTTACTTGTCGACAATGGTGCTGATGTATCCGTAACTGATGAGAATGGCGGCACGCCGTTGCACTCTGCAGCTGGCAATGGACAAGCTGAGGTTGTTCGGCTTTTGCTGGCTCGGGGGGCTAATATTGATGTTGTGGACAATGTCGGGCGGACGCCTGCCCAATTTGCATTGGACAATGGTCATGAGGATATTGTTCGGCTACTGAGTGAGTGGGAGCTCCAACATTGACATGAATTCCACGCGAAGCATTTGATGTTTTGAAGGACTTCCGGGCCAAGGTCTTCCCTCGCGCTTCGTCCTATCTCAGTCAACTTTGCTGTATCCGTCATCGCTAAGACCTGTAAATCAAGCAAGTAACAACCGGTCAGTGAAAGGTTCCTAAAGGTACCAGAAGCTCATTAATACGAAAATCTCCATTTTGGTTTCGCTTACTGTGTCTCGATTCTACTTCACAAGTGCTTGGCTTAGTGCGTGTCGTTCGTCATAACCAGAGTCGGTTTCAGAGGGAAAGTGTCTTGCTATAACCCAGCCTTGATCAGGCTGTCTCAAGACGCCATCAGCTTCCTGGGCGCTGGCTCGCATGTCTATTACAATTAACTATTGGTTGATGAGCATGATTCTGGGATTACGGAGCCATCACAACAAGAAGAACCGGTACGGTGCCAAGGAGAAAAAGGAAAAAGAGGCTAATAAAATATATTACCATATGATTGGACAATACCAAGAGGCAAAGAAGGATGAAGAGATAGAAAAACCTACCGAAATGAGCGCACTGCACTTCAAATAGGTCTTGCCGGCGTGGTTCCCAGAGGCGATCCGCTATACTCCACACATCTGACTTGGGGACAGGGATTGATGAACGTTCTGAAACATGCAGTGTTGTCGAAGGTGCCTCTGAAGTTAAGCTAGATAGGTGATTATCAGGAGTTTGCCCTTTCTCCACAGGATAGTTCAACCCTACGGAGCACGATTCACCTTTCAGAGGGTCATGTGGTGCTCTCGTTTTACTCATTTCGGGCCTATGGAGTAGGGAGTCTTTATTGTTTCCCTCAGGGCCTTCACTAACTGCGACTCTAGCTTTCCATCTGCGGATGTATTCGTGAAGAATGTATTGGGCTCCATGATTCGGTATGTGTTTAAATAGGTCTGGTTGAAAGCGAGCCACATGATGCAGCGAGTCCATGTCGAGCAGGCTCTCGAAGCACCCCACATGATAATAGTCTGTTGTGTGTATGAGAATCTCCCCCTAAAAGTGAAGAATTGCTTGCAGAAGTGACAAAGATGAAGAAGCCTTACCTGGGCTCTTATACCCGTTATTACCAGGGTTCAGCGCGATTCTATAATCACCTGACAGGATTCGGTCATATGGCTCCGTTGGGTGAATGAGGTGCTTTTTGAAGCAAGGAGAGGGGATAATGGGAGATCTGGGCCTCGCGATTATAGCCGCGGGCTAACTGCGGTTGGATATGTGATCTGAGTGTTTCGACAGACTGTTCAAGGCCAATTATCTTTCTTCGGGTAAAAGAGCCGCTCGGCGTGCTTCTTCTGCATTAATCTTGACATTTCTCTGCTTCCAATACTCTCGCTCTTCATCTGACCCTACAGAGTCTATATCACGGCCGGTTATCCTAGCGATATTTGCACGCGCCCGTTTCTTAGCTAGCTTTACTGCGTCGCTGAGGCGTTGCTCTTGGGTTGGTTGCTTTGACACCTGCGCACCACTGATGCTACGGTGAATCGAAGGCGGGGACGATACCGCATGGTTTGGACTGGTAGATGATGGAGATGTGTTGTTGTTGACTGCTTCATTCCTCACTGCACTGGGTTGTGCTTTCTTGTCGCTACCATTTGACTTATCCGATGGCGTTGGGCCGCTACGATTTGAGGGCGCCCCTCTTGGTCCCTAAGAACTTCGCTTTGGGTGGTGTCGTTTGCCGGCGATTCACTTCTTGTGTGTTCGATGTGGTTTTGTGTGAGATAATCGGATGAGGACACAAGTGTCACCCCGTACGCGCTGGGATCAACGACTGATTATCTCATGTTGAGTTTTGATCACACAATATTAGGAGCAGGAGGAGCTGAAGGTAAAATAACGAAATGAGCGATAGATAGGGGAAACGACCTAGAGAGGGAAGCAATGGTGAATTTAACAGTCTACCTGCGTCGCGCTAGGAAGTACCCCTGTCGTTGTTTGATGCTCTTATACGGTGTTAATGAAGATGTCCCCGCTTACTTCGTGGGTGAAGCGCACAGCTACACTATTATGACGAACAGCCTTGTCTTCAACCCTTTTCGTGTGATGCTAGAACTTGGAACACTATACCTGCCAGAGATGACATGAGATATTTGGGGGTTTTCGACCCCGATGCACTACTTGAATGAGGGCTGAATCGGCGAAGCGTACAGCCTTTTCGGCATAAATATGTTCGCAGCTCCGGCTGGGAACTCCACGTGTGTGTTCGGGATCATGACCTAGACACGTAATACTATGCCACAGCCGATTGTGAAGAGGTGCTGTGAGGCCTGGATTCCCGCTGATAGGCGATTTTAAAGCTGAAGTATTCATGCCTTGTGCTATTTGCTCGGGCTGGTGGAATCCTCGAACCTTAGCGGATAGCGTACGGCCCGCCCTAGGCACGTCCGAGCCAACCGGGGTAGGAATGGCGGCTCCGATGCATGGAGAATCCGCGGAGTGTCCGTTAAATGTGACTAACAGAAAAATGGCACCAAAAAACCTTACACATATAATAAAACGGAGCTTCTACCTCTATGGGGTGACTTTGACTCTTTTTCTACTCATATCTTGGTGTTATTGTGATTTTGATCTGGAGCCTTTCAAGTTCACAGCGAATTGATTCAGATTCTCGGGCAGAATGGCTGCCCCTGTGGTTTTGATTATCGGCTGCGGAATCGCAGGCCCAGTCCTTGGGATTTTTTATAAGCGCCAGGGGTATCATCCTATTGTCTTCGAGAAGGTCCAGACTTTAGGAGATGCGGGAGCGTCATTGATGCTCATGCCGAACGGGTGAGTGTTGATTTGAATCAAGGAGCCTTAAATGAAAACCGGTCCAGCGGCTAACAACTCCCAAAGTATGAAGGTACTTAACTTGATAGGCATCGCTGACCAAATCACAAAGGAATCGCTGCCACTGACAGGCTTTTGGGACGGTATCTCCTCTGGAGAGACATTGGGTCAATCGGGCCTCCCCTCGGCTTTTACAGCGAAGTACGGCCAGCCGGCAGTGGGTGTTAAGCGCACTTCGATCAGCCTGATGTTGAAAACGAGGCTGCTGGAGATGGGCGTCGAACTGCGCGAAGGGTGCCAATTGGTGAAGATAGAGGAGGGTCAGGATTCCGTCACAGCCGTCTTCAACGGGGGCCAGAGAGTGACAGGTGCGTTCCTCATTGGCTGCGATGGCATTAAGGCAGCCTCACGCCATGCAATGCTGGGTATACAGGGTATCCCCACGGCCTTGCCGAGCTTTACTGGCCTGATCCAGAGCGCGGGCATCTCGCCTACACCGCAGTCGCTCGATGCCTTTCGACGCGGTAGCCTGTGTAACTGGTACGGCGATGGCGTACACGTCATTGCTTATCCTATATCGCCTGCCCTTACCTCCTGGGCCATCACCCTACCAGAATCGCAGGACCAGGAAGAAACATGGCGCGTGTCCGACCCATCGGAGATTGAGGCACAGCGCGAGGCGCTAGCAGCAAGGTTGACGAGTTTCGAACCGATCGTGCTTGACCTGATCAAGACGGCAACCCGAATTGTCAAATACGGCCTGTTCGATCGCGAAGAACTAAGACCTGAGCAGTGGTATTCGAAGCGCTGCGTGTTGGTCGGCGATGCGGCGCATCCGACGAGTCCTCACCTAGGGCAGGGTGCTAACCAGGCTCTGTAAGTCATTGTTTTCTGGAATACTTGATGCAGACTGTGAACTGATAGTATTTTAGGGAAGACTGCTACCATCTTATCCAACTCATGCCGTTCCTAGATACGAGTAGCGGAGACTACACCAAGGAATGGGAGAGGATCAGCACAGGTCTCCCGAGCTTCTTCAAGGCCTACGCGGAGAAGCGTCAGCCACGCACATCAGCGTTGGTGAACGAGGCTCGCGCTGTTGGCGAGAGACGTGTAGTGACTGGCGGTACTGCTCTGTGCCGAGAGCGTGATGCTGTGATTGCAAAGGCGTGGAGCCATCCCGACATCGTCATGGCCAAGTATGATAGGCTGTTCAAGGAGCCGTTTTGAGCTTTGAAAATAGCCCTCACTAGTTTATCAACAACCGTGATGGCGCTGGGCCAGGCGTTCCGTCAAGCCTGAGCACGCGCTCAATTGTTTATCGACATAGCTTTCACTGGTCCTTGTTTATCATTCATCGGTCATCTATTTGAGCGGGAATAGATTGGTACATCATTTTGATGGGAATATATTGCATTAAGTCCAGTGGCTGAATTAATTTGAGTTGAGTGTCGATAGAGAAGAGTAGATCTACACGTATAAAGAAGGAAAACAAAACAGGATAGTGTACATTGGTATCAATCACAACTCATCCTGCCTCACACCCGGAGTCGGATAACTCGGCCCGTAAGCAAGATTCTCCAGCCGAATGGACTCAGCCGTCGGCCGCTGACCCTGCGGCACTATTCCCCGCGTACTCGAAGCTCGTGAGTGGGGCGTTGCCTCCCGATCGGTACTGCCCCCCTGTGAAGCGGTCGTTTTGTCATCTGCAATAGGTCCGCTCGCAGCCTGTTCGGCCGCCAAGGCAGTTTGACAGCGATGGCGCATGGCGAAGGGGACAATAGCGAGACAAGCAATCCACCAGGAGAACATGATGGGCAAGGCGCGATGTAGCTGATTCTCGCAGCCGTCGCTCCAGATCTGCACGAGGACCTGGTACAGCTCGTGAGAGGGGAGTGCATAGCCCCAGCGGTAGAAGCCGGGGCTGATCTCGAAAGGACTGATCGTGCTTGCAACGTTGATGATCGCCCACGTGAGTATGCAGAAGGGGAGGAATTGCAATGGAATGAATGCGGTGAGGATGTCGACAATAAGGAAGTTGATGTGCATGTAGAGCCAGATACTCATCCAGGAGAGTGTAAATTGGTTGCTATTCACATCCCAGGACTCCCGGTATGCCCAAATATATCCGGCCATACATAATGATCCTATGAATGTGTAGGCAAGGGAGACACACAGGCGCAGGAGTCCGTTCTTGTTCGGGCCGAGTTTGGTGTACAGGTGGAAGCTCGCTGAGATGCCGTTGAGGGCCATCATGAAGAAGAACTGCTGGATAATCGGCATCACCATTGAGACGGTGTTGTATAGCACGCGGGTGCCCTGTTGGGTGGCTTTGATGTTGATTTCGGTTGCTTGGATGGGATCGAGGAAGGCCTGGAGGCTTGCTGGATTTTTCGACAACGGTGCGGTGGCCAGTACGTTAGATGCGTTGCGGGTGTAGTAGGATGACTTGGTCACTTGTATGAGGGTCATGATGCTCGAGTAGATCGCGCTCTGGGCGAATGTTGGGTATCGTGCCCCGTTCCACACATATGTCAGTGACTTCCGGCTGCCGCTTCCTGTGGCCAGCGCGGCGGAGAGATTCGAGGACGCGCCGGGATTGGCATAGACTGCGCCCCAGTAGTCGCCCTTGCATACAGCGGCTTTGACATCCTTTGGGTTTGGATATACGCTAACTGGTGACTGTATCAGAGAGGGGTATCCGTTGCCACGCAATATCTCGTATGCATCGAGCACCGATTGGCCTACCACGTCTCCGTCATAGTCGACATAAAGCATCTTGAAAGCGTGAAACCGGGCGCTATCCTTATATTGAGTTCCGTAGATATAGGACAAATTCCCCAGGAACAGAAGCTGCAGCAAGACGAAGCTCATACCTAAGGCGATGACAAAATTCTTGCGCACCTCTTTGGAAGATCCTCCCAGAGGGGAGGTTGTGGCGGCCGTCATGGCCGAGGAAGAATGGGTGTGATGGATATTCCGTGGCCTACAAGGTGAGTGTAGGGGAATGATACTGCTTATTGATCTATTTATGTCTTGGTTTTTAATGTTCTCCTTTATTTTTTTTTTATTTGTTTCCACCATAACTTTTGCAAGTGCTTCAATTGCATCACCGACGCTGGGCTGATTTAGGGTTCCGCTGACAACGTGCAACAACGGGCGAATGAGAGCTTAGGACTTGCATGACTAAGCGGAAGATGAACGAGTCCGAAGAAAAGGGGATCCAATAGTGTCAGATCGTAGATCTCAGACGGCGTTGAGCATACCCCGAGTGCCGACAGCTTGCAATGCCATATGGTATGCACTGACCGCCAAACAAATAATATCTGTGCACTGCTTTCTCTTCGGATACTCAACTCAATCAGGCAAATTCCCGAGGTATACCGCTCGCCTCGACCATGCGCAAGTATCGCCCGGCAGTCATCGCCCGTAATCGTTTCCCCCAAATCATCATCGGAATGACCGTCAAATGAGCGACAAGTCCCATGACCATCATCTGGATATATGCATTGCCATAGCCGGAGTGGATCAGCCATGGTTGTATAGTGAAGACGAAAGTCATGCCGATCAGATTGCGAAAGATGTTGATCAGAACCAATGACTCTGGAGCCACGGCCCGATAGGAGTCCAAGATATAGGTCTGCTGTCGTTAGTGTGTGTTGGCATACGGCGTTCGCTGATCTGGGAGTATTTTACCTCTCCGATAATAGAGGATGCTGTGAATCCGAACGCCATCAGTCCCATGCCGAATACAGGACATGTCCAGTGTATTCCGACTTCTACCCCTTTACCGTACATGACTAGGCCGCCGGACGTGATGATCGCTGTCAGGGCTAGTAGGATGAGCCGGTGCTCTGGCTCTCGGATACCGTTGTTTCGGCGCGCGGCAACGATAATGAACCAGTCGCTCACATTTCCGGCAAACAGGGTGCCAAGGATGGAGCCTATGAGAGCGGGGACGTTGGTAAGTCCTACCTTCTCTCCGCTCCAGTGATAGGGTGGGCCCGTGAAGAATTCTACAATGGTGAGCAGGTGCATATTAAAAGTGATGAAGCAGTCCCCACGTACGAGACTCTGTGGTGAAAATTGCAGCCCACCAGCAAATCGACACGCCCGTAAATACACCAGCCCAGAGAACGGGTGGAAATAGGGCAAGTTGGTAAGGGCGAAGGAACAGGTCGTGCCAGCTTTTGTTGGGATTTACGCCCCACGAATGTAGTGGGTGCGTCTTCCAGTAGGTCTTCAACTGAATAGATGGATCTAAACATGCGGCTTCTGTCCCTTGGGAATATATCTCTGTCAGAGATGCCGCGTTACTTTCCAGAGGTTGAGCGTTCTGCGGTGTGTTGTATGATCTTGGGTAGAGTGTTTCCTCAAGTCCAAAAAACAACGTAACGGCCATAGCGACCTGACAACGTTAGCAGAGCCGTCTGCCACAAGCTAAGCATCTAGATGAGAGACCAGGGTTATTCACAAAACCGATTGCGGTAATCCAAAAACACCAGCGCCAACCCAAATCGACATAGACGTAACCCGCAACAAGTGGCTAACCTCATCAGTATTCAACAGTGGCTACTCGGGGCGATTTAATTACAATAACAAAGGCACCGGCGCTGTAAGACAGCGCCCAGTATCCAACCTTGGATCCCATTTGATGAGCAAAGTATGTGTCTTGCAAGGAAATCTGGGGCAGTCCTTCCTTTGGACCGCAACCTAAGCCCTGCAGTGATATAAGCATGAGTGCGTGAGGAAGATCGACTATGTCTGTTCGCCATCGCTTACCCAAAATACATTAAATGTTACCCAAACCTCTAGACTGGTTTGAACTGCGCCAACAATGCTGCCGACCATGGCAATCAAAAGTCCAATGATGTAGACTGGGCGACGACCGATTTTCATCGCGACCGGTTGCCAGAAGGCTGCTCCAACGCCAGTAAAAAGGAACAAAATTGCGCTCCTAAATCACCACGCTGTTATGAGATGGCTAATTTGTCAGAATACACTGGTGTACGCACCCCATATTCAATCCGTCAATGGTTGTGCCAAGGTCTGGGGCTAGGCCATCATACGCGACGCCGTAAAAGTTAATTCTGACTATGATGAGCATCGACCATACGGACTGATAGAAACGTGGGCGGCTATTACAGGCCATTCATGAAGAAAGTATAGACGCATAGCAGGATGAGATGTTGTCTCTTTCGCGCCGGAGACCAATTCTGCCGCCAATCAGCTATGGTTCTGTCAGATTCCCAGGACCAACCATCACATACCAATGGATCATTCGGATCATCTGATGGAGGCGGGATAAGAACGATCCCCATATGTTTACCGGTCGCATGTTTGGTGGATTGTTCGTGCGTGTCTATTGCAATTCATCAACCCCCTCCACTTGTTGTGGGAGCCCTCAAGATCGGAAGACGCTCTCGAATACTGAACAAGAGGAAACAACGTGAGAAAGAGAATAAGAGACGGGAGCTTACCGTCGATCAAAAGCACAGTACCCGGAACGAACGACGCCTGTTCTGTCCCTGAGGCTTCGAGCGCCATATCTTCCAATTTTCCAATACCATATGTCTCAAGCGGGGAACCAAGCGGCTTGTTATGCAGAAAGCAAGACCCAACAAGGCAGAAGATGAGAGCAAATTGTCACTGGCTAGGCAAATACGCTTTATCCCTATGCCTGGGAGGAAGCAAGGGGTGGATAAGCCCCACAATGCCATCCCAATCACCAGCCATATGGATGCTTAATATCGCGCGGCAAGACTACCTACACTTGCAGGCACAAGGGTTACATTCACTTCGACCCATTCGTGCCTCGAACGTCACCGTCTTAAACATCTTAGACGTCCAACAAGGCTTCTTGGCGCTACTCTAAAGATGACCAACGGTGGCTGGGATCAACTATAACGATGCCAAGGCGGAAGGCATTCCGGGGACATTGCTGACGCTTTGTGTAAATTGACCCTTAATAGGGCCTCATGCACTGGTGGTGGATCGACATAGATTGCTGTTCGTTCTACAGAAAGGCCTGCAGATAATATAAGTCGAAATTCAATTTGGACCATTCGGCAATGCATGATATGTATCCTATAGCCCGCAAAGGCGAACGAAACAAGCTTCCACGGACCCGTGCTCTGCTTGTGCCTTACCGAATATGATGGCATAAGCTACAATAAATAATACCTCAACAAGTCCATCGCCAGGGAGAGTATTCCCCCAGCTCCTTGGCTGTTTCGTTAGAACAGGAACAATGCCTTACTTTCGAATAGCCCATGCTAGGAGAAGCACCGTTCTCCTATTGTGGACTACTATTCTAATTACCTCTATATTTCATTGCTTAATGCTTGTTTCTGAATACATCCAGTCAGTAGGAACTTACAAAGGAGCTCAAGCTGAATATTTCCCATGAGCAACAGCCATAGCAGGGGTACATTTGCCACGTATGTTCTTTGACCGACTTCGGCATTGCGTTGTCTGCCGCGGCTAGGTCTGACCCGAGCCTTTATCCATAGAAATTTATCATTGAATGCGGAGGCTGAGCTATGGTTAAAGAAGATGATATTCTCATCTACGGCCATTTAGATGGCCCTTTCGTAATTTTCCTCCAATCCAGGCGAGATCAGACAGAATCGCCTTGACATCACACGGCGGATGCTGGCTGACTGTGCCATCCTGTGATAACGGGCTCTGCCGAGTAGAACGACAGGAAGCTTGAATACCTTAGCATTTCCAGTATTCGCTCTCATATACCCATTATCGGAGAACAAGTAGTTTGTTTTTCGAAACCAATTGGGAGATAATAAAGTGTGCTCATGATGATGATGATGAGGTTATTCTAGGAAAACTCTGAAACGTTCGACGAAGGGCGAAATTCGTCTTTCGTAGTTGTCTGTCCTCCGTGAGCCTCGGCAGGACTTTTTATGTACCTAGGCTCCGAGGTTGAAGAGGAACAGTCGGCAGACAGAAAGCTTGAAGCAAGTGATAGCGACCTCCCTAGTATATGCTGAAGTGTGCAGATGCGGGGTTTTTGAGGCATCAATTTAACTACCGGGTCGAGCTGCCGGTTAGGGTGAGGCTTCATTAGTCTAATATCTTCCATATCGGGAAGGCCGACCCTCTAGCCCTAGTTAGCTCGTTGATCGCCGCCAAAGCGTCGATCGCTCCATGGACATGCTTCTCCAATCACACTACACAATAAAAATTAAAGCTATGACGGCATATATTGTCGGCAGTGAAAGCTGGGGCTATACATTGAATGGATGATACATAAAGGTAACCTTACATCTGAGAATGGGAGAGGAAGAACTATCTTTGTCAGGCAACACCCTGCACTGTATAATCAATTAGCACTATCCCCTGATCATATAGCGGACTGCAGAGAAGCCTTTGAGGTTGAAGCAATGCCGCAGGTCACTGCATTTGTCGTCATTGCCTGGTTATTGATCCGGATCAGTGCCACAACTAGTGTGGTACCAACCTATAATTTTCCCACTAATTGCAATGCGAGTTGCCAGCGGAGTATCGAAGAAGCCCTAGCAGTGGATCGGGCAGGTTGGGTAAATCCCAATGTATCAACGGACCCTTTCTACACAAACCCGACGAACCTTTCCGATTATGCTGCGGGTGAAATCATCAGATGGGAGGATGTACCCAGCAAGGCATTCACGACCATTGACTATGAGACGCCTCCCGCGACCACTTTGTCGCGGTTCCTCTACATGACGGAAGACATCGACGGCAACCCTATTCCAGCAAGTGGGTTCTTATTACTACCGTTCACGAATCAAGATGGTAAATCAAAGCCCCTTCGGACAGTCGTGTGGACCCACGGAACTGCAGGAATCACCCGTCAATGTGCACCGTCGAATAATAAAAAGCTATACTACGAATGGGAGGGCCCTTTCGCGTTGGTACAACAGGGATACGCGGTCATCGCACCTGATTACGCCGGGCAGGGCAGTGATATCCCCATGGGCTTTATGTATGAGTCTGGTGCGATGCACGCTAAGGATGTGAGCTTTGCTCTCAAAGCTGTGCGGTCAATGCTACAGGATCGGATCACCCATGAATGGGTAGTGGTTGGTCATAGCGAGGGTGGTATGACTGCATGGCGCGTCAATGAACGAGAAAGATACAATGCAACTGGAGGCTTTCTAGGCGCAGTTTCAGGTGCTCCGGCGCTTCGTCCACTTTCCCTTATTCCGCAATCATGGCGTCTCGCTGGCGACGGGCCCGTCCACGATGTTGTATCAATATTCGTCTTGCAATCCATTTCCCGATTGTATGAATTGGTAAAACTTGAGGACTACATCAGCGATATTGTTGCAAGCCGAATTCCACTTGCTCAACAGGGATGTCTGGCAGCGGGTGGAGTAGTCTATGGGAACCTAACACTGCCCGAGCTTTACAAGAATACCAGTTGGATTGAACACCCTGACGTTGTGGACTGGCAAAAGCGCTTTAACGGAGCGGGTCCTTATGAATTGGCGGCTCCTATGCTGGTCCTCCAGGGTACGGGCGATGAACTGGTCTATGCGAACTTGACTGAGTGGGACTATGATCAGACGTGCAAGACATTCCCTCATAGTATGATGCAACTGTATATGTATCCCGAGCTTAACCACGACTTTGCTTTCATTGCTGGTCAGGCGCAGTATCTACCGTGGGTCAAGGACAGATTTGAACATGTATCGCTTACTCAAGCATGTAACAAGACTACAGTTGGACTATCTGGGCCGGCTTAAAGGGTTGTATCTTCTACCAACTGTGATGATGTTTGCTTAGCCACGTTACTACTCGATATTTAGTAATAGGTTCAACAAAAGAACTTTAATGTCTTGCGGTTACACCAATCTGTAGTCAACAGTCGTCCCTTGCTTAAGGGATGGCTCCTCTTATGTGTCTCGTAGATTGATATATACAGAATTAGCAACAGGCTCCTGCAATGCGACTCGATGACAGCGTGATCAAGCGAGTCATTTCACTGCAAGGGATCCAGGGCACGAGGTTGCATAGCAGCGATATCCTGCACTGTTCGCCAAAAGGTCACCCATAAGGATTCATGCGGTTTGCCGTGGCGTATCGAGCTTACCTCAACCTGAGATCCCCTCGTTGCCCCCCATGTATTAATCTCTGGGTGAAGGGTTCCCACGCGATCTGGCCTGATAATATAACAGGGTATCTTACCCTTCTGTGTAAGACCTCGTCGCCTTTGTACAAAGTCGCAGTTTCCTTCTCTTAAAGAAAGAGCAAAATACTATGGCTGAATTACGTTCCCTCGCCGCTATAATTAGCGGTAGCTAGAAAGTCTTTGCCCAGGAGCTGGAGAAAGCCGGACATGACGGCTACTCCTTTGATAAACCGGACTCTCCATTAGATATCGGCGAGGCAGATATCAAGACGCAGCTCATATCGGTGGCGAAAAAGAACCTGCGTGTGGCTCGTCGACCATTCTGCTATCTCAATAACTATGTATCTTAGTAAGTTGGTGTTGACCGAAGATGACTAACTAATACTACTGTATCCTGACCGGAGTAAATAGGCGAGTGAAGCGGGAACAATCAGTACTTTGATCAATCTGGGTGTTCCATCGTCCACGCCCAAAACTCTGGGGAGCCTGTCAATATACCCTACATTGTGGAGGTCGTCTGCAGTCTCAAGGGTGGTTCAACCGAGTCCCTGAAAGTGCACCACCCAATTCCTGCATATATGGCAGATCGACCTGGCATCACCCATGCACTTGGGGCTGAGGAGCAGCCGGCCTCATTGTAAGAGGCTTTCGCGATGCCATCCTACGATATAGCCGACCAGTTTATACAAGCCTTCAACATTATTCACCCGGCCTATCCGGTGTTGTGTTTGATCAAACAAGATCCATGCAGTGTATCTCGAGGGTCAGGCATCTATCTTGGTGTTGCAGACCGTCTTTCTGTTAGGATTTACAGTTGGCAGTGAAAGTCTTATCCATCAAGCAGATTATAGTGATCGAGCAACTGCAAAGAGAACGCACTAACTTCGGGCAGATGATGCTGACTATGAGAATGATCGTATGAACCTTGTCAGGGCCCTGCTACTTCTTGGGATTTGGCAGAAAGGACCCAAGGATTAGAAAGCTACGTGCTATTGGATATCTTGCGCGACAACCGTGTCTCAATCATTAGGGGTAATCCCGTTTGCTATTCGAACACTAAACTGATACTTTCCTAGCACATCACAATCAGTATTTAGTTCACAAATGAGAGCTCTACGAAGCAAATATGGGGTTCAATATATTTAATTTACGACTATCTATCAAATAAACTATACTAGGTTACTGATATCCCCAGATTCGTGACCGCCATATATCTGCCGCATTTGGTCGACCATGTCGCATCCGTGACGAAGACAATGATATTGAGCCACTGACCGAGATCTATTTCAACTTTGACAGTCACTATGGTCAAATGCCTCATACCTGCCCAAAAGTACTTCCATATTTCTTACGTCCTAGAGATGTCTCAATTGACCATAATACGTCAGTTGAAGCCCACCTACGAACTGCAGTTGCTTGCCTAGATGGTAGACGACTGGCTGTGCTACTCTAGTTGGTGATACTCTCATGGGAGAGTTCAGTCTACAATGCGGTGCGTTAGACAAATACGATACAAGAACACTAGCTGATAAGATGGTAAAATGGGAGTTTGAGTTGCCAGATCAACTGCAAAGCAGGACCTGGACGGCTTTGGGTACTCCGTTTTGGGCTATCATGCTCCAATTCTCCTATCACCAAGGTGCCTGATCGTACTCAGCTATTGTGGTCTAACTAATCAAACATAGATACTGCTTATCACCACAGAAGCCGAAAGAGATGCCCGAGCGCACATGGCCGCCGACCATATCGCGCGTCTGGCGGAGGGCCTTCCAGCAACCGAGACAGTCAAATCTGGTTTAATACATCCGTAAGAACATGCCCTTCATGGTTTTTGAAATGGTCATATTCTAAAACCCTAGTGTCCTAGCGTGATTCTCTACGGACTCGGTCCGCACAATCGTAATCTGCCGCAAAGACCCATTTCGTCGATAGCTGGCCGAAATCAAGTCGCGACAATGCCTACTCGTATTGAGCGAGCTGGCATATGCGTGGCCTGTCAAAACCTGGCTTGCGAAGGCATTTGCCAACCTGATGCGAAGGTTGACAGGGCAACACTCTGCCTCCGGTAGATCGATCATTAATGTGTCGTCTAGCGTTACAAGTAATCTAGGGTGCTCCAATTTCTCGGGGTTACACCGTGCATCTAGCCTTATTCATACTGACTTCCAGAGTACCAGCCAGGATGAGTCGGCCTGACAACCCGGCTGCACCAACGACGTAAGATTGCGAGACCTGCATCCACCGGAGTACTTCCCCGAAGCGGCCGATCAGTTTGTCTATAATTTATTCTGGGCGAGCTATTGTGATAGCACCCTTGATTTGATATACCGCGCAATAGTCTAGGCCAACACTCATTGGACCTTTTCATTACTTGGATAGGGCAGAGGGGACAATGCCTTAAGTTTGATGAAGATAACGCATATATGTCTCTGAAGGTTCCTTTATGACATTTCAGAACAGTTACTGTCCCGAAATTGTTGCCTTGAAATCCTCCAGTTCCCTTCCTAACAGCTCTTTCAACAAGGGATCCACATACGCCCCCTTCACCTTGACGGATGGCCTCGAAAGTAGAGGTACACACCATTGAATGATCCACTCCATGGCACGTAAAGCTCTGTTGGTTCTGTGGAAGTGCGGCAAACTCCTCCTCAGTGGCCTTCTGGATCTTAACTGACCGCTTCGCTACCTTGCTCAAAACGTTCACAGTTTCCTTCAAGGTTAGGGTCTTGCCCCCAGAAAGCAAGAGTGTCTGTTGACGGTATCTGAAGACGTTAGGGTCCTTCACGAATCGCGCTATTAGCTCGGCGGTTCCCTCGCCCAGCTCATCACGCTTAACCCACGCAATCCCTGGGCCGGAGCCGTCGTGGGGGACGTTGATCGTGCCCACTGGGTTCATAGGGTCGAAGAAGGAGGTGTAAAGTGGGTATGGCTCAGAGTAGAGCCCCCCACGAATGATGGTATACTCGAACCCTGGGTGACGTCGGGTACATTCATCAAGATACCGTTCGGTATCTAAATGAGCCTGCATTACATGGGGGACAGACTCCTTGTTTTCGGGCCGACCGCCGTATCCCAAGGATCCATAGAAAATATATCTGACTCCGCTGCAGATGGCCGCATCAATGGCCACTCGGTGACGCTCTGTATTGAAATTCCTCCCATGAGCGGGTAATCACAAAGACAGTTGAAATTGATAAGGAGACCTATAACTAGAACTATAACTTACCTTACTCCGGTATTCATGCTCGACGGAAGCGTACGAGATCAAAAAGAGGGCATAGACCGCATCAAATGCGTGCTCGAAGCTGCTATCGTCGTCATAATCTGCCTTGCGGATCGTTGCTCCCGCATTGGATTCGGCCTCCAACTTATGAGGATTGCGAGCGATGAACACCAGCTCATTAGCTTGGAGGCGGGGGAGAAGATGCTTTACAGTGCTGCCTCCGATGCCTCCAGAAGCGGGAAAGACTGCTACAGTACGGTTAGACATGCCGTCGAGTCCTTATGTAGGGAATAATCACTTTTGTCTGCTGTCCGTCTGAATAAGATTGAACCGACGTGTCCAAGGGTGGTGCCAGTGCCCCAATTTTTAGCTCACTGTCGGTCCAACTCTTCACCGAGCGGAGTGTTCCATGACTGCCTCATGCACTTGGATTTGTCACCATCTTTGTGTGCAGCTGCCGATTATAGATTGCTACTAGGTGCTGGAATAAGGGTTCTAAAATAGATGCTATTGGTTCGTGGCTGTGAATCGCAGGCCCCTTCTTCAGCCGAATTACTAATTCCACGGCTATTCTCTGGTTGATAAGAGACTGAGGTAGAAAGATGTTAGGACTCCGCGTGTCTACAGCCCAAGCTTTTCTTGCGCTTAGAATGAGGTCGGGAGTGAAGCCTCCGATTGGCTGACCTGAAAGCGAGTGGGTCTTACGCATATTGTCCACCGGAAGCAACGAACGGAGTTCCACCGGACTCAAAGTCAAGACTGGGTAAGGAGACGTGAGAATGGAATTATTTTACACACTAGAATATTCACGAATATAAAGTGCTGTCGACCATAGGTTAAATTGGCCTATCTTCCTCATAACAGGCACACCTTTGACCTCGCCTCTACGTTCCTCTACCTCTGTCGAAAGTTTTAAAATGCCCTCGTCCGCTTCACGTCAACTAAATGTGGGAGCAGCTCCATACCGGGGGGATCCCCTACCAAATGTTCCGGAGGATCTTGTGATACCAAATGTCCTCAATTTGAATTTTGAAGAAAGGGAATGGGTGCCTCAAGCCCCCAACGTCTGGTTCCGCCCCCTTGTCCTCTCGGTTTCTCAGGGTTACTTCGTGAATCTTCTCCGCGTCCAACAATCGGGCATCTTGTCCCGCCATCGTCACTCCGGCCCCGTTCATGCGACGACACTGCGCGGCATGTGGCACTATCTGGAACATGACTGGTGGGCTACAGAAGGGAGTCATGCCTACGAGCCTCCGGGCGATATTCATACGCTTGAGGTGCCAGATGATGTGGTGGAAATGATCACGCTATTCCATGTCACCGGTGCATACATCTACGTCGACCCCGAGGGCAATCCTGTTGGTGTTGAAGATGTTTTCTCCAAGCTTAAGAATGCGCGTGCCCATTATGAAAGTGTGGGACTCGGAGCCAACTATGCGGACCAGTTTATTAGATAGTTCTTTGGGTTATCTCTCATGAGAAGCGCCACAGAGCTCTGATATCTCCTATTCTATGTATTATAACTAAGATAATGAGTCTCCATTTCCATTGGCACCAAGTTCTACTTGTGCTAGGGCTAGGCACACACCGGAAAAGGTAGAAGACATCTGTAATTCATTGAGGAACATTCCAGTTCCAGACCCAGCCCTGTGCGCAGAGAATATCACTGAGGCAGTTGGAGTCTTCACCAACCATGTCATTGCTCAGCATCGAACGCTCATCAACCGCAGCGTCCAGTGGCGTCTGGGGGCCTGCTGAAGTGGGCCACGGACCTGAGTTCTGCGAATTCTGCCACAACACTACAGGAGTCAATTTTACAAATCCTGAAGGATCTAGAATCACAAGATAATGAGATACCATACCTTGTTGTACAAATTCTAACGCACTGTCTACCCCGGAGTTATAGGATAAATCTTCCCAGTGATTGTCAGGAGTGGCATTGGGGGCGCCAGCTGGCACCGAGTTGAGGTAGGTTCCTGTCGTTAAACTCTGAGTAGCACCCACTTCTTCCGTAGTTGCCGTGCAGTGGGAGGCTAAACGCCTTGAGCCACCATCCTCCAAGGGCGTGGGAAGCCCAGTCGCTCCTCGAGCCAACTCTTGGTTGTAGGAGCCGGTCCGGCTGATTGCCTCCATGTCTTGTGGAGAGTTCCCTAGCATTGAGTCCATCTCTCTGGTAAAGATGAGCCGGAAGAGGTGCTCAAGGACCTTAACAGTCTGCAACGGGACAATCGACGAGCCCGCGAGCATTTTTTGTATGGCAATGGAGTTGGCGACGCCTCTCTTGGCATCCTGCGATTGTTCAGATCCCGGTTCCGCTAAGGCGACCATGACTAGGGTCACCCCGGCGGTGAAGTTCTGAATCGCGATATACGCCACCGCATGAGTGGTCCGGGCAGCCCGCAGAACGCTTTCGTACCGTGGCAAGATGTTGCAGGTCCGACGAGCACAGTGTCGGCATTGTTCAAAACTGGTAGGCCGCACATCCATAGGGACAGGATCGGACGACCCAATTAAGCAATTGTTGTATCGCAAGAAAGGCCGGTGCAGTATAATTTGAATGTTGTCATACGCCAGCTGCAGCGTGAGGGCCTGCAGTTGGAACAGCATGCATGTCTCAACTTCGGCTTTGGGCAGATTGCAGGTGTCCAAGTCCACCGTGCGCTCCAGTCGCAGCTCAGGGGGGAGCTGGTCAAACCACTTTGCCAGTCGTGTGTTAATCTCGGCTGCTTCTTGGATCACTGCCAGTGGATTGGCACTTTTGAGACGATATATACGGCCAACAATTGGGGATGCGATTGAGTAAAGTTTGAATTTGTGCCTCTGATATGCCATTAGGGTCACTCGTGTCGGCTCGTGCCCATTTACGGCCTCCAAAGAGTTCAGCAAGGGATGCGACGTGAGCGAGTCGTCCATATCATTTGGTATCCTCACATTACAATCCGAGTCATGAATAGACAGCGGCCTTCCATATGTGATAGATGCAAACCTGATGCTTGGTGAGCTTTGAAACCGACAGGCTAACATTTTCAAGACATGAACACGACAGCGGGGGAGCCAGTCGGACACATACATACCTGTCTAAAACAAACAATGCCCACCAGGTGCGCCGGCGAACCTCAGTTGTTATATTGTCTGCGCGGCCCCAGAGAGACTCGTTATGTAACCCAAATGCCTGTGCACTGCGAGCCCCGGCACCTAGAATTGCGAAGGCTAGGTTGGGCCTACCATTGTACAAGTAGAAAGTACTAAGCAGCACACAGATTTGGGTAGATTCAACCCCCCCGAGATCAAAGATATCAAACAAGTGGTGATGGATATGTCCTAAGAGATCCTTCTGGAGAGCCTGCAGGTCACCATGCCGATCCCTCTCCTCGAGGCTATCACATTCCGCTGTATATCTGGCGCCCATGACGAACACCATTAAGATGAGCACTGCGATCCCAAGTTGCCGAGGGGCTATCGCTTGAGTATCCATGATTTCCGTGTATTCTTTTTCAAAAGTCGGCTGATGGAAGAGCATCATGAACCAATGCACCGAGGTTCGATACGCTTCAATGAGAAAGTCACAGTATACTCTTGGCGGTAGAGACAACCCTGGGAAAACCGTTGCCAAGCTCTTCTTTCCCTCTTGCCTCATGCGATTGGAACTTTGTGCTGCAATCATATTAGCGCCCGGAAGTGCAGTCGTGTTGTCGGTTGCTATGGACGTGATAATCGACCCTGGGTCGTAGGTTTGAAACAGCTAAAGATGCTCAGTGATTCGAACACCCAACGTTGCGAGCCGCATGGCCTACCTCATTGGTCAGTTCGATGGCAGAGGCCTGGGCATACCTGTGTGAGTTTGGCAATGGGGATGCCCGCTGACCGATCCTACTATGACCATGGCTGTCTGGTTGTTCCCGACTCATCCTCCGTGGGGTTTCGCACGGTCGTGCATCTGGCTTGGCCGCTCCTCGGGCCGTAGTCGATTTACTATGGAGCGCTCAATGCTGTCAATCTCCGCTGACGTTGGGCTAGATTTTATATGTCCAAGATCTATCCACTCACCGCAGAGGGGAATTGGCCGTGACACAGTCGAATCCTGAGCGAAGGCAGAGGGAACACGGTTTTTCGACATCACACTAGAATGAACCCACTCTTTAGGCCGCCAAGCCTTGCCTTGAAAAATTTGCACCTCGCACAGAGGTGCTTGACAGCTCGTGAAGATACATACCTTTAGCTTTTGCCTTCGACACCGATCACAAGCATATCGACGGGTCTTCGGAGCCCGCGTTGACGTTCCGGTATGACCGGAGCTTACGTTATGCATCATTCCTTTCACTACTGTTCCTCTCCGACAGGTGGAAAGATGCGATCCCAAAGAAGAGATTCAAGGAAAAGCGATAGATCTAAGGTGGTCAGACGTAGCTCAGCCACGGAGCTGGAGACAGGAAGACAGGACATTTGAGCCTCCGAGAGTGAAGCTTAATTGCTAGTCCGTAAACGGTTTTGTGCCCCACTGAGTGGCGGAACCCAATATATTGAATCTAAGACCACCAACCTCGCCAGGTAAAAAGGTTCACGACATTAGTGGAGATTCGAAGTGAGCCAGCTTGAGCACGTGCCCCACTACGACTTACATACATAAGCCAGTCAATTAATTAACTAACTATGCACCACTCTTGACTAAGGTATTATGCCAATTGAACTCAGCACCGACCGGAGTGTTCTAAAAGAAGTGCCTCATGCCCTTGTATTTGTCACCGGCTATATTTATCTGGAGCTCCCGGTTGAACTCTCCTAGGTCGCAGGTATGATGTTGTTATCAGAGAGATGGACACTGAGGTGGAAAGACGATAGCGCTGTGTTTGGTTACCACCTCACCGTTGTTGGAAAGAAAATCTCCACTCCAACCTGTTCCACCTTTCATGCCGATTGGCTTAGGTATCTGAAGGCGGGCCTACTGTGGATTTTGTCCACCGGATCACTATTCGAGTAATTGAATCCCACCGGACTCAAAAAAGTAAAGCTGGCTGACGAAAGACCTCGATCTAAATATAGAGAACTGTCAACAATGTATTTACAAAGCCTGCCTTCTTTATACGTAATATTGTAATATCCACCTCCGACTGTATTACCGCGTTCCTCTATTTCAGTTACAACTTTCAAGACGTCCTTGTCCACTTTTCAAGGCCAACTGAATACAACTGCTGCTCTATATCCAAAAGATCCCCACTGAATATTTTAAATAACTAAATAACATTAAACACTTTTAAATTAGGAGAAGTGTCCCAGATCGAATAACGATTCGGCCTGATGACCGTACCGTATGCCTGACTCTCACGTTGTCCCATTCGACATCAAAGTCAGTGAACAAACCCAGCAAGGCGGTTATTTGAAAGCCGTAGGTCCTTATGGCTTCTAGAAGTGTTTTATCTATACCACAGGTTCATGACTTAGAAAATTCCGATTTAACATACCCGCTGAGAGTACCAACCGCGCTGAATAAAGAGATTAACTCCTAGCAATAAAAGAGAACTATTATCTTACAACCCCAATAGCCTGCTATGTCAAAAGAAAGCACAAAATAAAGGTCGGCTTATAATACCAAAATCCTCCTGGCCATCTATAGTACCCATCTTAACACCTTGCCCGATTGGGTCACCCACAGTTCATCCGTAGACTGGATATCTCTTAATCAACTCGCGGCGGAGATTTTGCCGATTCTGGTACCTCCATTGATTCTCATCGTTCCAGGTCTCCAAAATACAAAGCATACGTCTTCCATTTAGCGGTGGTGTGAAATAAAAGTAACAAAAGAGATTCTATGTCATACACAGAGTGTGCTCTTCTTGTGACTTTGCAAGCATGTTAGGCCGAGATGTGAGAAGCCTAAAACATGTGCATAAGTAGGTAGGTCATGGATCGAATCGATTTCTATTCCACCTCCTTTAGCTCAGCTCCAAGGTCGCCCTCCTTCAGAGAGTCAATCTTACTTACTTCTCCCTGTAGACCCTTGGTAATGGTGCCTTTATTGCGCCCCATCGCCAGTTTATATATGCAGGCGGGAAAGAACAAGAAAAAGATCAGGAGGCCCCATATACAAAGATGGAAGTTCTTCGATGATGAGACTTGATCCAAGGCCGACATTATCAATAGCTAGCTGTTTTAGTGGAAAGGGCAGACGAGATGACGTGGCAGCCTATTCTCTCAAACCATGTACAAGCTTCAGAAGACTCAAAGATCTATCGATATGAGCCTCGATCAAAACTAACCGAGGTGGTATTGGTTGGTGCTATAACAGGGTTTATACAGCAGATAGGTACGAAGAAAATAACCAAGCAGAAGAGGTAATAGGCTATCTACCAAGGCTATCTACCAAGGCAGATCATACCTTGTAGCCATTCGATGAGTGTCTGGATCACACGCAACGAAATCAATAATATCCTGAAGGGCAGATTTCGCACCGCTCTCATCATTATACTCGGAATCCGAGTAGCCATAGACGAGTCCATCAATAGCAGCCGCCCCTAGTAGATACCTTAATATCTCAGTATCCCCTTCTCCACTGGTCCAGCTCAAGACCGTCCCGAGTTTGCCCCGGTCGCGTTCCCAGCTTCCACACCGAAGCTCTGGGTAAAGATCAACCCTCTGGTTCAGCCGCAAGTTTCCAAAATCCATGATTCTCTGCTTCGCTGCAATAGCTGCATTTGTAGTATCATACCAACCCAAAACACTGCGCGTATCCTCAGCCCCCACCTCAAAACAACCGCTTCCTTCGCTTTTAGGGTGTCTATTATCACCTTATAGCTGCGACTACTTGCTGCTCCAGAGAATCCATACAGCACTTGTATACCCACTGGCTCCAGAATCTGTCGGGCTAAGTCCCGCAAGGCCTCGATAGAGCGCGGCCGATCCTTTCTGCAATAATCGGGATTCTTGATATCGAGCCACACAAAGGAGATACTATAACCGTTCTGGGCAATAAATTCAAAAATGTCCCGTGCGGTGGCGCCGGCGCTGAACAATTTCCCGTCATGGTATGCCTACCAACCGAAGTACCAGGCAGTGAGATCAATTTCCAGTGCATTCGCGCCGTGAGGAATAGCAGCGGTGACTGCTTCGGGTCGGAGAACTCGGTGTGCGGTAGCGTAGGTCGGTCGTTGGACGTCGACAGCATTGGAGGCGGCTGTTAGGCTGAGGACGAAGACCGCGCACGCAGTGCTAACAAGCGCCAAGAGGGAGAGCATCGCCGAAAGGACATAAGCCTATATGTAGAGGAAGAAATGTGGCTATCTAAGCCGAGAAATAAAAATGAATGAGAATGGTCTCTAGAGGTTCTAGATGCTCGGGGTTTATCGTCCTGATAACTCGTAGAGAAAGAAGGCCGTGCGAAACCACAAGGGTCGGTTTCCAACAGAAAAGTGTGGATTTATAGCTGGAGTGCAGGGTCGTCTCAATAGCTTACCTCTGTATTATGGTAACGTATACGTATGTCGATTTTTGGAGGTTTGACGAAGAATCTACAAGGCATCACGGCCGTGCTTGAAACACTGTAAAAGAAATTTACTACATAAGTCAACCCTGTCTCTGCAATACGGAAACCCGGATCAGAGACTCTCGGATTAGTTTACAAAAGCGGCTGGGCGTGTCTAGATTGGGGCTTGAGAGAGGAACTCAAGAGTATAAACATTCGCCAGGCGACCGGAAAACCCAGGCAACGATAGACCGTACGTGAACATCCTATTCGGTCATAGAACAGGTTTGATGAGTGTAGTTGACATTCATATCGGTGTTCTTAATCTCTAGTTTCTCTAGTTCACCCTCTTCACCCTCAACCTTCTTGATAGAGATCCATGATGCACAATATCTATCACAACTATCAGTTCGGAGTGAAGCTGCCTCCTACAACCTAAAATCGCGACCTAAGGGCTAACGGTCTTCTGGAACCCCGATAAGATTATCTATGCCTGATCTACTCAGTCCTGGAATATATCGATAGAGCTATAGTGCCACACCATTGGCGTTTTAAATAGACTCTTTGGACCGCTATTTGGAGCTGAGTGTTTCTCCATTTGCAATCTGTAACCCCTCTGGCCCGTTGCTGTTCTACCATCAAAAATTTTCAACTAATAAAATGAGCGACCACATACCGAAGTAGCGGCCTAAATTCTACCAACATAAATGCGTAGAGCAACTTCAGTACGCGCCCCGTAGAAGGCTTAGAAAAATGAAAATCTATGCAAGCTCAACCCTCAATAACCGCATATCACATCCATACAACCCGACAACCCAACCATGGAGTGGAACCAATAGGCCCCACGTTCTAGGTAAACTGCCTGCTATGCCACAAACTCTGGGTATGGCCAAGTTGTAAGATTCAACACGTAGTAAGCTCGGACATTGTATGAACACCCTCCCCCCCAAAGAAACACAATGAGGTTGTGGGACATACGTATCTTCAAGGGAACCATCTTGGCAAGTACCCAGTCGCCCCAGCCCCAGAAGTTTAGGGCGCTCAAGGGATGGTCAGCACATTTGCGCACATCTTCAGCAGAAGACCCTTCAGGAAGATCAGCAGGGATATAGTACATAACTCCGAGACGCCCTCAATTCTTCTTTAGTGGCATCCCGGCGTCGTTGTTTGGGGAAGCGAATGGGCCAATCATCGCCACCATCATCCCAACTGAGACGCATACTTAGGTTGAAATAACCACAATGCATTAAACGACGCAAGCAATCGTCGTTTTTCCGGTAACGACTCGCGAGGTTGCAGATTCCCCGGGCTGAAGTAGAACATCGATTGATCCATTACCTTTTTGGGTGCCTCAAATTTGGCTAGGCTAATGCCATCGAAGTCCATGATATGAGTATGTCAAGAGTGCTACGTGAGGTGCATTCGAAATCTAAGGATGTATTGATATTGGGGTACGGTTAAGTGCAGCTGACGCAAGGAGTGAAAGAGGGTAGTTAAGGTGTTCCGCCCTAACCTACTTACCGGTATAGTGGCTGCCACTTGAGTTAAGGCGTACGATTCGTCGTACTATACGGAGTACAATCCCGTCGCTCGACCAAGCATATTGTTTGTCTTTGGACAAATACATCCGCGATATTAAACCCAGGTATCTTAGTATCGTTCAGTGCCCAGTTAGAGTAAGTCTCTCGGTGGGGGGAAGGAAACGCTGGAATAGCGCCGAGGAGTACATAAGTAGACTGACGATATTATAAAACTCTCAGCCTCGCCCCCACCTTTAAATAGGTAGATGATCAACAGCGGCATGAACTTTACCACTGTGTACGAAAGATCGCATGCCACGATCACCGTGTCTGTTAGATAAGATCAGCGTCTCCGCGGACCATCCTCCTCTTCTCCTTCTGTGACTAGGTTTCTACAGTATCTGCGTCAACATGGGTCGACTTAACGAGTTCGCGGCCCATCGGTTTGATTATTTGATCGTCGGCGGAGGCACCGCGGGCTTAGCGGTCGCAGCACGACTCAGTCAACGCTCGGACCTAGTGGTTGGTGTGGTCGAAGCCGGTCCAGAAGCATTTGAGGAGAAAGCGATTAATATCCCCGGACTTTATGGCTCCACGATCGGCTCTCGGTATGACTGGCAGTTTGAGACGACGCCTCAACCTGGACTGGCCGGTCGGAGTCTGCCGTGGCCGCGCGGGAAAGTCCTTGGCGGCACCAGCGCGCTGAATTTCATGGCATGGAACCGTGGCAACATTCAGGATTATGATGCTTGGGAGGAGCTGGGGAATAAGGGATGGAGCTGGAATGATCTGCTGTACGTATTACAAGTTTCTGACCCTCCCCGATTGCGTGGCAGACTCTTTTGCGAGGTACATCTTGAGGTAGATGTCGGACTCTCACTGATTACTCAGAAGGCCATTCTTCCAACGCTCGGAAACATTCCACCCTCCTGACACCGCTCACCAAGATCAATACAAATCTTGCTATCAGGCAGCGGTACACGGGAAGGACGGTCCACTTCAGACTACTCATATTCAATCATACGGCCCATCACACCAATTCTGGCATGCGACGCTCAACCAGCTTGGCGTGGACACCAGTCCGGACAGTCTAGCTGGATCTAATAGAGGAGCCTGGAATATGATTTGCACCCTGGATCCTGCCAGCCAAACCCGGAGCTATTCGGCAAATGCCTACTACCGCCCAGTATCAGCGCGGCCCAATCTAATCGTCCTCACTGAGGCGATGGCCACCGAAGTTCTCATCAAAAAGAACGACGATGAAGGCGGATGGATTGCGACGGGCCTCGACATTCTCTGTGACGGTGAACAGAGGATGGTCCATGCTGCAAGAGAAGTCATCGTCTCGGCGGGAAGTGTTCAGTCTCCGCAGCTGCTGGAGCTGTCTGGCATTGGCAACCCGGACGTTTTAAAATCGGCTGGGATCTCTGTCAAAGTTGGCAACCGGAATGTTGGAGAAAACCTACAGGAGCATATGAGTGAATATTTCCCACCGTTCGCTCAAATCAAACCCACTGACTGGCAACGTAGTGACGGCAACAATTTTCGAAGTCTCGCCAGAACTACTCACCAGGGACGACATCCTCCGCGACAAAGCACTTCGGGAGGCCGCGGAACGTGAGTATGAAGAAACCCAGTCCGGGCCGTGGACAATTCTCCCTTGCTCAATCGCGTACTGTTCATTATCGCAGATCATTGACGAAAAGGAGGCGGCAGATTTGCGATCAAGAGCCGAATCCATAGCCAAGCAGACAGGCAAACGGCGCGATGAGATCCGAGCTCGCCAATTCCGGGATGATGTCAATCTGGGCCAGCTCGAGTACCTCTTTGACGTTGGCAACTGGAGTCCATATCTTACATCCGAAGAGGGCAAGAAATACGGAACGATGTTAATGATGCTTCAATATCCATTTTCTACAGGCTCCATTCACGTCCCACCCATGGAGTCTGGCCGTGTGACTATCCATGATAAGCCCATCATTGACCCAAAATATTACCTGGATTATGGAGATATAGATTTTGAGGTGATGAAAATGGGCCAGCGCCTAACGGAGCGGATCAGCACAACCCAGCCACTTTCCAACATCATTCGCTCGCGAGTCTTCCCTCCAATCAGTGAAGGAGTCGAATATGATGAGTTTGTTCGAAACTACACTATAACTGACTGGCATCGTAAGTCGATTCCGAGTATATTCGTCTCTAGAATGCTAACGACATGGCCAGCGGTCGGAACCTGCGCGATGGGGGGATCGGAAGGGGCGAGGTCCGGCGTGGTCGATGACCGTCTTCGGGTATTCGGTGTCAGAAGTCTGAGAATCATCGATGCGAGTATCATTCCCCTGCAGATTAGCGCACACATTCAGGCCACTGTATATGCGATTGCGGAGAAAGGGGCTGAAATGATCCTCGAAGATGCGGATCGGTACTAGTGTGCGAAGGAGATAGGTGTAATGATTGTACATTACTTTGCAAAACACTCAGTTTCCGAGATTGATATGATGAAGCCATTATGAGCCTGGCATCTACAGGTGAGCCCTATCAACATCGCTTCTTCCCAGGACGCCTATCCCAATTTTAGTCTCGTATTTGTCCACGAAGCATCGCATGGCCCTTTTAGCGCTGCTCAAAAGAAAGCTAGACTTTTCCACTTTGCACATTGCACAATGGGCTTATGGTAATACTGCAAGAATACATTGGGTTATGCGGGTTGCAAAAATAGCCACACCTTGGATAAGCTGAAACGCCGGCTCAAGAACAATTAACGCTACCCCCCCTCCACGCATCAAATGTCGGTAATACCGGTGGACGAATTTATGTGTGAACGAGATGTGGGCCTTAAAGACGTCAAGGTAGCCACAACGCCATTATTTCGAACGTAGCTTTATGGCTTACGTGCGGAAATAACGAGTCTTCAGCCATATCAAGCCGAGGGAAAACATCCACGGAAAACCCGCCGACCCAAGGTGGGGATCTATTTCACTCTTCCACGCATCCAGTGCAGCTCTCAATTCATTCCAGCACCACTGATGAGATGTTTCACACATGAGACTGAAGCGGGTTCGGCCTAGGCCTTGAGTTCACTGCTCTGGGAGTGGTACATTCTCGAAGGCTAGTGGTCTTTTACGGAAGCTCACTGGGGTTCATCCCGGCCAGGAGGCCCCTGATGGCGAAACAACGAGATTTGCTCTTCTCTCCTCTAACGTAAGGCCGGGTTTTCCGAATGTCGTCTTGCGGATACGGTCCCTAAAGCTCATCAGACGCTCTCTTACTACAAGAGCCATACAGTGCTTATAGGTACTCCTGACGCCATACTGTATCTCAGGAACGATATTTGCAAACCTAGCATGATGGCCTACTGCTACCGATGGGTAGTTTCACCGAAAATAAAGCCAAGGCAATGTTGCAGATGAAGACGTAGGACACCCCGCACGGAGCCTTTAAGATTCGGAATTAGACACCAATCAATGTCTGCTCATCGGCCGGAAAGGTCTTTAAAGACTTTTTTGACCACTACAAAGAAATCCTGAGCCGCGACCTATACATAAAACTTTTGGAATCTGGTGGTTAATCCACCGGGCTCAGTGAGTATCTAGCATAGAGACACCAAAACACCGCCACATCCAGCGGAGCAAGCGCTGATCAGCACAACTTCGTCGGTAATTAGCATAAGGTAATGGGGGGCGCTAAGCTCCAAAGAAACGCAGGAACCCCAGATCAACGTAATTCTTCCTCTTGATTCCCCCCAATGAGAGGAAGGAGGGGCATAATAATCCGGCCATAATTCGTGTGTCGAACCCTAATGCGGGTCCAACGTACGCGGCGCCAAGACAACTATATCTTCCAGACTTCACAAGAACCTCGATGGAAGTACCAAGGAAACACCGGCTTCTTTGAATTACGCATCCCCTTATAGAACAGTAGCCCACAGAGAGCATCGCCAGAATGATTGCTTTGTCTAGTGGGCCGATAGGGCCGACGACGATGTTATCTGGATGACGCGGTTTTCTGACGGCAGTTATATGCCCAGTGGCTGGCTATAAAGTCAAGGCCATCGCTGATGAGTCTGATGTATTATCAACCAACAAAAACAAATACCATCGGCCTTTTCAGTCGCTGTCGGCTTGGCAAATATCTGTGACAATATGCACTTTTCAAAGCTCCTACTGCTCTCCGCGGCCACCCTCTCGCTTGCGCACCCCGGCGAGAAGCACGATCCGCATGTACTCAAGCGTGAGATCCACGCTCGTGACGCTCTTGCTGCCCGTTCAAAGCGGGCCCTTGATGCATGTGCCAATACTGAACATGCAAAGCGACTACAGCAACGGACTGTCTCCCGTCGTGCCCGCACCGTCCGTGAGTTGCGCAATGCACGTGGCATCACTACCAGTAAGTTTTCTGTACCAGCAATTATTACTAGATTATTCCAAATTTTGAAGAACTGCTCACATGTCCATTAGGCCCGAAGAAGTGGCGCCGGTCCTCCGATGATCTAGAAAAGTGGGAGGCTGTCAACCATAACATGACTGGTTTGGTCGACATCTCTTCCGAGAACCCGGACGTCTCCATCTTTGCCGGCAACACCAGCGCCATTCTGGCTCCCACGATTACTGACGGTCCTTACTATGTGTGGGGGGAGATCTCCAGACAGCACGTAGTAGAGGATGAGTATTGCGACGGCGTAGATCTCTACTTGGAGGTCCAATATATTGATGTTGAAACGTGTCAGCCAATCAAGGGGGCCTACGTCGACATTTGGAACGCGAACGCGACTGGTGTGTACAGGTACGTCCTTACATCCGCCCTCAAAAGCCTTGCCATATACCATGGATTACTAACACGAGCTATAGTGGCATCTCTACCTCGGGCAACTACGCGGCTGGTGGATGGGATTCGACCTACTTGCGCGGTATCCAAGAAACCGATAGCGATGGCGTTGTATCTTTTCAGTCCATTTTTCCTGGCCATTACGACGGAAGGGCAACCCACACTCATCTTCTCACTCATCTAAATGCCTCGGTGAATGACAATAACGGTACGCTGGCTGTTGGGACCGGTACTGTTGCCCATATTGGTCAGCTGTTTTGGAACGAGGCGCTTCGCTCCGCTGTGGAAGACACCTACCCCTACAACACCAACACCCAGGACATCACTAGCAATGCGGATGATATGTGGTCCGTCGAGCAAGCGTCCAGCGCCTATGATCCCTTCCCGGATTACGTGTACCTTGGAAACGACCTGAAGGATGGTCTCTTCGCTTGGAAGCAAATCGGAATTAACGTCAGTGCTGATTACACTGACAACTCATACTACAGCATTGCTGCTTACTATGACGAGAATGGTGGCCACCAGAACTCCGACAGCGCTGCCTTTGGCGGCGGCCAAGAAGGTGGTATGCCCTCGGGCTCGGCCGCTCCTTCAGGTCCCATCCCGTCGAGCACTGCTGTTTAATCAGTTCTTGAAATTTGATCGCCCGTTCCGCGGAGCAGGATCCTTAAATAGCAACTCTGTTAGTATCAGTTGTTCTGCGGAAGCCTTTTCACTGCTTCTCTTCGTCGAACTCAGGCTACCATGTTGTCAGCTTTTTAAATGTCAGAATTATTTTATAACCTCTTGATTCAACTCCCACACTAATTAATTGTGTTGTGTTCTTTTGTTGATATGAGACTATATGAGAGCACGTGATCTCTAGCGCCTTTGGCCGATCACCGACTCAACCCCTGAAGGCTTGACCCATTAGATAGTAAGAAGCAGAGAGATAGCTATAGAGATAGAGCCGTCCATATAATTGAGTATCTACTGAAATTGCATCCGGTCCTCAAAATGCTATGTGAGTGTAGCTGATATAGCTTTATTCTGCCTTTCTTCCTCTGCGATCACAACATTTTGTAACCTCACTTCCGCCTCGTGTTCGTGGGCACGTGACACCCCATTGTGGCGATGCCACTCGTCTTTTACCTTCAATCTTATCTTAAGGATGACAACCTGTAACAATTTGAATGCTCTAACCTTCAACGCAAGTGACTTTCTTAATTCGAATATATGATTCTCATCACTGTTCTCTCATGTCTACCGAGCAATTTCAGAGAGTACTCGACACAGCAAATGAGTTGGATACCCAAATCTGCGAACTCGGGCAGAGTGTGTTCCAACTGCCGGTGTTTCTAAATGAGCAAAAGCTCTATCACGCACGGCGTCCTCATAAAAAATCCCGGGCCGGCTGCATAACCTGTAAGAAGCGGAGAGTTAAAGTGCGAATACCGTTTCGGCCCTTTAGATCGAAACTAATACTCGGGTTTAGTGCGATGAGAGTAAACCGTCCTGCACGAGGTGCCAAAGGTACGGCGCATTATGTAGCTACCCGCCTGTGGCTTCCGGCAAGGCCAATGTAGCAGCTGCCATCTCAAAACCGGATAGCGTCATGTCTTCTTTATCTTTGAGCGACATGACGAGTCGGATAGAGGACATATTGAAGTCGGATCAGGGCTTCAATGCTTCTCTCATCGAGCCGAATTCTGCTCATCCCATCAGCGTCCTTGCCTTTCAACACTTCATCAACTCCTCCACTCAAACAGTGGGCAATCCATCCATCCGAGCGGTTATGAAGAGCGACATGATTCGTGTTTCATTTACAGTAAGCCCAAGCCCCTTTCTGAACCTTACGCGAACGGGTGCTGATGAAGGGATGCCCTCCCAGAGCCCATACTTAATGTACACAATACTTGCAGTTGGCACCCTTCACCTCAATCGTATCTCGCCCGACAATAAGATGCGGCGGTTCGCGGAGACTTACTTTTGGCAACGAGCGATCAAGCTGTACCAGGCAGCACTTACCTCCAAAGTGACTCGACAAAATGTCGATTCCCTTCTCTCGACATGCATGTTCATGGGCCTTATCACTCTTTGTCCTGAAGACATGAAGCCAACTGACTCCTGGGTTTTATCCGATAAGCCGGATGCAATGAACTGGCTTTGCTTACAGAGTGGTCTCCGATGTATCATTAACCTCGCAGGGTCGTACGTTGATTCCAGCATTTGGGGTTCGGCATTCCAGCAAGCCCACAAAGAAGAGATCCAACTTTACGAGCAAGGTATTCAAGTGGGTCGGGACGGCCTCGATCCCGACCTGGCTGATCTCTGTGGGGTTGACGAATTTACGTCGGCCAAAACAAATCCATACTACGAGCCTCTCAGGCTCTTGGCCGCCATATTTGGGCTAGAAAGAAATTTCAAGAATTCGGCGCAATGTGCCACTTTTATGGGGAGGCTGGAGACCGATTTTCTTGCTCTTTTGAGGATCAAAGATCCAGCGGCGCTTTTGATTCTGGTGCAATGGATGGGTCTAATGTGTACCCTCTCTCATTGGCAGCCATGGAGTGAAGGCCGGCTGAGGTGTGAGGCCATCGCGATCTGTATGTATCTAGAGCACAGCCCGGACCCCAGGGTATTGCGTCTTTTGGAGTTCCCGGCCAGTGCATGTGGGTATCCCCTACTGAACGATTCATGATGCACAACAGTAATCGTCCCAGGACTGTTTGTATATATCTAAAGTTAGGAGATACCCGGTTTTAATTCCAAGATAGATTCGCAACGGCCTGCTGTCCATGTAACGGTTGACTTGATTTTCCGGTTTAATGGCTGCACGTTTTCGTAGGCCACATTTGGTGATTCTTAGAATCCTGAATCAGGAACTTCATACTTCTCCAGGAAGGTCTCATTGCATTACAATTCTCATAAGTGCGTACTCGGAAACGGGAGCCATTTTATACAGGATGTGGATTCCCTTCGGGTCAGTTGAAGATATATATTTATATATATTTTAAACCGAGGTGAAGACATAAGTATCATATATCGACGTAAGATAATATGTACTGAAAAACGCAGCTATCAATATTCGGTTAGGAGATTACAGATATGAAATCAAGGATTCTAAAAGGTGTTTCAGAATCATTATTGTTGTGATCTCAGGAGAAAGATGGCAGAATGAGGCTGTATCAGCTACACGTACGTAGCCTACTGAGGATCGGATGCCATTTCAATAGATGCTCAATTCCATGGACGGCTGTATCAACTACCTTAACCGCTTCCTTATCTCTCTCACTAATGGGTAAAGCCTTCAGGGGTTTGGTTTGGTTTGGTTTGGTTACTATTTAACGTCACTCGGCGGTAGACCGCGGCAAAAACATTTAGAGGGCCGGGCGGAGGGCGGGACTTTACTTGCCCTCGCCTGACCCTCATCGGGCTTTATTTACATAAATAATTCGCAACCTTTTCTATTTAGAATATATAAAATTACCGGTTTTATCTAAATATAATACTATTACTTATAGCTATTTAATTAATTTATTAATTTATTGAGCTACTTCATTACTATTAATAGGTAATCTTAAGAAATTTTAATATATTCTTAGACTCGTTAGGCCCAGCCCACGAAACCCGGCCCAACCCGCCAAGAAATGGGATAGGATAGGATGGGAAGGGGAATGGGAATGGGAATCCCAATCCTAATTTTTAACATGGGATGGGATCCCATCCGGTTTAATCTTAAAACGGGATTCCCGTATTTATCTTGGCATTATTTTGGGATTTTGGGTTGGGACAGGATTCCTATTTCCTATCCTAAAATCCCAAAATCCCATCCCATCCCGAAATCCCGGGGATTATCCCGTCCCAACGGTCAGCCTAAGTCCAATACTGTTAAATACTATTTAAATAACGTAGTAGACTTTGACACTACTGCTCTTTTCTATCAGCACCTATTAAATAAAGTAGTGTAAAGGGAGTTCTGGTTTATGACTCTCCTTGCAGACAATACCACTTCTCTAGGTCTGATAGATAAATATAAATACTGTATTACTAGTGATCCTGAAGTTTAGTGCGTACAGAGAGTCTGCTAATCTCTTACTGAGGCTGTCTATTAAAGCAAGTACCGAACTGAATAGTAAACTCACTGAACTTTAACAGAAGACAAAGAGAATAAATTATTAGCAGTATTTTCAAAATGCTGATATAATTCTTTTTAACCAGTGATATAAGAATAGTCCATAATGCCAGGAAAGTAAGGTTCTGGACCACTCTCCCTATCACTACCAGATCCCGGAACACACAGAGCTGGTTAATTTGCTTTTCTATACTTACCCGCAAAGACAGAGGAAGAGACTTTTCTTCATTGGTTGAGGTATATTTGGCCTCCTGGTCCGGTGGTAGTGCTAGAAGAAAGCGCCCCGTAGGGGAAGGCAAGCGGCAGTGGCAGCCGTGCCCTAACCGCAACCACCCCTAGTATCCCTAAATATCAACACTATCCCAGAAAAATATAACCCGTTACAATGCCTGTTTTGCCTGGCAGACCAGAGACTACCGCCTCTTAACTGTGAAAAGAGAAGAGCAAAATTAATAAGCTCTGGGACCATATCAAGAATCTACATAGGGAAGAACTCGCCGCATTCGATTCTGGCACTCAATGCTGTGGGTTATGCGGTATGAAAAGCGTCGATTTTGTCCCTTCTAGTGTGCCTGCTTTCAAGAATCATACCCAGGCCGCCCATGGTATCCGGCTTCGGGCATGACATGTGCCTTACCTCATAATATCGCTAGCCAACTTGTATCGAATACCTCCATTTTATGCCTCAGATTGATATGGAATAGGTATCTGTGTGCATGATGTATCGCATGGATAAATTACCTGTTTTGAAGTGATCTTTTGCCTAGCAATCTTATATCTGGACGTTGTATCGTTGTCTTTTTTTGGATAGCAGCCGCCTGAACGTGTAAGGTATAGGGATATAGATTTAATCCATTCTTTCGAATCACGTTTAGTCTACTTTATGTCTCTTTGTGCCACCTATTTATAAGTCCTATAGCTTTTTCTTGCCTCTACCTACAGGCTCGAAACGTCTCGTTATGGGTGAAATGGAGGAAAGCTTATTGTCCTGAAGGTTTGGGGATTAAACCAAACTGGTGATTCTTGTTTATAGCCTCATCAATGTGGCTCTACTCGAGACAGAAACTATGGTGCATTACTAAGAATATAAAATAAACTATAAACCCAACACCCGTGTAACGTACTCAACGAGAGCAAAGAGAAAAATGAAGCAATGTTGCCCTTCTTTCACTTATCAGTAAGCAATAGCTCGATAGCTTATCCCCCTTTCTGCATTAGAATTGTAGTTCTGTCTACAAAGAGAAAGCTTCTTTGTGTTGTATTCAATAGCAGGATGGAATTAAATATCAGAAGGCGGAGATATGTCGGTCCATGCTGAGTCGGAAATGTACTTGTAGATCATGGCTATCCCGTGCGAGCTTGGGACGCTGGTATCCCTTAGGCCGATCACTTGGCAGGATAGTTATTCACCATTCACCTCCTATAGGTTACAATTCAATCAGAGTTACGCTAAAGGTAGCTAATATTGCGCTGCTTTACGTCTCATTGGCTTTCCACGCCCCCTGCCGTATATAGAGGTATTCCACTGCCCTGCCCACGCACTACTCAGCTCTCAAGAATTTATCATCAAAAAGGGGGTCTCCAATCCCGTATGAAGACCCAAAGACCCAGTTCAATGAGAGCCACGCCTAAGTCCCACCTCCGTGCTAGAGAATGTAGCCCCTCGCCTCTGGTTTCAGCTGTGACTTTCCGGTCCTGGTGTATGGATTATCCACCATCCCTCCATGGTTTTAAATAGAGGTGAGTACCCCAATAGCCCGTCTGCGAAGAACAGTTACATCCCAGAGACATAAAATCTGGCGATATGAGGAGCTTGATGTAGTTTTTCGTATCCCTGATGCTTGGGCTTCTTGCACTTGCATCAGATGATAATCCTGAACTCCCATCAAAAGGTTCTTTCTACACACCAAAAGCCCCCAACTAGACCGACGAGGACCCAGGCACAATCCTAGATTATCGCAGGGTAACTATCGATATGCATATCCTTCCCTTCGGAGATATTAAATTCGAGGCCTTCCAACTGCTCTATGTAACCCATGAGCTGGACAAAAACAACGAAACCCAGGAGCTGGACAAAAAGAAGGCCACATCTGTCACGACGATTATCGTCCCGCAAGGAGCCAACACCAGCCGGATTCTGTCTTACCAGATTGCCTACGATTCGCCCGATATCAACTGCTCTCCCTCCTACGGGTTGCAGAAAGGCGCCAATAAGGAGGCAGTCTGCATACAGTGTGAGTTGGACTCGTAGTAGGGGTGGTAACGCCCTGCGAAACCCAGACCAGCAAAGGTTGCAAATGCGAAATATAGCAAACCTTCATGATAGGTAGCGATTGCTTGTTAGACTGATATACAGATATAATTAAAGGGTACTAAATGGAAACGGGCCTGGACATGGATGTTGTCTCAATCTATATGCTCTATCATCGGTATTGCAGTTCGAGGGTCGTTGTCTACAATCCGAATACATCATGCCCTGTAGCTAAAATTTTAGTTGCATGCAGAACTCAGTATGAATACCAGGGTAGCAAAGGTAGCAGGTAATATTTAATGTTTGCTAATGATATCAGGAGCCCTATCTCTATTCAAAGAATGTGTCTTGTGGGACCATACGTATGTTAGATATTGACACAATTATCTAATATTCAAGAAGACACACTCATAAAGTTGCCTTCTCGGTTTACCCGGAAAGAGCAAAAACCACAAAAGCCTTAATGCCTAATATATTAGGGTTACACTCCAAGCACAGTGAATGCTTAATAAAGTTAGGCTCTATAGTTTGTTTATATGCTATCCAACCTAGCGAGAACATCTTCGCCTTACAATGATCTGGACACTATTGCATGCATGCATGTCTAGCGCTAAACTTTAGTGCTTCCTGCTTCTCCATGCGGTCCACCACACCCTATACCCTCTTGCCCAATTTATGCACGAATCACAGCGAGGATATACTCATTGTGGGATACAGTGAGGTGGCAGTTATGTACAGGCAGAGATGGCCTAAAGATGTCGCGGTAGCCTAACCATTACGGCACACACATGTCATGGTCATGAAAATTGATTGAAATATGACAACTGATTAGGACGATCTAGTAGGTAGTATCTAAATGAGGAAGAGGAGGATTAGAAAGCGGCGGTGGAACCGGCATGGTAAGTGTACGGTAGGGCCGGGCAACGGATAGAGCAAAGGAGATATGGTTAGGTAGGAGTAAAGTTTGATTGCCAAATGCAGAAGATCGAGACAGGAGTCATGACGTACGTTGAACTACAACGAACCCAATTATTCTTTATATATTTGGGATTTGTTCCTAGTAGGTCGCTGCACAACTCAGAGTCGTTAACTTTACAAAAAGGTTTGATCTTAAGAAGCATCTTTCTAGCACAATCCCAACTACAATGCGGTTTGCACCAATTTCTATTCTGGCTACTGCACTGCTACCTTCTGCCTTTGCACGACTCTTGGTTAAGGGAGTAAACCACGTCTCTAGATGCTACCAATGAAAGTTGGCTAATATTTACTAAGGCACTCTGTACAGTGAACCTAATGCGAATGGCTACAAACAAGTAGTACATATTGATGGTAGATGCCGAAAACTGAATCCTCGTCTGTAAGTTTCAATAACCTTAGTAGCATGGCTTCTTTTAATACTAAGGAATTCTGCACAGAGTCGAAAATTTAGGGTCCCTATATGTTGAAGAGGGCGCCTTTTGTGATCTTTTTGAGTATGTGTTAGCCCTGATTCAAAAACTAGATAAAGCTGCTTACTCGCTTTAGGGATACACACTGTGAGAAATACGTATATGAAGTCGAACCAACCGGGGAGGATAATCTCCTTGGTTCAGGTGTCGGATATATCTCTAATGCAGTTCGCTGTGGCTATTTCAATGATGTCTATAGGATACAAGGGTTCTGAGTAGAGCCTAAAGAATGGTTCGGCGACTGGGTTACTCTTTTCTTCCACGTGGATGCAGAGACTTCAATTCGGGATATGTGCCAGGTATTCAGATAAGATGATAGGATGTGCCACTTTTTTCTGCTTATGCTTATAATGAACCTTATATTGCAACCCCTAGTTCTGCTTATACCATTGGATTCCGTCTATGATATTGTGGGGATGGCAAGCTTTCGTGAGAGTTCAAAAGTCCAAGCAAAGCAAACGACTACACGTTGCCGTTGCCCAAGTAATCTTTGGTATCACAGTGTCTGCATTGGTCTCCTTTTGCACGAAGGGCACATACCCTTAAGACAGCAAAGACCTAATTGACGCCTACAAGGTTGGTTTCAAGGCGTGGTGGGGCATAGCTGAAGCCGCCATGCATTACTACATTTACATCCCCGGGGTTTCCGCAGCCACCGCGAACTACCATGGTACCACGTATGAGTTCAACATGATGGATGATCACAAGACGGTCACAAGTATTCCAACAAATCAATTTGTGCGTATTTTCATGTAAAGAGGACAAAGTTCCATGAATAGAGGCCCTTACCCATTGTCTCAAGATTTACACCATTCGAGTATGAAACCATATGCATATGTCACGGCTAGGGGAGAGTATTACATCTTATAGATGGGGACTGATCCGAAAGGAGCGAGTGTAGATGTGCCTTCAAACTTGCGGGCCTAGAATCTTCTAAGTAGGATGGTTTGGATCCTCAACCACAGAAGAAATGCTTTGAAACTTCGTTGCCGAATTATTGGCCTTTTGACTCTAAGCAATTTCCGGCAGTAAAGTTGAAATTTAGCTCGAAGTTGTGTATGTCATAAGTGGGTCTAGGTCGGCTAAATGAGCCTGTCTAATCAATGTATGATAGCTGAACAGAGCGGACCCCGGACTATAAAGTGCGGGATATTCAGTAACAAAATGATGAATCCCAATCCAGGACAGTCCCAACCCATTATTTATATCTGAAAATGAAGACTTTTGCGCCTCTTCTTCCTCTTCTTAGCATCGCCGCCCCTGTTCTCTCTTCTGTGTTATCACCTGCCGACGTTCTAAGTGAAGACGTAATAGTGCAGCTGGCAAACGACTGGACAGGCGCTAATGCCAACGCTACTATCTCACCTGACGGCTCAAAGCACTCAATCCAGGATCTCTGGGGTAAATCTGACCTCGTCGGAGATGACGGTGAAGTCTATGCCACGAGTGCATCACTTGTGAAGTTTGAACAAGGCACAGCATGTCGTATTGTGCAGAAGCCCAATGTGAACATTATTATGCACTCACAAATGACCTGGGTATTCTTGGATCGCGGGGCATGGGTGAAGTTGGACAATGCAATTTTACAGTGTGTTGATGTCAATCAGACTCCTTATAGAGGGGATCTGTAGGTGCACTTTCGAAAGAGGTTTTCATGTCATGTATACAATATACTGTTGTCTGCAGTTCTTGGCGTGGCCTTCATCAGTATAAGCCACCCTATATTTTCTCGCAATATAGGTCATCATACCATTGTTCTTTTTTAGTGCAGACAAAATAAGTGCATAATGCTTTGAATTATGTAGTTAATGGCACAAGATTGTCTTTGATGTGAGCATGTCAGTGCTGTCACACTTGCACTCAATAGTTTATTTCTCATTCTACAACTACTAGACTAAGGAGTGAATTTCTCACTGCATTATTTATCGCCTGTATAGGCTAGAATTACAACCACCCCTTTTCAGATATTTAACACACATGACTTGGTATACATTGTGGGCCTAACATCATAAGGGGGTGCAGTATACATTGTGGGTCTGGTTCTGGGTCCCTGTCGTCAACCCTACACTGTCTTGTTGTTTCAAAGTATGCATTTTAAGGCAGCTAACATTCCAGGTCTCCAATATATTCGTCATAAAACAGCAGAAGATTCAAATGACATATTGCCACCTGCAATGACATAAGTGATCATGTAAGACGTCATTACTCTCTTGCTAGAGATTCCACATAGATCCGTGGCGCTGTCCTTTGCCATTTCCGGAGATAGGGTTTGTTTCAGAGCGAAAAGCAAATATATGAGTAGTTCATATTAATGCATAATACGCCCTTTTACCTTGCAATCTATCATATTACCTCTTGGGTTTTGCAATATCTTCTACTACACAAACATCGCTATTTATTAACGTTACGATGGACAGAAACAGCCTGATTGAGAAATACAAGGTAGCCCACTTTTACAAGTTTGTATGTTTCTAAGTTTACAATGTGACAGAACTGCCCAAACGTTGATATGGTTGATATATTTATAAGAACATTTAAAGATTTTGTATGTAGCACACAGTGGCTCTTTCCATATATTCACACATGAAATCACTGACGCATTTCTCTGGCAGGACAAGGACATCAACGGTGAGCCGCGCCGTAGGAAGCCTTATGGGGTTCTAATAAATTTATATTAGGAACGATGAATGCAGACGAATACAGAACTATGGCAAGAGAGGTTTTCGGCGATGGACTGAGTGATCAAGCAATTCAATTTTCCTTTCAAAAGTTAGATAGAGATCACGATGGCCAGCTTTCTTTTGATGGTAAGTTCTATTCCTATGGGTATTCTTAAAGTCATTGTTCGATCAACTTCATACTCATAGCTCTGAACAGAGTATATGGATGGCTGCATGAACCTGGAATAAGCAGTAAAGTCCGGAGGAGAGTGGCATGGTCTCGCTGTGTTATCGCTTCTCGTGTCATGTATTGTGTTATAGCTTGTCTATAAAGAAGTTATAACTACTAAATTAAATCCCAGTATTCAACTTGTTTGTACTCTTCTAATTATCAAGTATACATACTTAACAGGCCTGGTCTTTTGAACTTGAGCTATTCACGGCTTAGTATCGCATCTCGCTCGGACCTTAGATTAGGTCACCCCTCGGCATTGTCGCCTCTTGTTACTGAATCATAGAGGATTCTATCATTCAGATTTGACCCTCGCTACGCAAGAGCAGCTAACTGGTTACAGAGCTCCTGCCTGAATACCCAGGCGTAACAGTAATTAAAAAGGTTATTATAGATATTATAGATTTTATAAACAGCAGATCCTGTATTTTTTAAGAGACAGTAGATAATAATATAAAATAGAAAAAGAAGCTCCTTAAGATATTTAACGTATTTCACTAGCGAGCGCCGCACACTAACGAGCGCCGCACCTCTTCAAAAATCTACGCGTTGTTTTACCTTCCTTAATTCAACCACCCGCCATGCCTCCAAAAGCGCGTCAAAACCGAAGAGAATTAATCGAGCAGGAGGATAGAATCCTGCTAGCAGTTTCTGCTTTTAAAAAGCAAGAAATTCACAGTATTTATAAAGCAGCTCGCATTTATAATGTCCCTAAAAGAACTTTACAGCGATAACTTAATGGAATAACTTCCCGCTCAGAAACACGCGCCAATAATTATAAATTAACTTAGAATAAAGAGAATTCACTTGTACAATAGATTCTATTACTGGATTAACGTGGAGCGTCTTCTAGACTATCAGATATATAAGAAATGGCTAATCTTCTTCTTGCTGGCCGCGGTACTATATCTATTTAATCAGTTAGAGTAAACTAGACTACAAATTTTATTAAATGCCATAATAAAGTAAAATCTTGCTTTTCTTGATAATATAATTATTGACGTGCTAAATGTAAAGATTCTAAAGCAATTAAAAAGTAGTTTAACCGCGTATAAATCACTATAATACAATATAGGATTGTACAGAAAGATATCTATAATTTTGATAAAACTGGCTTTACTATAGATCTAGTAGCTAATGCTTGAGTAGTTATGAGAGCTGATTACTATAGAAAAGTGCTTCTTATATAGTTAGGTAATCGGGAATGGATTACTTTAATTAAATATATTAACTCTACTGGTTAGGCGCTTTCTCTATATATTATCTTTAAAGGGAAGGTCTGTATAGAGAGCTGGTATTAAGATTTAAAGTTTCTATCTAGTAGCAGAATTGAAGTTAGTCCTAATGGATAGACTACTAATAAGATAGGCCTTCACTGGCTTAAAAATCTCTTTATTCCTATAACTACTAGCTGTATAACTGGGAAATACTGTCTTCTAGTTATGGACAGCTATAGCAGCCACCTTATATCTTAATTTAATCAAGTATATAGTGAGAATAATATTATTTCTATCTATATACCTGCACATTCTTCTAATAAGCTCCAGCCTTTAAATATAGGCTGTTTTTGGTCTCTAAAAGATGTGTACAGTACCTTAGTGTAGTAGAAAATACGCTTAGGAGTCAGCTATATTAATAAGCTTAACTTTCTAAAAATCTTTCCAGAAGCTCGCAAAAGCGCTTTTACAGCAGAAAATATTTAGAATAGCTTTATAGATACTGGTCTAGTTCTATTTAATCCAGATAAAGTGCTTAGTAAGTTAGATATCTAACTAAAGACTTCTATACCACGAGATAGTTAATTAACCAATTCAGCGCCTAAAATACCCTATACTACTAGATAGCTAGAGAAGCAGGTATCTACAGTAAGAAAACTGCTTAGAAAACATATTTAAAGCCCTTTATCTTCACTAGAAAAGCAATTAGACAAGATTATTAAAGGTTATGAATTAATACTTAATGAACTTGTTCTTGCGCGGGAAGAAATACGCAAACACCGCGCTAATAATAAATAGGAAGGCCAAAAGCAGAAGTAATCTAATAGACAGCTAGCTATTGCAGAGGGCCTATCTTTTCAGGAAGGCCTAGAGCAATTTCAGCGCAAGAATGAGGTCTATGAAGCTCAGGATACTATCTGTATAGATCCAGCTCTCTCTATAGTTGGGCCGCGTATACGAGCCCCCCCAACATGTTCTAATTGTCATGTTCAAGGACATACTAGAGTTAGATGTCCTAATCCACTTAGTAATTAGTTTTTATATAGAAATGCAATTGTTTGGTTGATAAAAGGCTCTATTTAGCCCATGGGCAGAAATCGGAGTGGAGGTGCGGCGCTCGTTAGTGTGCGGCGCTCGCTAGTGAAATACGTTAAGCTATCTCTACTTGACTAAGATAGATTAAAGATAAATTTAAATTATTGCTATTCTAATAAAGAATAAGCTTTAATAGACTAATAAAGCTTCAGTCTATTATTATTATTATTATTATTAATCAATTTTAACGTCCGTATCGAGCCGTTGGCTATGACAGACACATGTGTCTAGGAGTGACTTAGGCCACTGCCTCTAAATGGTCCCTGGGGGCTCTATCAGCCTCCTCTATCGTCTGTGTGTTCATTCTAATCCTTTTCCTCACCCGAGCTGCCTATCTGCGCCAGAGCCTTTAGGCTATGCCCTCCTCAGTGTTTATTGCTTGCTGGGCGTTATCTAGGCGTGCCTAGATTGCCCTTTCTATTAACCTTCTCCTCTACTTTCCGCTTTATCTACCACTTCTAGGCCCCAAAGATTATCTCTAGAGGCCCTATCTATCTCTCTAGCTGCCTCTCCTGGGAAGCAGCTGATGTTTGCTGTTGTCAGGAAGGCCATTAGGTGAGTCTTGGACCCCTTGATGGCCTGGGACCCATTGGATAGTGGTTTGGCACCCTTGATACTCAAGCCTTCGGGCATTAATTGCCCAGCTTTGCCCTGGGCCAGTTCTATTGTCTCGCAGCCGGGCTTAGCTGCCTGTAGCATTTCAGTATAATGTTGCGGCTACTCCACTACATCTATACAGTTAAATACTAAAAGCACTAAGATCAAGCTTAATCTCTATTCCTCTTGCTTAAAACCATGTCCTATATACTCCGGGATTCATGCTGGTATCTTGCTGTAGTCTACTAAGTATAACACAAGGTTTCTACTCTATTATCTAGTTTATAATTTATCAGCAGCAACATTCTTGCCCCTCATTACAGTAGACAAACTTATCTATACTAGTATATATATAGACTTGTTAGCGGTATATCACCAGAAGAAACCCCATATCCGACCAAACCGCCGCCTCCCGCCTCCCCTAGCCTTTAATCTATTTATGCTAGCAGGCATCAGAAACATTTCGTTCCGTTCAGGCGGACGCAGGGTGACATCCGTCGAAAACGTCAGCCGAGGTTGATGGCCAGTGGCGGTGCTGTTTCCTGACACGACAACACCCATACTAACAGGGAACAGATGCGCATCGGCGTCATGAGCCGGCCTTCCAGAGCACAAAGCTTCAATGTGAGCACTGCTCGAACCCCAGCGTGGGAAGCCTCGGGGCACATCGCGATGGCTCCGTACCAGGGAGTTGACCAGCAGACCTGTCACCATCACGACGCCACAGAGGGTCGCCAGGATGATGGGCAACAAAGCGTATCCCACCGCCGACCCGGCAAAGTGCGGGAACGTCACCATCTCACCGCTGGTGTCGAATCCGATAGTCTGCACCACAAACAAACTCTGTGATATCAGCCAGTGAAGCAGGATCATAGCTATAGTCAGAGTGAGCGAGTACGTCAGGGGAAGGGATAGGAGATACGAGGAGCGCTGCATGCCTCGTGGGGTCGACACGCGCAGCGCCTTCTTTCCGTCCGGCCGGACGAACCGCACCCATTGATCGGCGACGAGTTGATGCGTGAGGATGTTGTTGTAAAAGAGATAGAGGAAGCTGACGAGGAGCTGGACGATGTTGGCGAGGAAGACGCACTCTATCAGGCTGTAATTGCTCATCTCGCTATTCATGCCGAGGAAGCCTTGATTGACGCCGAAGCCCAGTTTGACGATGGCGGGGATGCTCATGTCCAAGCCTCGACCTTTCCAGAAGACGACAGCGTCAATTAGTACGGCTAGTGGTGCGGCAATGCCAAGCATGAATCTAAGCAGTTCATCCTATTAGCATTTGATCTGCTACGCCAGATACGTTTCGCGGAAAAGACTCACAATGTCAGCGATATGACCCAAACCTTAGGGCGGACGGTGTTGAACCACGAAACTCGGTCTCGGGGGCGCCAGACCTGATGATATACACAGACGGCCTGAGAGCTTGACAGATCACTTGGATTCTCCAGATACTCCACGATAGCATCGCCCATCAACACCACAGTTCTCTCTGTTTGGGCACGACCTCGACCGGACTTGGTGCGAGAGGTCCACCAGACGAGCGATATCAAGCAGCATTGGAGGAGTGTACACACACAGACAACCACGAAGATCTGCGTCCCGTAATGCATACCACACCGGCGATTGATACTGCTCTCAGCACCCACCAGGCAGTAATCGACCTTTACCCAGAATGGCCAGCCCGGCTTCCCCTCTTCCTGATGAGACCACGCGAGTGTCGCCCAATCGTCGACGAACGTGCTGGCCCATTCCGATGTGCAGAGGCGATTGTAATCCGGCAGGTTATACGCTGCGCAGATCCACCAGGGAGCACGGCTCCAAACATCCCATCCGGTGAACCCGCCGTCGAGGAGGGTCCGGTTGTAGTTCTGTGCTGCTGTGATGTTGGCAGCAACGACGACCAGTGACCGTTTGGTGGTTAGCCCGTCGATATATGCGTCGATACAACTTTGCTTCTCCAGCCGCGTAAAGTTGTCCATCTGGGTGTATAGGTCGTGCACCAGCGACCAGTCGTGGCTGGACAGCCATGGCGGAAGAGGATCCAAGGCCCAGTCGCGTCCCATCTCCTTGTAGTCACTCGTGACAGTTGCCATCGCATAACTAACAACGGGTGTCGACGTGAAGGTAAGCGAGTTCCAGCTGGAGAGGCAGCTCAGGAGCTGGACATTAGCACTATGCATGGCACAACATACATCACAGAATAGACTCACAATAAATGCAAACAGATCGATAGCAATCCCAAAGCCACCCATTGCAATAGTCTGCGCGGGTTGATCCACCTCAAGTTCCGAATGCTCTGTACGCCTATATCGAGAGTAACACCGCGAGCATGGGCCTCGTCGATTTCTCGACGAGACGGAGAGACTAGGATCTGCATGCAATAGCTACCAGCGCTAAGGAAGAGGGAAGAAAGCACGTTCAAAGCCACGTGTGCAGCGCTATCGATGGCTGTTATCTCAGAACAGCTGCCAATGCGTAGGGTCCCTATTCCCCGTTCGTCCGGTGGGTAGAACACCCAGAAACATATCAGCGTCACGACGTTCGCTAAACAAATCACACCCGCTGTGATGAGCTGGGTCCGAATCATAGTCGATTGCTTCGATGCGGCAGTCTTGCGTGTTTTGGATCGTACATGTTGCTCGTCGATCTCGGGAATATACCGACCCAGGATTTTCTTACTGGCAAATCTGAGATGAATGTCATTTGAAGCCTGCTGGGCTTCATAGAATCTGGATGAATTTCTTCTGTGATGTTGACTTCCTTCATGATCGCTCGTGTTAGACGGTAGTGTGGTCAAGGTGCTGAGGTCCGTCACATCTGCAGCCGGTAACAGGAGCGGCTGATTCTCATCTACCGGCCCTGAGTCTGGCAGGCCCCTCAGTTCGATGCTGTGACTGGGCTCCATCAGGGTTAGTTACTAGTAAAGTCAATCGATAAAGTTAGTCATTGTTAGAGCTTGCTCGGGCTCTGAAATAACCAGCCACCCGTGATCGCATGGGCCACATCACGCCTCCATGCCAAGACGGCGACCACTATAAAGGCTGATGCTATAGGCCATGCGACTTTCCCTTTGGCCCCGGCCAACCCTATCACTGCGAGGCGAGGCTGCGCTCAGCCTAATCTGCGAGCTTGGCACACGGAACTGGCTCTATTTTTCGGACGTCAGGAGTACACGAGCCAATGGCAGCTGGGGGACAGTGCTTGGGTCCGGTTTGGGCCTCCTGTTGCCAAGGGTTCGTGCAATGACACGGCTGAGTATGGAAATGAGGCGAAGCTTTCCATGAAAGATAGGGTTTCTCTCTGGTGTATGCGCTTGTCACCTGAAGTTTCATTCTTCAAGAGAATATGGATCTGGATAACAATACAGGGCACTGGAGCCCGCGTGGTCTCTTACCCTTAGAACTGGCCTGGCAGGGTAGTTCGCAGACTCAGGAAGCACGAATTCGCTAGATATTATGCATAATATCATGCATAATTTACTCCGTACTTCCCGTAGAAACCACCAGAATATTTCAAGGCAGCAAATGTCTTTCGAAACTCAGAAAAAGAACTAACTGAATAGCCCGAAATGCAAGAATTCAGGTACCTTGGCCCTCCGCAAGACCACATCCGACCATCATGCTTCGCGATGATGCTGCCATCCACAATGAGGCTTAGGATTCTCTCAGAATATTAAATAGAGGAAAATGGCAATAGCGAAGGCTACGGCTGAGCGGAAGAAGCGCCAAGATACATATCAAATCATTAGAATAAGGCCGCTCTCCACGGGAAAAGAAGATGTCCTGAGCTGGTCATTGACCGTTTGAGCCTTGGCTTTGACGAATTGTGTCTCTTTTCTCCCACGGGGGTATAATAGCGAGAATGGCAGCGCACGAGTATCTCGTCCCGATGGACGCTTCGTTTCCATAACATACCTGACTGAACGCCATCTCCTCGTGTTTTGGCTCCGTTAGCCATGTAATTCCAGGAAGGCGATACGCATGCCAGCCGTGCTGAAGCACCTGCAGCGAAATGCGTGAGTCTCTTAACATAAAGTGGTCGGCCAGACTTACCTCATCCATCGACATGTCTTGTCCCCAACTCGTTGTACGATAAGGCCTTGGGTAGGATCCAATACGCGCCCCCTCTTCGATCAAGCAGCTATCCTCTTTATATGGAAGATTGTTAGCTTTTGCGAAAGACATCGCCTCATCCATGCCCAGTAACTGTCGCGTCATCATTAACAGCTTCCAACGTTGGTCTACATCGGCAACCTGTTCCTTGCGGGAAACAGGAGGCATCAATTCAGAATAGTTCACCGCCAGCCGTTTACCGCGTGCCAAATATGGCTGGAAATTGTTACTAAAATGAGAGCCACCATACTCGCCTATATAACCATGCCAGTTGTCCCTGCCTTTGACGCGGCCTGTTAGGTCCAATGTAGGGTTTTCAGGAACGTACTGCCCAGAGGTCTCCAAAACAGGTAGGACTTGCACATGCAATCCCAGCGACTGGAAAATAGAGTATAATACCACGTCCGATCCTTTTAGACCCCTTCTAAGTTTATACTTGGCGAGGTCGGAGGTATGCGGATAGGCGTGGGAACAGAACATCCCAAGAACGCCACCTATTTCCTCGAGTTAGACTGTAGTTACCAAACAACCAAAATGACAGGGCCAGATGGAGAAGACAATAGTCACCGTCATCCAGAAATCCGGGCTTCGAGACAAGATCCTTGATCCAATTGTACAATGGCAGCGACTGGGGATCCATTACGGATGGCAGCACGCTTTCCACGGACTTCGTGACGTACAGATTATATGTCAAGGTGATCCGGTCGCCTTCAGTTATGGTCTTGATCTCATGTTCACAGTCGCTATAGAAAGCTGCCCATTGGATGTCCGTTGCACTCCTTGGTGCCCAGTCAAAATCGACCTCTTTTCCCTGGTGGCGTACGAGCAGATTCCCGCCTTTGAAACATGCTGGGAGACAAACAACCAAAGATCCAATTTGGGCGTCCGAGCGAGGCGTATCGACATGGCTTCTGAAAAGCCCAGAGGGGCCAGAGTAGACCTATGAGTATTGTGAGCTAGCTAGGCCACCGCAGTGGAGAGATTCACGTACGTTCATTTTGTAGAGCTCCGCATGAAGCTTGCGTGCCTCTAATTTGTTCTTCACCTCGCTGACAATACTTGGAAGAAGCACCTTTTCAATGACGGCGATGATCCCAAAGTCCGCCGGATGGAAGCTTGTCGCGAAGTTCTTGGGGTCGAGCTTTCCAGCTTTTCGGTAGGACGGGTCGATGACATCCTGGTCTCCACGACCAAAGCTGGCTGGTCGAAAGCTCGTAACCATGTCACATAATGCCTCTGAGCTGGCATCATTATTGTGTTGGTTAAGTGGCAAAACGAGCTTCTTCGCCGAGCTACCATTCTCCTGGGACCAAAAAATGTTGATTGGGCCCGAAGCTCGCGGGTAACTCTCTGGCGGTGCAGTTGTCTCGTCGATAGAAATACTACCACCACAAGCATAGGAAGCAGTCGTCCGTTGGTTCTCAATAAAGTCTTTCAATTGACGACAGGACTCAATGAAGTGCGTGCCAGTCGAACCAGCTGGTGGAACGGGGCCACTGTATCCAGCGCGTTGCCGATAGTGCTTGTCCATCAAGACATCGAGTAGCTCGTTGGGGACACTGTCTTGCTTTGCTGTCTCGCCATTGGTTGGGATAGGGATAGAATCCCACCTCTTCTGCAGCCTTTTCAATAATTTTCCCGTGTTCAACACGTCCACCACACCATCCAGGTAACCGGGCACCAAGCGGTTCAAGTTATCTCGGAGCTCCGCTTTAATTTCCTCCAACCTAGACCCCGCGAATTCATCCAAGTTTATTGGATAGCTACGACCCTGTCGGTAGTCTGGCTTTATCTCTTTCAAAAAATAGATAAACCAGTCGAGACAGGCATCTACCTTGCAGCCCTGCGAGCAAGAATGTGTTAGTATCCCTCCAGTAATGGAATATGTTTCGGTAAAGACCTCGATCATGACCCGATTAACTTCATCTTCCAGCTCAATCACCGTATGAGCGTATTCTCCAACAGGAACATTATCATAATACTCTCCGGTCCAAACGTTCTCATCGAAAACATGGTGAGTGCCATCGTCAGCCATCGTGTTAAGGACAGGTATTATAATATGTAGGTGAATGAAGCTCGTGAAATGCAGGTTATTAGTTCGGGTAGTTATGGAGAGGATAGAATTCGGTCTATTTAAGTGCTTTGTACTGAACGGTATGGTTATTCAATCACTTGACACACTGCCTAAACAAGGGGGGGTGCTGCCTCGAGGTAGGCGGCAGTCCAGGCAGCAGACGAACCCTAACTATATTTCAAGTTTAGGAAGAGTCTATATAACGACGGTTTTATTACCCCTCGCATCGAGTCAGGCCCTTGCCTACATCTATAGTATGTGATTCAAGTTCTCTTGTCGTTGTACAAAAGTAAGAAACATGGAAGTTGGTAAGAAAATGGAGGTTATTGATGTTGACTAGGGTGAAGGTGATCACTGGTCTTGTGTCCCAAACACGTCATACAGTAATTCACAACCATGGACCATCCTGCGAAGGCGTAAACACCACCTCACACAATGGTCACCTTTGTATATCTATTCTCTTGGAAATTCAATCTGTGGAGACTTGGCCAAATAGGGAGATAGCTGTGATCAAGAGCAGGGGATATATATTGGGTCGAATAGACTCGGTGGAAGATGACAATTATCGATATAATAGACAAAGTGTGCAGATATCCTTCAATTCTGCGCCGAGGCCACTGAGCTAGGAGAGTGAATGGGGTACTCAATGGACACTCCAAGCTTCAGCAAAACTATTCAGGAAGGAGACGTTCTCTTTCTTTTTCGGGGAGCTTCAAAGCCAAGTATAATTACAATGTGCGAGGATTAAAGAAGACGGGGCAGGCCGCGTGGGAGCGCTACGAGCAGATAGGTCGATAGGCATGATCTGCGTGTATTGTACATTATCCGCATTAAAATTCATGAAAATCAAACAAACAATCTATATGTCCAGCTCCTAAACTCAGCAAGCCCTAAGGCTCCTGGCTTGGATCATCTCCACTTAAAATAACAAAAGGCAAGAAACACAAAAACCTCAAATAACAACCCTAAAGCAGAATAAGAAACCAGCCTAATTATATGAATCCTCAAACACCGATCCAACTTCGCCGTAAACGAGCTCCGCGTATGTATCATCGTCACATTATCACTCACCACCCAATCCCCATCCTCCCACGAATGCCAATACATCACCTACCGACCATGCAGCAACGAATCCAACGTCTGACAGATCTCGTCCGAGTTCACCACATCCTGAATAGTGATATACATAGGGTCGAAGGCGGTCTTCTCTTGCGGCCACGGCTGATGGCACCGCAGACAGGGCCTGCGGTGCGCGTAAGAGGCACGACTAGGAACCATTTCTTCTCCTTGCTCTCCCTTGCCCTGCAATGTTCCTTCTCCACCTCCCTCTGACCCCACGGATCATCTCTCGTCCGCCAAAACACACACTGCCAAGTACCGTTTATATGAATGCATTTCACCTTCCTGTACACTTAGAATGCCACTCGGTTGCACCACGGCTCGTTGGTTTCACCGTGGCAAATGCGCTCCCATGAGCAACGAATCCAAATTTTCTTCCTTGGGCCATCAAGCGTTAGCTGGGACACTCGGCGCCCCAAGACGGAGAACATTGCTCCACCATCCGGCGAAGGTATGTGCGGGGTATACCCCAATTTGTTATGGAGGGGCCTTGCTTAGCAGTGATCTTTTAGATATTACCCAAAATTTCAGTGGCCTTAGCGACATGGGCGACGTTGATATGGATATTGACGATTTGCCCCATCCAGACACTCTGTTTTTCTGGGCGCAGAATAACGGTGATGCAGGGAGGCGTCAATTATCGGTCACTCCGCGGTGCGTGAATGATAGAGTACTTCACATCGTTAGCAACTCAGCCGTCTCTGGGATTTCTAATGCAGATTTATCTTCCTCCGAAAGCCCCGAATGACAATGACGATGCCAGTCACGTGAATCGTACTCTTGACGAAGGCGAGGGACGCCTGTCGGATGTGACACGATCGGAGGATCATCCCTTCTTACTGCAGTCGACTGAGCAATAGCTCCTGCAGCCTGGCATTCAGAACTACACCGAGAGTACCTGCCAAAATCCTGCTCGAGGAGCTGCTGCATGATCTTATGTCCATACTCTCCTTTATTTGCCGCTGCTGTCTTGACCACATCTTTAGAGACAGGTAGGCTCTTTCCATAGTGCTTGAGAAGCTGCTGCATAATCTTATGTCTATGCTTTCCTTCATTTGCTGCTGCTGCCTTAGCCACATCTTCAGAGACTGGTGATTTCTCTCCACAGTGCTCAAGGAGATACTGTATGATCAGATGTCCATACTCTCCTTCATTTGCTGCTGCTGTCTTGATCACATCTTCTGAGACTAGCAGGCTCTTTCTACCCCATCTATAGCCCCTTCTATAGAGCATGAGGAGTTGATGTATGATCCCATGCCCATATTCTCCTTCGTTTGCTGCTGCTGTCTTGATCATATCTTCAGAGAGTGGTAGGCTCCCTCTATAGCGCTGGAGAAGCTGCTGCATGATCTCATGCCCATATTCTCCTTTATTTGCAGCTGCTGCCTTGACTACATCTTCAGAGACTGGTAGTATCTTTTCACTGTGCTCAAGAAGCTGCTGCATGATTTCTTCTCCATGTCTTCCTTCATTTGCTGCTGCTGTCTTGATCACATCTTCAGAGACAGGTAGGCTCCTTCCACAGTGCTCGAGGAGCTGCTGCATAACCTTATGTCCATGCTTTCCTTCATTTGCTGCTGCTGCCTTGACCACATCTTCAGAGACTGGTAGACTCTCCCCAAGATGTAGAAGTAGATATCTTATTCGGTCTGTAGGATGTTTTCGTTGCTGGACCTGTATCATAATATTATCTATGATAAGTGATATATCATGCAGTCTTTTTGCCTTTTCGAAGGCCTCTTCTTGGTACCGTGGCGCCACAGTTATGAGCTCTCCTTGATCTGTCTGTCTGCTGTTGCTCTCCCTATCAGCCAGGGGTATTTCCCAGGTTATATAAATGTCATTGAGGGACCCCTGTACAGGAAAGTCGTTTTGAGCAGGAACTATATCAGACCTGTCTATGTTTTTGTGGGGCTGAAGTTTTGTCGTACTCACAATAACAGTGAAGCGGTCGTTGCAAAGTTTGAGAATGGTAGGGCTTGAAGCTCCTTGTAAAAGACAAATAATATTACCTTCATGAATTGACTCCGCAGAAGCTTGCAGAGTCCACTGGGTGCCCCATTTACTTTGACAACCTAGTTGATGAGCAGTATCATTATAGATGACGTTGATCTGTTGATGGCCATACTTGGAAGTACCCTCTTCAACAGAATCAACATAACCTAGAATCCACCCCTTTCCTTTGATCACAGCGACTTGTGCCCCAGGCCATGTCTCTACAGAGCATGAACTTGGAAATATATGCATAGCGACTTGCTTGAAGACCTCATTCCATTGAAGGCGATAGTTTGGTTTCAAACCAGCTTTATCAGCATTTTCATTACTCAAGCCTAGCAATGCGTATACTTTGTCGTGCGGCTTAGTAGCATTGTGATTGCGGTACATATCAAGCAGTTCGCCTATAGCAAGTGTTCCATGTGAATCAATGTCATAGCTTGGTCGGAAAAGCGCCCCCCTTATAAGAGACAGGACTGGGAGAATAGACCTTGGGAGTTTAACAGAGTGCCTCAAGTTACTGAGGCCTTCACAGAAAATATGTCCGTTTACTTCCACAGAGCCACAGATGATAGAAATACATCGTGCGACACCAACCTCCTGGAGCACCTAACACAACTGGTTAGATTGTGATATATAGATATTTCAATGCTTTCTTACCCATATACGCTGGAACCATTCCCGTTGTAATAACCTTAAACATGCAGCTTCACTTGTGTCCCAGTTCTGAGCCAATAAGGATTTGTCCTGTAGGCTTTTATCTTCTGCTAGGTAGTGGATTGTTTTTAGTGCTTTGTCACCATCTGCCATAGCTTCTCCAAGCCAGACAATGACGCGATTAGCTTGTGCATAAATCGCCCGCATAAGTGGGATCTGTATGCTCTTCTCATCATCATCATCTTGATTGATACATATCGCATCGACCCATATTGTTCTCTCCAGCTGAGGATGTCGGAGATAAGTCAAGGCTGTGTAGAGGTTCTGCGTAATAGAAAAGGCACTTCCGTTAAGAATTATTGTATTAGGTTTCATTTCGCTGCCCCATACATAGGACAGCGCCTCGTAGGGATGCTTCCTGTCGCTCCTTTCTGGTAGACTATAGTTGAAGAGCTCGCATTTTATCTGGATATCATTTTTCTCGGGCGGCAAAAGACGGGCTAGGCGAACAGTATCTGGCTTGAGCTGAAGCGTCGAATAATTAGTGGGGAACATCTCCACTTAGGTGATGTGTTTCGGCTCTAGAAGTATGAGTTATGGTGTAGTAGGTCCCTTTACTTTATTTAGCGAAAAGATCCACGAGGTGGTTCTGAGGCCCAAAAAGGAGAGAAATCTTAGTTCCAGCTAGGTCAAGCTTAAATCGGGGTTATGGGGGGATACCCCTCGTTGTTAGTACTAATTTGGTTAGGGTAAGCATACATTAACGTGACTAGTCTTAATAGGCCTAGTTATTGTACTCCCTATCTGGAACTGGGAATATCCCAGGTGAATTCAGAGGAAGATAATAAATCGAAAATACCGACAAAATTCAAGGATGCAGTGCCAGACTCGGAGAGAGATTGAGACAACAAAAGATCAAGTGACATGGCACTCATCATCGCAGATACTATCATGATAGCCATGAAAATGATATCGGAGAGCCATGGGAGGCAGCTAATAAATTACCTACCTGATCAAAATGGTTGCAGGAAATGCTGAATGGGGAGGTGATATCATGAGGCGGTTACTTGAGGAAAGAGGCGAGAGCCTACCGGTCTCAGAAGAAATGGTTAAAATCGCAGCTGGGAATACTGGATACGGAGGTAATATTATAAACCAGCTACCTTCGACAAAGAGGTGAAAGCCTACCGATCTCAGAAGAAGTGGTCGAAGCAGTTTCTAAGGGTAGATGCGGTAGATCCGTAATTGGGCGTCTAAACAACCTATACTACTGGCGCCACTTTAGTAGTTAGTGTATCTGAAATATACTCTCACATCCTCTCATATTTTCATATCTCTTATCCAAATGAGCGTATAGGAAAAGGAGGGAATTTATGCTTTGCTATCTTAGTCATAGAATATATTATTTTACCCAGCCAGTGTACCCGAGAATGTGGCTGTCAACTACATGATTTCAGACCATGCCTCATGGGCTGAGTATGCGATAGTCATAACTTATACCTGAGGGTGCCAGGCACTTGGTACGGAGAATGCCATTTTAATTGTACTACTCCCTCGAGTCTAAAGTACGCGGCTAAGATCGGCTGACGCTGCGACCAGAACACAGGCGTCGGGCCGTCGGCGATATTGAAGGCCCGCGCGTGCTCTTTTTTTTTTTTTTTTTTTGGCGTGGTTGGAGGGAAAGCGTGGATGCAAAATCTCGCAATGATGCCCTGGTTGGAGTCGGTGGATCGGATGTGCCAAGTGGTCTCGTTTCCCGGAAAGGCCACCCGCGCCCCTTCGCCCTCCAGCTCACGATAAATACTCAGGTAGTTGGCCATTGTTTGTGCCATGCTATTGGCATTGCCAAAAGGGGCAACGCGCCACCTATAGGGATTAGAAACGAGAGGAGTCACCGGAATGAATGTGAGTCAGTGAAGCAATTACTACAATTTCCGGCCAGACTTCAGACCACGACCATGACTTGCCAGCGGACAATTCATGGAGTAGGTTAGCCTGAAGATAATAGAATAGATCCTTTGCAAGCTCGGGGTGTACACAAGGGAGGTCTTCGCCCAGCGGCACTTGACCCCGGGAGGGAAATTTATCAAGAAGATATACACCATATGCCTATGCTGTAGGTGAGGAGAGATGCTCAGCACCGATGGGGTTACCTCTCACCTTGGTTTCAGTGACCAAGGTGACAAAAGGAGAGTTTAGGAGAGAGCTTCTCGAATGCCTGCTTCGTCAATTTATTATTCTGTCTGAACGAGGAGGATAGCATACACAGAAACATCAGTATTCACACTCCTATGGTGGCTAAGCTCCTTGGTCTATCCACCTCAAAAGGGTCCACCGGTGGTTCGGCGTATGGGACCACAAGTCGTCGTGGGGATGGAAACCATCCATATCGCAAATCTACCAAACTGGGCAACATGCTATCGCGAGCAAAAACAGTTGTGGAGATCAGTGCGAATGGGCCAGAGGAACGCATTCATCCCATTCAGTCCACCATGGGCATCGAGTTCAGAACATCAGTAAGCGTTGGTATAAACCGGAAGGTAAATGATTTGCCTCAATGTGCGCCATCAAGCCCGAAGGCCTGAATTCACTTACTACTTTTTCTATTTTTGTGTAAATGCCTGTCTTCTCATTCCTGAAGTGTGCATCCCTGGCAGTAATAGTCAAGTAGTGTATAAATGAAATGTTTTGCAGCGAGATGGATCCTGTTACCCGATTCGGGTCTCGCCGCTTTCCATTCTTATCCAATTTCGAGTCGCAAGGTATACAAGCCAATGAAGGCCAAATAGACTATCGCGAGCCTATATATTAATAATTAAATATACCTTTAAAAGACCTAATACCTCCGCCAGCTTTTTTTTTTTTTCTTTTTTGGTAAAGGTGCAGTGGAAAGAATTGATCGTGTTATGGGACTGACTTACAGGCAGCCCTATATCATGGGAAGCTCTGCCTAAGGCATCGCTGCCAAGCCTTTACCCCACAAATATTTCGTACGATGTGTTATTTCTGTTAATTAGCTATTTCTTCTTGTTCAATAGGCACGCTTAGGTGAGAACAATCTATTCGTCCCGTAACAGATCGCGGGACATCTAGTGGATCAATATAGGCCATAAATGTTAAATAGTCGGCTGCTAATTCATCTAGTTGCCAGATTTATAAGAAAGAGACCTACCATGTCATTGCTACTGGAATCTGTATCTCAGGATAGTGTCCATTATCTTTAAATTTCTGGCTTAGTATTTTTATTGTGCTTCTCTCTGCCTATCTAATAATAATAGTTAACTACTCAGATATTAGTGGTGGGACCGACCACCCACTGGCGAAAAGGCGGTGGGTGGTCGGTCCCACCACTAATATAAGCTGCTCAAGAAGCGCAGTAGTTATATAGTCATTTCGTAGTGACTGCTTCTATATGAGTGATTTATTCAATATCTCTTTAGCAGTAAAATAGTCCAGATCAGGAATGTGTTGAACATTTGGTGACGCCAGCTTCACCGGGAGCTTTCGGTTACGCGAGATAGGCAGACTATAGCTTTGTTCACTATAGAAAAGAAGATCCTTAAGTGGTGGCACAGCCACACTTTCTTTAGTCTATATCTCTGCCGGCTTTATGTCTATTAGTTCTAAGCTCGAGGCAAGGCTTAGATAAGCTTATTCGATAACGTAATCGGTAAGCGAGCCGCACACCACCTGCCATATAGAAAATTAAAATGATCAAAACACCATGAATTTAGACTTCTATACAAAGATGAGTAGTTCTATCGATTCGGACAGTGCGTAATTTTATGGCCCTGTACATCACAACCAGAACATTTAGATGGGGCGCGCTTAGGAGCCGATTCAGTAGGTGGAGCTCTCTGCCTGTATAGCTTCATCTGCCTGATTTCGGCGCTCGATAAGGATTCGGGCTTCAGATACTGATATGCCTGCTTCAAAAGTAGTCTGCTTAGTAGAGCGCTTTTGGTTTTTAATCTGTCTTTCAAGTGCAGCCTGATATTACTCTAGTTAATTCTTAAATATTATCACATCATTTATAGCTCGTTCGGCATCTTTAATCAGTTAATTCAGGCGGGTTTTGATAGATAAATCAGGACTCTGAGACCGATTTTTAAACAATTCTTTAAGTGTAGATTCTAATTTCTTCAACTGTTTGATTATATAAGATGTTCTAGGCGCTAAGCTACCTTGACTGCTTAGTCTACTACCCGGAGATGGAGAAGTCTTAAGCTGAACTGTTAGCTGAGATAGAACGCGCTCAGGATATAGAGGAACTAGGCCAGTAGCTCTAAAAGCACTATAAATATAATTGCTAATAAAGGCCTCTATATAAGCCTTAGGGTAGATCTTCAAGAAATTAAGCTTATCAATATAATTAAACCCGCAGCGCATATAAGATTCAACAAGGCCCCTGTACGCGCGTTTTAGAGACAAGAAAATAGCGATATCAAGCAGTTGAAGTTTATAGAAAGCATGCACAGGCATACAGATCGATATAATATCATTCTCTGCGCAGATCTAATTAAATCAAGGCGTTAGATGACTATTATGGCCATCTAGAATAAGAAGTCAATATTTTCCTTAGATCAGCCAGTAGTAGCAGGTATAAAATGATTCTGCAGCCAATAGAGACCGATTTCATTGCTTGTCTAACTATTAGAACTGACCTCAATCCTCTAATCAGTTAGGACCTTGTTATTCTCATACCAGCCCTCTATATATACCTTGTCTTTAAAAATAATACAGGAAGGTAGAGCCCATCCATTAAAACTAATATCTTCTACAGCGGTAACCCATTCTCGGTTCCCTAGCTGTAATAAAAATGGCTTTCCTGGCATATCAGACCTAGTAAGCATCTTGGCGGCTGCTATCAGGTCTATTGCACATCATGTCTCATTAAAATTGTAGATATCACTTGGCACTATACCGTACTTCTGAATAGTCTTATTTACCTGCTGAAACTAAGTACCTAGAGCCTTAGAATCCTCTACTTTAGCACATTAATAGTTATAGCGAAATGTAAAGAAGACTTTAAGCTCAGATATACATTTGGTAAAGTTGTATACCTACTTTTCCCCTACAGTAGTAGGGGGAGTAGCAGTATCATGTTTTAAAAGCAGGATACTGGCCATTTCTCGTACATATGCAGGCCGAGGAGATGCTCTATATTTATCTAGTGATAGAATCCACTGTGTAAGTGATTCCTCTTCACTAGTAGTCAATTTATGACTATTTGCTCGAGTATCATTTCGAAATGAAACTCCCTTTAAGCGATAACGTAGTGTAGAAATCGGTACATTAAGAACCTCAGCTGTCTTCCTTAGGCCCCTGATTTCATTGTTTTTTAAAGCTGATAAGGCTAGTAGGATTCTACCTTCCTGCTCAACGCGTGAATTTGATAATTCCGGCATTTTTGGTAGAATAGGTGGTGTTCAAATTACCTAAGAAATTGAGGCGCGTTGAAAACGCGGATGGTGTGCGGCTCGCTTACCGATTACATTAACTATTCTTGTAGCTAGTATATAGGATCTAGAAATCACGGTTCCAGGATCCTTTTCTCGAGCATAACAAGCCCCAGCGTGATTTTGGTTTTCCTAATTCCGCCTAGTCCATATATAGCAGTCTTTATTAAATGTCCTAAGTAAATAACTGGCCGTTCAAGACTGTCGATCTCATTTTGTCAGCCAACAAATCATAGGTTTCTCGCGAAGGGGACCATCCAGCAACTCGTTTCTTTTCCTGCTCAAATCATTGTTGTACTTCCACCAAGTTGCTGTTCACTGTTGTTCCCTTTCTGCCTATCTCGCTGTACCGCCCTTTTCACCGCTTTGTTTAGAACTTTGCAACATCCCGTTCCTAGCGAAGCACCCAACCCAGAGGAACCACTTCCAGAAGAGCTTACATAAGCTACATCTGTAACGTAATCGGCAAGCGAGCGAGCGAGCGGCCATCTGCTGTTGTCGATATAAAATAAATTTCTTGAAATATTTAATTTTAGCATCGAAATCTTAGTAGAAAATATATAATAATTTTTTTAAAAAAATACTAAATAAATAAATACTCTTTTTATAGTCCATTTCAATCTATATATCAAGATTTAACCCTCTATCATCTCTGGCTGCTAAGATATTAGCATTCCAAAAAAATGCTATTTTATATGGAAAACAGCAGATGGCCGCTCGCTTGCCGATTACGTCAAGGGCCCTTACTATGCATCCGAGAGTTACTCTAGTCGGGCCGACATGGCCTACTCAAACGTTGCAGACTACCAAACGCGGCCGCCTGTTGGACTCGAAAGATACGACATCGAAGAAGTACTAGACTCCTATTAGGAAGGAGGGGGCCCCCAAGTACTCTACGTCTACTACGTTGGCAAGTGGGTTCGTTCCGATAAACCGTTCTACGAGCCCTGCAGAGCACATGCATGGAGAAAGGCCAGGGAAGCTGTGAATAACTTCCGCTTCCGTCACCCGGAAAAACCCAAACCCGTTACCACTCGGCAGATCTCGTTAAGGATGTTGAGCCACGTACCCCACCCAAATACCCCGAGGGGAAGGGCACCATTTAGAAGGTAAGCCGAGATGACCGTGCCGGCGATGCCCTGAAACGGTATACCACGTGCTGACGGTCTGCCCTGGATATGAAAAGCCCCACTGTGAACTCTGGGGGGCCAACCGACCAGAACGAAGTGGTGGCGGGCTCGGCAAAGCTTCCCTTGGCCTTGGCCGGCTTTGCCCACATGCTCCCGCCCCCGCCTATCCTGGACTCTAAACATCAGACCGGGGTGGTCTCCAGCGCTGGAGTCCCCGGATCGAAACCACCTTGTGCGCGTATCGTGGGGGGAGGGGTGGGGGCAGCACACCCGACGCGATCATGTTGTATCTCTTTTTCACACTTCACGATATTACCACTCTCTCATGCCTTTCGGCAGCTTTTGCGAACTTGGCATCTTGCAAATTCTGTTGGAGGTCGACTATGTATGGTTCATAGGGAAAGGAACGTAAAAATTGGACCCAGTCATGGTAGCATTAGACCGCATCGTCATTGTGGGTCGTGGGTCATCCCGATGGTGACTAATTTGGGGGGGGGTCTATGCTTCCCGAAAAGCGTTCATTTAGTACAGATTCATATAAAGCATGCTACTAATACATACATATGATAGGATACGGCCATACCGAGTCGGTCCCGATGCCACCACCTTACTCCTACGGCGTGGTCCGAAGGCCGGCTTGACACAGAAAGACAATTGCGCGGGGTTGCCCCGGTCCGGTGCCTTGCGCTTTGCCACAAAGTATTTGGATGTCATTGGTCCAAAGTTTCGTAAATAGCCGGGCAAATTTTTCCTAGCGCCGAGTTGGAGACTTGGCAAAACGTTTTTGACATCATATTGGGGCGACAAGGCCTTGGCGTCTTCAGGTGTACATACTGTAATAGTAGAATGCAAGTATGCATAATACGTATATCGTGTCGCAAAGGGGAGAGCAAAATAAACTACGTGGTGACTCCGGGGGGGAGCCCAGCACAGGGAAGAGAAAACGAGAAAGGAAGATGGATGAAAGATCTCAATGGATTGATAGACACATAAAGATCCCAGGAAAACAAGCATGCGCGCCAGAGAGCAAAACCCGCGGGGGGGGCTAATCCAAACGGGGCGGGCTCGCCTGAATCCACCACTACGTAGAGGGAAGTACGGTAGAATGTCAGAATAGAGATCCAGCCATATGCTGAACCTATACCCGACACGGGAAATGGGGGCCTTGCGGCCTCCAGTTTAGTCATCCGCACCCTGACCCAGTGGACCCGCAAATTACTAAGTGCCAAGTGCTCCCGCCAAGGTTGCCAAGGGGAAGGATTCCCTTCGCGTCTCTCTGCCTCGGGAACTGCAGAGCCTTCGCTGGACTTTCCCGTTTGGGGTCCGACCAGGGTTGCAGTAGAAGTCCGATATTCAAATTACCGTATATAAGACCACGAATTTTCCGCTCCGATGTATTCTTTCCTTCCTTACAACTTTTTCCCCAGCTTTCTCTTACCCCCCCCCCGCGCCAACAAACTGACGGCTCTTACTTTGTTCCTACCGTCAACATGTGGACGACCACCAGCGGCTTGAGTGGTCGGTCGCTCCGGGTGAGCATCACCTTGGCCGCTGTCGTGGGTTTCTCGCTCTTCGGCTACAATCAGGGCATGATGGCCGGCCTCCTCAACGGCGACGAGTTTGTTAACTCCTTTCCCATCCTCAAAATGCCCGAGAATCCGACTGCCTCGGAAAAACACTACATCGACGTTATCCGCGGTGCTGTCACATCCTGCTATGAGCTTGGCTGTTTCTTCGGCGCGTTATTCTCCATGTTCTTCGGCAACGGACTCGGCCGCACTCGCCTGATCTTTATGGGTGCCAGTATCCTGATCATTGGCGCCTTGCTCACAACGGTCTGCTTCACTGGCAAATGGGAAGTTGGTCAGTTCGTTATTGGCCGCGTTGTATCGGGCATTGGAAATGGCATGAACACGGCCACGATCCCGGTCTGGCAGTCCGAATGCTCCGGCGCTCACAATCGTGGCTTCCTGGTCTGTTTTGAGGGCGCGATGATCGCGGGTGGCACCTTTATTGCCTACTGGGTGGTCTTTGGTATCTCGCACGCCGCGGATTCGGTCCAGTGGCGATTCCCTGTGGCGCTCCAGATCTTTTTCGCTCTGGTTGTGGCCACCGGTGCCTTGATGCTCCCGGATTCCCCGTCGTGGTTTGTGATGAGAGGGCTTGACAAGGAGGCTTGTGAAGTTCTCGGTAAGCTCAAGGGCGCCCCTCCTGATTCCGACCAAGTACTTCACGACTTCAACTTCTTAAAAACGGACGTGGAATCTTCAAAGAGCGTACAGTCAAGCTGGAAGTCCGTGTTCACATTTGGCAAAACCCAGGAATTCCAGCGCCTTCTTATTGGTTGCTCTGGTCAGTTCTTCCAGCAGTTTACTGGCTGTAACGCTGCTATCTACTACTCCACATTACTTTTCCAAGAAAACCTCCATATGGAGAAATATCTGTCTCTAATTATGGGTGGGGTTTTCGCGACGGTTTACGCCCTTGCCACGATCCCGTCCTTTTTTATGATTGAAAGAGTCGGCCGCCGCAATCTATACTTGATTGGTTTTCTAGGCCAGGGGCTTAGCTTTGTGATTACATTCGCTTGCTTGATCAAGGAAACCGAGGAGAACTCTAAGGGAGCTGCCGTTGGTATCTTCCTCTTTATTACTTTCTTTGCATTCACCCTCCTGCCACTGCCCTGGATCTACCCACCGGAGATCAACCCCCTCCGTACCCGCACCGTGGGCGCGGCGGCGTCAACCTGTACCAACTGGATATGTAACTTTGCCGTGGTCATGTTCACACCGCTTTTCGCTGGCCAGAGCCCATGGGGTGTTTATCTCTTCTTCGCACTATTTAACTTTGTCGGTTTGATATTCGGCTTCTTCTTCTATGTTGAGACAGCCGGCCGTGAGCTTGAGGAGGTCGACATCATCTACGCCAAAGCCCATATCGAAGGGAAGATGCCGTTCAGGGTCGCCCACGACATGCCCAAGCTCAACTTCGAACAGATCGTCCAACAGTCTCGCGAGCTGGGCCTGGATACCAACGATCATGCCATGCCTGAGAAGAGCGAGCTTGGCCTCGGCAGTGACAGTGGTCAGGAGACCGAGGAGGTCCAGGAGAAGCAGTAACGCCCCTTTAGTGGACGTGCTGTAGCTGTGGTTGAAGGTGGTGATGATATCTGAAAGTAGTTGATTCCTACTTTCTTTTGTATTGTTCTGTTTATTTTCTATACCCTAGTACTCGGTCAAGTGTGGGTACACTCGGCGTCCGGGCACTCTGATTAGTCCTTTTTTCAAAATTCCTATATATACCTGTTGTTTAGAGTACATAGTGATAGAGAGCTGGTGTCGCTCGTGTATGGGATTGGTTGTCCTAAGGTCTTTAAATCTATCATAGAGATTCCTTGGTGTTATGGTCCAAGTCGCGCGGTTACCGCCTTAAGTTCCTGTATGCTCTGACACGGTAATATACTTGCTCTTGTATAAAAAATCTCTATTTTAAATATCTGTATTATTTTTACTCCCGCTCCTGTCTCTTTTCAATTATCAAGAAAGAGAAGTAAATATATATATATATATATATATATATTTATTAATAAAATTACTCTATAACTAATATACTAATTATATTCCAGCCAATCAATAAATTTCTTTAATATAAGCTCCTACGTAATGGATAAGACCCGCAACGTTTGATCCACTACCATAGCTATCAAAACAAGAAGGAAACGCTGAAGGAGAAAGAAGCCGAAAAAAAAGGGACAAGAATCAACAAACATTTAAGACGCATGATCGCGATGGCGGAAGCTGAAGGCAGAAATATGTTACGTAATAAACTACAAATGAGGGCCAACCCGCTAGATCCTAAACGTCTTGATCCTAGGACAAGAACGAAAATTTCTCCCCTATAACTGAAAAGGCCGTGAGAATTTAGGTCTGCTGATACTTGCTATAGAACCTGTATTTTTATTTTTATTTTAAACTCTATTGTCTATGTAAGTATTTAATACTCCTTAGGATTCAGTTTTATCTTTTTCTCCCACTCAACTTTTGACTGAGATACTGTATGTGCAGTACTGTGCTGCAAATAATGTCCCAAGAGTAGCTGCCTTTATGGTTTGCTTCGTACCAATCATTTCTCCCTAGGCTTTGATTAACGCCCCTGTATATGCTTCCCGAGCCAGCTTTCTGAACGTACTTGTTGATTGACTGAAGTCGAAGATTCCTGGACTCTTCTAGCCTCCTACAATACCTGCTGCGGTCACGCATAATACCGAAGACCCTAGTATATAAAAGAAAGCACGGCCTCAATTGCTGAATAAGTCCCTATTTAGTTGGCTACCAGACACGTTTTTCTTATATATAAGTGGATCTTGACAATCATAGCTAAAGTTATTAAGGGGCTTTTCGATTAACTGGTAGATCCTCTATCATTATTCCTCGATCTTGAAGATGTCAACCTCTCGCGGTATAGAAGTATCTCTATTCTTCAGAACTTTATTTTTACCTCATAACAAGACCTATCTGATTGATATCTATTCTCTAGAGGAAAATGCCTTCCTGTAAGCTGCAAGTAATGGCCAGACACTTAAAGATCTTTTAGAATCATAGTCCGCTTCGAAGATCCTCTTCGATATCCGCAATAACACTGATGCGCTCTACAGTCACTTGGGAATTAACCTCGCCAGCTTACAGGACCTTCAATTGACGGAGCCTGCGACGCGTAATACCGCCAAGAGATATGTTAATAGCCTGGCTAGATGTATTAAGAACGACGCAGCCATGGCCTTTTCTGAAAAAATCTACATGGAAGCTAGGGAAGGACAAAGATTTGAATTTATTTGATCCAGAACATGGAGGAAGCCATGACGTATTCAATGTTCGTCCTCTTGCTCAAGACATCATGCAGCATTGTCCTCTCCATGCGTCTTCTTAACTCTAGTTCTCTATGTGTTCATCAAATAGATAATCTATGGTTGCGTTGGAACCCGCCTGGATATATTGAAGCTTCTGAGGTTTGGGAAGGGAGGTCAACCATCTGGTTATGACGTGAATAGTCCCCAGTAGCTTCAGGAAAGTGATAAGCCATTCCCAATGCCTCTTATGCTGTGCCAAGGCCTTCTCGGCCTCCAATATAAGCCAGGTTAGTCACACAGCGTGATACATGCCCCACCCAAACGAGTCCTGTCGTTGCTGTTGGGCTGAATTTGATATAGTCGTTCGACTTTCAGAGGGCTCTAGAAAAGTTTAACTGACCAGCTCACGTCTCATTGCCTTCAAGGGCTGCCATCGCAGCAATAGCACTTGACCTTGCGAGAAAGTTTCACAGTAGCCTGGTTCAGGAAGCATCTCATGTTCTACCATGTCATCACCCATGGCAATCCAAGCTCCTATGAGGCTCCAGATGGGGTGGGGCTCATTTACCTTACCTGTTAATGCAATATGGAAACAATGAGGCATTTGAATCTAGGGACAAAAACCAACAATATTGTTTCAGTTACTCCTCCAAGGCCCATACAGAGAACCGGTGCGTTGTCTATCTTTCGAGATCTTAGATTTTGGAAAATAACACAATCGAAAGGAGAAATAGGAGCGAACAATAGTGATTTAGAGCAGCTAACAGGAAAACTACGCCATAGTCAATGGGCAAAAAAATATATATATAGGTATTACTGCACACATGCCCGATACATAAAGAGAGAAGACATTCTTTTCCACTTAACAAAATAGCTACAGCGCCAGGAATTCAACCAGTTGCCGCTTCTTTGCGACAAGTTGTTCTTGTCATTGGTATTATTCAGTACTAACTGAAGAAGACTACCGAGTCTCGTAAACAGAAAAAAAAAATCGCTTCGCTGTCTCCTCTGGAACTTTCTCCTGCACTAATGTCTCTCCAAGCCCGAGGGCCTGGATAAGCAGCACAAGGCGATTTTTTAACTTCACAAGCCATATTATTTTCAAAGGTGGGATGTTCCTCAACACGAAAAAGATTAATTAGGGCATTGCGGCGTAACTTTCTATTCTGAATCTCTCGGATATATGACTCGGGAGATTTTAGATTATTGAAGATAATCGGCTCTGCTTCCTCTTACTAACCACAGTAAAAATATATTAAACTAACTCTAATGCAAGAATCTTGAAACTATTAGGCTTTACTTACAACTTGTTCCGCCGAAAGGCGCTCGATAGGTATGGATCCTAGATTTTCTGAATCAGAATGTTTTCTTCTCTGTAACGTATATACAGTAGATTTGATCAACAGTGCTTGAGGAGAGAGGAATGCGGTCAATACACATACCATTGGAGGAGACATCTCTAACCATGGCTCTTAGGCTGCCCCGGGCTATGGCCCTAAACTCCTGCAACTATATCTTGAGGGGTTATCTGAAGCTCATCTCCACGAAAATCATGATCTTACTGATGTTTTATCTAAATTACCTTAAGCGCTAAAACTCATTGTAGGACTTATTTCCGCGTACCTGCCGGATCATCCAGCTGACCAGTCCAATCAGAACCGCCAGCCGGAATCCCCAGCCAACACAACACTATATAAAGTAAATATCAATTTAGCTACCAGCCTCGGAGTGTACCGTGTTACATACCTCTTGCTCCGGATAAAGATTCTCGATCTTGAGATCTCTCAGCTTTTTGGGAGAGGGGGCCAGGGAGGGGCTTCGCCCCCAAACATTAGCATTAATTCAGCCATACCTAGACAGAAAAGGAGGAAACCAAAGGTCATACATTGAAGGACATTGTACGAATCCCCCCAAAGAATAATAGGTCGGCGATAAGCAGCCCAATATGCTGTGACTTGTTCATTAATCCTATGCCAACGTGCAGTGATCGGTGTGGAGCCCAGGACAACTTACTATCACTCCTTTTAGAAGGCCCACCAGACGACATGCATAGACCATAAACCACCATTTAGGAGATGGCCGGAGGCGCGCGACGCCATCCATAAGGATGACAGAAATTACCGAGCGTTGACATGTCCCAGTGGATGAGATTTGAGGTGGAAGATAATGATAGGGACGGTGGTGGAGAGGATACGATAGGAACGCTATGACTCTGGGCTGTATTAACTTACGTTCTACAATATGGTCTTCATCTCTTCACGTACTCATTGAAGTAGATTGGGAATATCAGAACTATTGAATCGTACACAGTCAGTGCATACGTAGCAATCCATTGAAGGCAGATAGAATTGACATGGTTGGCCATAGGAAAGAGCAAAACGAGGAAAGTAGCGCAATAGAGAGAGGTGAGCTAAGACAAGCCTTAAAATAGAAGCATAAGAAGAAATTTTTATTGCCATGGCAAATGATCAGGAGAAGCCTCCGCTTTAATACCGAGTAGCTAGAAGCACGCGTCTGTAAACCTAAGGGTAGCGGCCACGTATATTCGTCTCCGTTTCGCTGTTCAAGCGGGTTCCCATTTGCCCTACTGGGAAGATGCCCGTCAGGATGAGATATATCGGGCATGGAGACAAGATACTAGTATTCTTGCTACTACATCAATAGTGGGATTCGCGAAGAAACCAAGGGCAGAGGGAGGAAGACAGAGAGGCTAAGAGAAGAGAGTTGCCTTAACTATCATATAGAAACACCAAAATACTACATATCATAATTAGGCAGAGGCCACTTCTCATCCTCACGAATAACCCACTGGCTCAGGATATCTAATCTAAGAAAAGCAGCTACCGATAAGACAAGGTGCAGAAGGGCAATCCCCCATTGTGACGATGGTGTGTAGTCCCAGAAGGTTGAGCCTTTGGTGATCCCCTTTTGAACCTGGGTCATAAAGGGTCGATATGTATCATCGTAGGCCTTCAGCGCGAGGGGAAGACTCTCTTTCGAACCCTTGTTCGCTTGGTGCGACTTATTTATCTCGCCCGCGAGGACGTATGCACCTACCAAACCAGAAGTCGTTCCCATCCCGGTGGTCGCCGAGGGGCAATACGCAGCATCCCCCACCAGGGCTACTCGGTGACTAAACCAAGCGTCCATTCTGACAACTCCTAAACGTTCGCAGTAGAAATCATCCGCGGCTTCGAGTTCCTTGAGAATCCGGTCCGTCTGCCACCCTGCACCACGGAAGATCTCTGCCAGGCACTCCTTCTCCTCGGCGATATTCCCGCGAGCATTATTCAGTCGATCCGACTCGGTCTTGCAGGCAAGGTACACCTGAATTGCATGGGGACTATGCCGCCGCGTGAAGATAAAGCGCCTTCCGGGAGCAATATAGATTGCCGCATTGTATTCCTCGCCAGGCTCGATCGGACGGGGCGTGGTAAAATAGCCGATATGGACTCCCAATGGGTGGTTGGGGTCGGGCTCAGCTCCCAGAATTATATTCCTCGTCCGTGACCATTGGCCATCGGCGCCGACTAACAGATCAAATTGATCTCGCTTGCCATCGGAAAAGGACACCTCGACGTGATCGTCCCGCTGCGTGAAGTCCTCGATCAACGTTCCAAAGATGAAGGTTGTGCGGTCCTTGGTGGCATCGTATAACAGTCGGCAGAGGTCCCCTCGCATGATCTCATAGTCGGTGGTGAAGCTTTGCATACCTAAGCCGGATCGATTGGCGGAGAAATATGCCTTCCGTTTGCCGGCGCGGTCGACAATTTCCATGCCTTGTTCGTGAATGGCTTTAGCTCGATAATCATGCATCAGACCCATACGCTGCAGGACAGTGATCCCTGGTTCTCGCAGGTCTACCTGGAGCCCGGTGGCACGTAAAGTCGAGTGTCTTTCGACGACCGTAACGTTGTGGCCCATCTTCGAAAGCCAGAAGGCCAAGGCATTGCCGGCAATGCCCGCGCCGCAGATGAGAACCTTTAATTGGGGCATGATCGACGCACTGTGGCGATGAGTTTATTGCTGTATTGCGATGATTGTTCGTGCATGGTGGTCAGAAGGCTGATTTATATGAGCTCCGTATGCATTGCTATGTATCTTTGTTGCTCGGCGCTCTGACAAAAGAGGAAATCACCGTGGTTACCTCCGAGGGTAAAGTCCGAAGGTTTGTTGGCACCATGAGAATCCACGTCAAGCCGACAGTTGATCACCTATAAATAGAATCTTTCGCTTGGCCGCAGGAGTATCAGTAAAAAGACAACAAGGTGGCCTGACAGGCCCAATCAGTCCAATCTTGGATTTGATGGCGCATTACCCAATCGTGGTGGACAGGCAAACAGGACAAACATCGTCCCCTTTGAGCTTAGCGTTGCGTGGACCCATATCTCCAACGGCATTGTTGGTGTCTATGTTGAAAGGGAGCGATTAAATTAGAAAAGAGAAATATATAGTCTGTATTTGAAGATAAACATAAATTCGTCACCGAGGATGGGTGCTGTAAATGCTTCCGAGTACACCTAGTGTCGGGTCGTTGGTGCATTAATCACTCAACTTCAAAGATATATTTTGGTGATGAAGAGTACGCACACTATATCAGAGATCATGCCACAACTACAAAAGGTGCCTGGGTTTATACAATAGTGGATTTAGCATACAATGCAGAAGTTGCTTAGAAAAATGTTCATTTAAACTTTCTGGTAAGGAAAGGAGGACCCAAAAAAAAAAAAAAAAAAAAGAGGAACTTGAAGAAAGGCCTATCTGGTATCCTGGACATGGTCAAGTGCGGCAATTATTCATGCCTCAGGCTGCAATGAGAGCCGTGACTCATGTGGAAGAATCTGAGTCATGATACGATTGTATTAAATTGATGACAAAGTGTGGTGAGTGGTCTAGAATGTATTTGACGACAAGTATCTCTTAGTGTTTACTAGTAGTCACTAGATATTCGTAATCTACTTTATTCTAAATGGTCGGGCAAGGGATTCGGTCGGGAAAAGCCGTCCCGCAAGCGTCACGTTCTTGGCACGAATCAAAGTCAGGAACTAAACCTAATCAGCTCAGGTAATAGGATCATGTAAAACCTTGCGAAAGCCACTGATACACAAGTCCATGCAGGCCAAGAGGTGCTTGATATTCGCTGATGTTCTGCACAACCCTGTCATAAGGCGAAGGAAGAATACGCTCGACTACTCGGTATAGAATAATAATTACGGCACAACCGAATTGTAGAAGCACTTTGTACTTTGTAGGTGAATTATTGTCGTAGAGACCCGAAATAAGTTTGACCCGGCGATCTCTGACAGAAATTTCTGCACGTTTTCCGTCAGGAACCGCTAAGAAATCCGGATACCACTCGGTTTCCCGATCATCCATTATTGGCCAGTGGGCTACACGGAGTCGTTTAACGCACCTTCATGGTCCAATGAAATCGACTTATTACTGTCACGACGCAAGCGGAAGGTAATCCGGATACAACAATACACCACTTGTAATCTATGACAAAATACCCCAGATGGAGAAAATTTATGAATGGTTACATTTCATTCTTCACGGCATTTGAGACCTTCTGATGGTACGGGCTACGTCCGGTATTTCCCTCTCTTTCTTCTTAAATATAGGCTCTGAACAGCTCATCTCACCATGAGCTATCCGAGGGAAATTTCCGACGCCAATCCGGACTATGGCAGTGATGGGCGGAAGATGGACTCGCCCAATGCGTGGCCCCCAGATAGCAAGGCGCTCCCCGACGCAATAGATGACGGGGAGCAGCAGATCATCGAGGCTGGTGAGGCGAAATATCATCGCTTGGGGTGGAAACGTCTGACCATCATGCTGATTGTGGAGGCAATTGGTCTCGGGGCCCTGTCAATTCCCTCCGCCTTTGCAACCTTGGGCATGGTGGCTGGTGTGATCTGCTGCGTGGGAATTGGTTTAATCGCCATCTATACTTCCTATGTCATTGGCCAGGTGAAACTTGCCTTTCCCGCCGTCCGACACTACGGCGATGCCGGTGGTTTATTAATGGGCCGCGTGGGCAATGAACTGTTCACCACAATGCTGGTTCTGCAGCTGGTCTTCCTCACCGGTTCCAATTGTTTAACCGGCACCATTGCATTTCGCCATTTGGCCCAAAATGAACATGTCTGCTCGGTGGTGTTTGGCGCGGTCTCGGCCATTATCCTCTTACTCCTCTCTATCCCGTCGTCTTTTGCCGATATGGCCTTCCTAGGCTACATTGACTTTGTATCGATCGTAGCTGCCATTGGCATCACAATTATCGCGACAGGTATCAAAGGCACTGAGGCAGGGCTGTCTACGGTCGACTGGTCGGCACTTCCCCAAGGCAATCCAAGCTTCTCGGATGGATTTATTGCTATTAGCAATATCGTGTTTGCGTACACCTTTGCCAGCTGCTTGTTTTCTTTCATGGATGAAATGCATACCCCGAAGGATTTTACTAAATCAGTGTGGACGCTTGGCATCCTTCAGATCGTGATTTATACAATCACGGGAGCGACGATTTACGCCTTTGTGGGCCACAAAGTTGATTCTCCTGCCTTGCTCTCGGCTGGTTCAATAGTGAGCAAGGTTGCCTTTGGGATCGCCCTACCGGTTATTTTTATCTCCGGAGCGATTTGCACGATTGTGGCGGGACGTTTAATCCATGGTCGCATCTACGAAAAAAGTGTCACCCGCTATGTGAACACCACCAAGGGCTGGATTACTTGGCTGGCTTTGATCACCGTTCTCACAATTCTCGCCTGGATTATTGCAGAGGCAATCCCTTTCTTCGATGACCTGTTGTCTATAATCTCCGCGCTTTTTACTTCTGGATTTTCGTTTTATCTTCCTCCTATTATGTGGTTTGTCCTTATCCGCAAAGGCAGCTGGTATTCCAAGGAAAACCTTTTTCTCAGCATTGTGAATTTCTTGGTCTTTATTTTTGGCCTGGTTGTGTTGGTTGGAGGACTTTATTCAAGTATTCAGGACATAGTAAGTGGCCTCGATCCTGCTCGACGGATGGGTGCTAACCATGGCCATTTAGAGAAACAATTACCGCATTGGCAACGTCCGTGGGGCATTTAGTTGTGGAGCAGTCTAGGGTCTTTTGCTCTTGTATCATCTCGATATACCCAACGTTCGCATTAGCCCTTTTTCTATGGACATCGCGTGTCATCTGTTCGTTGAGGGAGTGTGCTTCCTTCAACATATCCTCAATGGATAACCGAGCAGTGAGCCAAGAAACACCGCGGGAAAAGAACATGTACATACATACACGACATGAACAGCATATAGTTACAGCTTGATTTCTGTGTCAAAATTAGAGTCCTCAACCGGGCTCGGCGAGCCACCGTTTGCAGGTTAAGTTGGGTGAACTTTCGGCAAGCCGAACCCGGGTCGAGCTCGGGCAATAGGCGAGCTATCTCGCTCGATCGTTTCAGTCGGCAATTTCAGATCGGCCACCTGGACTCCAACCAGAGGCCAGGGTAGTACCCACCGTAGTGCACTTTGCGAAAACTCAGAAGGAGTTGGGACAACATCACAAGGGTGTGTGGCTCCAAGAGATATGTTGGTACGGGCAGGGGGAAAAGCCCAGCTCTTTTGGCGCAAGGGGGCTAACCGTGCAGGAGTCAAAACCTTTAACCACTCGCTAAGCACGCACACGCACTGTATCACTGGCTCGAACGTTCTGCAATAGCATGCCCTTTTCGATGACGTCTCACTGCGCAATGCATGCGAACCGTCATACCCAAAGCATCTACCTTTCAGCTAGGCTTACCAAGCCACGGAAGGCTTCCGTGATTTCATCAGTCTACTAGCATTTTTCATCCCCAGATTGAACGGCACCTAGGGGCTTTTTCTACCACAATTGGATTGGTGCATTTAGTTTTGCATTCGCCGGAACGCCGTAGTCTAGCCGCCGGTACCGTCAATATGTATATGCAGCAAACCCCCATTATGGAAAGAAATTCAAAAGCAGGCCCGGTAGATAACTGTGGTAGCGACTTAAACAAGCTTCAGAGTGGTTATATGCAATCATCTAACGATAGCTGTGATGAATACTATGCATCTGATATTGATAACATGATCTCCTCCACTATGTACTGGGGAGATAATCTTTTCTCCGAGTGGTAAAGCAAGGACACGCAAGATTCGCTACGTTTGTTTGAAGGAACTCATTCAACGAACTCGCGAGAATATTTAGTGAGTTTGACCTATCAAGCTACCGGCCTACCACTCTCGCGCGAGCCGTTCCTTCAATCCCTTCACATGCCATACACCCCCTTTCCCCACAATCCGCAGTTCATGCTCTCCAAACGCCAGACTCACGGCGACATTATCCCCTCCACCGACGCGGATAGTCCCCAATGTGTCGCCCGTCCGAGGGTCGAGCACGTCCACTCCATCTCCAGCTCCGCAGAAGATGTATCCATGCCGCGAGACCCGAACCCCATCGTAGAAATATGAGGTGGGGCTGTTGAAGAACCTCTGATTGTACAGGACGGAGCCGGAGTCGGAGACATCAAACGCCCACAGCTGCCGCATTCCATAGGTATCTGTCCGTTTCGGAAAGTACTTGGAGACCCCGGTCTCCGGAATGTAGACCCTACTTCCATCAGGTGAGATGGCGACGCCGTTTGTATTCCCGCTAGTAGTATATGCTACCTTGGTGTGAAGGGTAGACCTATCTACGAAATAAACGGAAGGGTTTGTTGGGGGTGAGAACTCTACAATCTCTCGGCCCTGTTAAGCGGGTCAATTAGTGGAGCATTTTATTATTAGAGCACGGGGTAGAACATACCCAACCTGACTTTGAATCCGTCAGCCAGAAATTCCCCTCCCGGTCGATCTCTAGATCGTTGAACCCAGCAAACGGTTGCACCAAGTAGTTATTGAGTAGTGTCTTCTTTTCCATGCTGACAGGATCGATCATGGCTAGCTCTCCGGTCTGCAGATCACTGTATCCATCCGTTACCACGTGGATGGAGCCATTATAGTAGACGCATCCGTGGACATTGTATGTGGGAGGGTTGGTGGTGATCTTGTGTAAGGTATTGGTCTCGACATCCAGGAGATACAGGTGTGAATGTATGCCATCGTCGCCTCCCGGTGGACCCCATTCCACGAAGAAAAGTTGGTTCGTTGCTGGGATGTAACATGGAGCCTCGTGGATCTGATAGGATAACTTTTGAACATGCTCAACGGTTGCGGTTGGGCTAATGATATCAAAGAATCTCTCATGGTAGGCCATAAAGTCGGTGTCGTTTAAGCGGGATAGACTAGACGTGTTAGTCATATGTCGCTAGGGTTTACGGTTCCCGCCACTCATACGTTGTGCTCAGGCCTTCATCGGATATGTCGGAGGTTGCCCACGGAGCCTCGAAGGCTGTCCGGTTGAAACTGCCGGGGAGACTACCCAGAGCGGCCAATGAGACACACGCCCACTTGGCAATGGCGCTTTTCAGGAGCGGCGGAAGCGGGTTGAGGTATGTCTCCATGCTGCAAGTGAGGCCTCTGGGGTACCAGGCATACCCCGTGGGAAGGGAGCAGCTCCATCTAGAATAAATACACTCAGAGATTAACATGTATATGGCTTGGTCTAGACTATCCGGGGAAGATGACCGGCATGTTCCTGACCTTAGATGGCTGCTTGATATGACTCGCGTCCCCATACATAAGCCCAACTTAGGGTTAACAGCCTTGGGATTCTTCCGCGGAGTTACCCCGTGGGAAAGTTATGCTTGTCCTTTACTCGTCTGAACTGAAAGCGTGGTCCCCGCGGAGCCCTCACTACATTTACGATTCAACTTATGTGTGTTGAGGGGAACAATGAAAATTGGATAAGGGGAGATACATCATCCAAATTCTTCGCTCCCTACCAATTATAGAGCGCCTTGGGTGTCTCTACCATCAGGTTATGCTATCATTCTCCAATAGCCATGACTAGAGTCGTTCTAGCCAGGTGGGGTCATCCACCACAAGGAACGGGGTTTCTCTTATCTCCTCCTCGTTCGTTCGGACCTTCATCCCTGCTGTGTGGGGCTTGAGTGACAGTTACGTTAGCCGAGGGGTCAACTCTCAGGGTGGAACACGTACCAATCGCTCCGCTAGAGAACCTGGAAGTGATCTGAGACTCCGGTAGGAAGGCCCTTCGTTGCTGATCCGATAACATGCACTGAGCATGACATACAACAGGCACTGGCGAACCAGCTCGATGATATCCTCGAACCTCACCTGACGGGCCACATCACCATCACACTCTGGGGACAGCATACTTGGGCCCTTGAGTAAGGCGAAGTGATCGGTGATTAGGAGAATTCCCGCTGACATGGTCTCCTACTCGTTGACCGGCTTCGACTCCCAGAACTCTGGATGTGTCTGGGTGAAGGTCAAGCTCCATCCACCATGGACAGTGCTACCCAATGACAAACGCATGATCACGCAGAGAGACCCTTCTGTACCTCGACATCGTGCATGGCATTGTACCTATACATATTGACACGAATGCTGCGGATGCCAGCGTTGTGCATATCTCGCAGCGCTTCGGGGGTGACTGTGTCGGGATCGAGGACACCAATCCCCTTCGTTGAGGACTGGCCGAGCACCTTCACGAAGATTTTGAGGAATTCCACGTTAGCTCCATACGATAGACCATGGATCAACACCGAGTTGGTGATACCCAGACTCTTCTTGAAGCGGATGTATTGCTCAATAGTCGCGGGAGGTGGAGTCAAATGTGCGTCGGAAGCATAGGCGAACTGCGCGGCTAGAGTATACGAGGCTTGCTAGCAAGACTTAGTCGTTGGTATTTGTTTCAGGAATCTCACGATCGAAATTATGGTGATGAGCGACCCAACAGGCGTTCGGGAACAGCTTCGACACCGCGTCACTTTGATTAGCAATGATCAGAGCGAAAATATAAGCGCTCAGGGTAAGAGTGAGCCAGACAAGGATATTGTTTATCACTGTGCTCAAACCATTTAGTATGTTTTGTTCGTCGGTGAGGAGGTCTCCGCAAGATTGGGTGACTCCAGGGACTTAAATCAGATCCACCCGCTGAACTCCGACGGAATATCAAACAATACGAATGTCTGGAGCACTGCAAATGTGTTCTGCATATCTGATATAACATTTCTATTGCAGTCAATTGAGAGATACCACCGTAGCCCATATGTGGTAAGGAAGCTGCTTCTAAAATCGAAAAACTTGAACCACTTTTCTCCGGCATCCACTGCTAGCGTGCCATCCTCCTTAACTCCCACTCTTCGACGATTTGTACTCCATGAGCTTCCGACTACCTCGACTTGACCTCCTCATCATCAGTAATGGGAATGGGAATCTTTCCATTGCGCATTGACTTCCTGACCTTGATAATAAGCCGAGTCCTACACAGCCCCTCAGAAGGGCGTACGGTGCCATCCTTCTGCTCAAAAATCCAATTGACAACCGGAGAACCGCGGCGGCGCACAAAGACGCAGAAGCCCGCCGAGACAATTCACGGGACGCGAAGCTCCTGTCTTGCTCTTCCCTGCAGAATCAGGGAGGTGATATCATGCTCTCCAACATAGCCGCCGCATTCAACGCCGTCGATGGTGAGAAAGTTTATACCGAGTTTGACAGCTGATTGGGCGTGATGGAGGGTGGTGCACGACGATGTTGGCCTGTTTCAGTTGTTTGGTCACCTTTATAGGATTGTTGCCGGCTGTCTCGACAACCTTAACTTCTTCGTCGATGATCGTCTGCACCTAGGCGCCGTAATCGGGTGGGACGAGAGTTGGGAGTAGGGTGATATTGACGTCAAACGGCTTTTTCGTTGGAGTACGACACTCACGGATCTCCTTTCCAAGCTCGGTACGCGAAGGTTGAGTAAGAGCAGTAATCTACGGATGTCATATGTTAGTTGTCTTCTTTATTCGTTTATGGTTAGCTGGGGACTACCGACCATTCCAAGGCCCCCGGCGTTGCTCACAGCGGCAGCAAGCTCGGCATACCCTACCCAGTGCATGTCGTCTTGGACTACAGGGACTAAGGAAGAAGAAGAAGAAGATGTCAATAGAGCTTTCGCAAGGAAGGGATATGTGGATAGCAGGTAAATATTTACTGGTGATCCCCAGTCTTCTGGCTAACTCCGAATTGAATGGCACCTTCCCTCGCGGCTGGTAGTTTGGAGACAACTTACAAAGAAAGACAAGGAGTCCCTCTGGTTATGGACCTTAGAAGTAGCCTGTCTTTAAAGACTTACGGAAGTATAATTCAGAGAGCAAAGATAAGTTGATGTCCGACTTGCTCGGCCGAATGCATCACTAATTCGATAATTCACACCAGCCCGCACCACTTAGACAAGAAACCGAGCTACAGAGCTTCAAGTATGTGCATTTAATCTGCTATATTCACCGACTGCATGCTTGTACAGATATAGTTCCGGAGCCTTGCCCACTTTCACCAAGATAGCATGCCGAGGCAGTTTCATACATTCCAGTTTGAATAATCAATATAAGACCACTCAATGGATCTATGCTGTCTAGAGCATCACTGCTCTTACATTCTAGACTCCAGCTTCTCGATCAGTACAAGCCTGTGTCGCCACCGTGCTGTGTCAAGCGCCCGTTATTCCCGATATCTCAAAGGCATGCATGATGTGTCGTCCGATTCATTGCTTACAGGAACAGACACAGGCCCAGAGCTGGAACCAGAAACACTGCCACAAGTCCCCAATACAGCTACAAATACTGGGCCATCTACTTCCCTCGTGAGCATGTCGCCCATGTGGAGAGCAATCGCCTGGACAAGTTAAATGCATTCACTTTGTCAATGCAATCCACGACTCCAAGCTCGCCATTGCCAGCCTGATTTCCTAGAAGAGTCTAGCCGCGGTGTTGGTACGAAGGAATTGTTTAATTATTCACGAGACCACTCCATCAATGACGGTGAGTATTGCCACCCTCAGCCCCTACAATTGGCTGTACAGCTGGTATCTCCTCCTTGACCTCTCAGATTGGCACTAGGACTCCGCTGCACTGAGGTCTGGAATAGTGGTGCCATACAAACTGGCAATGTTTCTACTGCTTTACTGTCTAGCATGGAAAGCGAATCCCGAAATTCGAAAAACTATAATCTACTGCAAAGAAACAACAACAGGGTGATAGCCAGAATTTCGGGAGACAAATATAGCTAGACGAACACGGGGATTGTCTCACGTCTGTAAAAGACATTTATAATGGGTAGATTGTATTTTGGATTTAGTATTAATATTATTCTACCTGAAAGAAATTGTGAACTCGTCTTTCCCGCTAAGTTCATGGTCCAGATAGCGATCAAATTGTTTCCCTGGATCAGATTTTAACCCAGTAGGACAATTCTGGGGTGGGGGTGCTATCTGAATCTTGCCTTTGCCTTCAGATGAAGGGAATAGATTCTGATCTCTGGTGGTGGTGCAAGTACAGTGCTCTCTGGTCTCTACGTACCCTTTAGGTTGTAGTCATCCAGTTTTCTCTACTGTCGAATAACGATGATAGATAATCGAAACCAGGGTCCAAGAGCCATGCGGGAACGATCTGCTTTCCCCTACATACCCAATGTATCGATCTATCCCTTCGAGAGAGAATAGTCCAGCACTGCCTAATAGATCACCAACAGTGGCATACACCCTATACATTGTATTCATTACGGAGCACCTCGGTTGGTCGAGTACAGAACCTTCCAATAACAAAGCAAGCAAGTGTCAACTGCGTCGCAAATGGGGTGAGGCAAATAATACCAATACGAGATCTAACTGGTGAATCAGAAGACAGCGTAGAGAGCTGGCCGGGAGTAAGTCCTCCATGTCGTCTATTGTGATCATTCCGGAGTTTCGGGTTAAAAGCTGTATATCGTAAATTACCTGGCAGTATAGGTACATATACAAGTGCTATTAAATAACAATTCCTTACACTATAGTATTACAAAGTTGATATAGGAAATTTAAGCCAATGTACTTTAAAACTGCTCGAGTGGAACTCTATATAACCTTGAACCAGGGCTTACTCTGCCAACATTGACAAGGCATCCGGAATGTAAATCGGTTCTCTAGGTAAGAAAAGCAAAACGTCCTACCAGGTGATGATAAAGTGAAGTGGGTAGGGTAGTTTATGAAACTGGAGTTGTTGATTCGGGAATTGGCTGCGGTGATGCTGCTGTCATTTGGCCCCTCCTAGGCATGTTTTGCAAGCAAATCCATCATGGTTCTCCAGACGAAATGTCAGCCAGATAGCCTCAAGCCGAAGCAAGCGCCTTCCCCTCAATATGTTGCTTCTAGTACTGATCATGAAGGTCATGGTCTGGTAGAGACAAATTATCCTCCATTTCGGTCAGTCTCCCGTGGGTTAGCTATGTGACAGACTCGGCAATCGCCTGGTTAGGTTAATTGCGGCGTAGGGTCACCAGTAGAGGTTTTTGTTGCTGTGCCTTCCAGTCCTCCCTTCCATATGTGTCTCTGGTTCGCATTCCCGTTGAGTAGGTAAAAGATTACCAGAAGGGCTTGGGATTTATTTTACCCATGCTGGGTTAGCATAAGCCAAATTATATTCAACTTGCAATGTATCCCGGCATTAGTTCTATTTGTATGCTGTCACTTCTTCTCTGAAAGCCCTTGATATCTTATGATAGGTCCGTAATAGCCTGGCAAGATTCCGCGGTGGTCTGGCCACACCTGTATAGCGCCACATCCTTCGACCCCGCCCTGTTAGCGAAGTCAGAATAGAGGAGTCAAACTCAAATATAAATGGGTTTCACCCCTTATGATGATTGCCGCTGGTAGCATCCAGACTCTGCAACAGCAGAGAGTCTGGCATTAAGGAACAATTCAAATATTATAATACTTTAGGCCCTACGGTCTCCGAGGACACTGTCAGTGACTGGAGACGGCGTCCATTCGCTCCCTTTCTTCATGCGTTGGTTGGTCTGCTTCGTTTAATTTGCCGGCGTTCGGTGTATTTAGGCTAAGTAAATAGGATGTCGGCTCCTTGGAGTCCGTCTCCTCCGGCATAGCGGCCATAGAAAGGCACGCTGTATGGGTATGAATACTACTCCTGCTATTCCATAGGGTATTAACTGTATGTCCTCATCTCCGCGGGCTGGATATGATTCTGGTTTGGATGGGTGTACTGGGACGTTAGTGTAATGGTTTCTTCATCACGAAATATATTGCATTTAGATTAGGGGACCCACTAGGGACCCTGAGTAACCCCGGATCTCCGCAATTTCAGTCGGATCGAGTTAATATAAGGAAACTTTGAAGCGCCTTCCTCGGTACATGGTCGCTGCAAATGAACATTATAGGTCCGGAGACGAGTATACCATTTCTGAGCACGGGAGAAGTGATCATCTAGTGTGTTGGTTGTCTGCTAGTTGCTGCCGTTGACCTATCCAACCCTTACCATCTCGCGCACGGTGTCTGTGATGGGAAAATTTAACCATAGGTCTAGTTGAGACATTTCTAGATGCCGAGGTATAGCGAGTACTCAGTCAGGAAGGACATGGCTATAAAAATGACCGTTTACTCGCCAAATATGAATGTCTATCAGCTCTCAGCACTCTCCCATTATAACGAGTTCAACCAGCTTTCTCCATTCTTCCCATCATCATGAACCTCCGCCTATTGATTTCTACCCTGGCTGCGACTGCAGTAGCCAGCCCAGTAGACCTTCAGGGCCGCCAAGGTATGTTAACAAAGTCTCTGCTACCTGATGTAAAGGCTGACCATCCTGAGCAGTGACAGATGGAAATGAGCTGCGAGATGGGCCTTGCAAGCCCATCACCTTCATTTTTGCCCGAGGTTCCACAGAGCCTGGTCTCTTGGTGAGTTTCAGTTCACCTGGATCGGCCGGGGAAATACTCAAGGTGATCAGGGCATCTCTACTGGGCCAGCTGTATGCAGCCGGTTGAAGCTGTCGAGAGTAGGTGATGTCGCTTGTCAGGGAGTCGGACCTAGATACCGAGCGGACCTACCGTCCAATGCGCTGCCAGAAGGAACATCCCAGATTGCAATCGCAGAGGCGAAGGAATTGTTCGAACTAGCGGCCTCAAAGTGTCCCGACACTCAGGTCGTGGCCGGCGGATACAGGTATGTTGAGAGCATCATCAACTTAGTCGTGCATCGAAGCTGATGAAAACACCTAGTCAAGGATCAGCTGTCATGGCTGGCTCCATTAGGCGTCTCTCAGCGAACTTACAGGAGAAAATAAAAGGTGTTGTCCTTTTCGGCTATACTCGCAACGCCCAGGAGCATGGCCAGATTCCGAACTTCACTCAGGATAAGGTCAAGGTATACTGTGCCCCGGGCGATCTCGTCTGCCACGGGACTCTCATTGTCGCACCACCGCACTTTACATACGTGTCTGACGCAGGAGATGCAAGCAATTTCCTTCTGTCCAAGGTAGGCGTCTAGACTTGGGTCTCATCCGCTTCGCTCTTCTGTTGGTTGACCGAATGCTCTCCCTGACACTGGGCTTCTGGCCCCTTCTTCCCACCTTGCTCCCCTGTTCTCGTGTTGATGGTAATGGGCCATCATGGTCCTGGTACATTCATTTGCTATGAATAGCCTTGTAGTGCGAGATGATCGAACTTATGGACCTTGTACTCCCCGTGGCGAGAATTGAAAATTGGATTTTGTTTTTTACAGTAGTAGTCTCATTGAAGGACAATGAGAAGCTGTCATATAACTATGTGTGTTGTGCGAGATGTCAACATGTCAACATGAAGTATTCGAAGCGTTGCCGAAGGCCTTCGAGAGATAGACACACAATAGGAATAGAGTGATCCTGGACTAAAGAGCCGAACTAATGCAAATTACTGTATTCGTACAAGGAGAGATGAAAGTTGATATATGGAAATATTTATGGATTGTCTTTCATATACAGTATTATATACTTCACGCGGGTCAGCGTTAATGATATTTCCAGCCCTTACAGTCAACCGGACCCCTCTCTCTATGACCTCCCAATCATATCTCGAAATATAGACAAATGAATTCAATATCAAAAGCCGACGGGGTTGACACTATCCATTTTCCACACGGACAGGAGGTCATGCCGGGATACACACCCCCGCCTCAGAGGCGATTTTTTGATTAAAAGTATTATACTCGCCCATCATGACCGGCATAAGGGCGCAATTCTGCAGTTCCACTTCCGGGATGTAATTGTGGCGCCGACGCTTCATCAACGTCTTGATAAACCACCACGTTTGTTGAAAATCAACTCCGGAAAGCGCGGCTATGTTTGTATACCCAGCGAGATCCATAGCATGCAGCTTGCTGAGACAGAAATGTGTTGAAATGTAGTATCGCCGAGTCTTCGTTATGTGGCTGGCTTGGGCCAACCGGGAATATCCGCAAACCATCTCGATCGATAAATCTCATCCCCCTCGTTTATATCTTGCTTCACCCCGTCGACCACAAGGTTGGTATGGTTGCCCCGAAGCAATCGCCACAGAGACTGCACATAGACGAAGCTTCCATCCGGGGCGAGGCTGAAGCCCTTAAGGTCCGACTCGGGCAGTTCGAGGTATTCTCCGGCGCGGTTGAAGCCGTGGCGATCGTTGGTCGTCACCTCGAACCCTTGCATGTACGTATCAATAACACCTTTGCTATCCAGGAAGAACTTGCGGGTGTTGAGGTCAAAGGCGTGTAGGCCTCGATCTTGCGACATGAGAAACTTGCGCTCATGGGGAACGGGGACGAGATCATGCGGTCCACACCACCATGGATACCCGGGACCCCATTCCGTCTCCTGATCCCATGCCTCGGCGAGTCGATACATGAATTCGTCGGTGTCTTCCAGCTCGCCGGTGGTCGCATTGTAGGGATAGCCCTGCAGGGTGCCATAAGCGGGAATTGGGTCGGACCCATCGGCCGCGGCGTCCGTCCCAGCGGCCCACAGCATCTGTTCTTGCTCATCCCAAATCATGCCGTGGATGGCGCGTAGGCCGGTGATATTCTGCAAGATCGGCGGTTCATCGACCAGCGGGTTATCGACACTGGAGTTGTAGACAAGGATGCCGTCCCATGGGTTGGAACCGGTTGTCCCGACAGCCACCCGATCGCCCGGCAAGGGTTCCAAGGTATGAGAGTTCCACAGGAATTCATTCTGTCGGCAGACCGCGAAGGTGATCAGTTTGTCCGTCTCCGGGTTCTCAGGGGTATGGTTGATGATCAGAACGAGATCGCTGTAGATGGCCGCAATTTGGGTCCCGTTTCGAATCCACTTGACTTCGGTTGCATCGTTGGCATCGCTATACAGACAGTGTCTGATATACGGGGGTAGTTCTTGGGTCACGTCGTCTCGACCCCAAGACCATTTCACGATTCCGGCTCGATCGTGGACCTTGAGCAGTGGTGGGATGCCGTAGACGCCGGTGATGATATCATCCCAGTATTCATCGGTCTCTTCTGCGGGTGGAGGAGTCACCGCGGAAGGTGTTGTGCTAGGTTGTGATGTCGGAGTTTGGATGATGGGTGTAGACAATTGCGTTGAACTGGGTAGCGGAGCCACCACCTGCTGATGTTCCGGCCTCAACCTCGCCTGAGGTTGAATCGGGCGCAGGGACAGGTCGGACACCTGGTTGGCGACATAAAGAAACCAAGTAAGAATGGTCCTGACCATTGTCTGGAGTCGTTTCCTGTCTTCCCCTACGAAGGGGCCCCGATAGGGCTTGGGGGGGAAAGGGGGGGGTGTACCCAATAAATATGGATCGCTGCTATCAGGCCAAGAAATGAACCAAAACGAGTACGGATGAATAGCGGATTCCGATGAGTAAGAAGATATGCTCTGCATATGAAATTATGATCTTCCGAATTCGTACGCACGCGACCATGAGTGTATCTGATCCCCTTTACTCTTTTTGATGAACCAATAATCGACGATAATTCTGGGAGGATGACGATGGCACCAATTCAGCCACACGCTAGATATGCCTAGTTTTCGGGTCTTTTTCTGGACTTTTCCTGGTTTCTTTCTCTCTCTCTTTTATTTTTTTTACCTTTCTTTTTCTTCTGATACTTTAGTCCGTTTGCTTTGGCCAGTGAGCTTTGCCTCTGGTTCGAAACATTTCGACAAGGATTCATTTCTTCCTCTCCTTTCCCGGCAAAAATCACCATCGCTGACATGAGAGCCAAGGAACCGAATGAGCTGGATGGGGCCGTGTCCCCATATAGGCAACGATAGTCGTCCGGCTTTCCCCAGTCAGTGTCGACCGTTCCGCTAGAGTGGGCCCCAAGCGTCGTCATGGGCTTCAAGCGAAACGCCGAGTGCAGCCAATAATTCTCATCCCCTCCGTTTCTGGTGAAGTGCATTTTCATGATTCAAACCTCCGAACGCTAAGATCCAGTAATGGTGGTGGCGTCCAGTGGTCAGACATGGGCTTTTACGTGGCGTAGGGCTGATACTCGGTCCGGTTAAAGGACGTGGACAGATTACGATCACCGACCTAAAGGGGGAGAAGAATACTAAGCTTCTCCTGATCTTCATGAGCCCGGACGATTTGCTCTCCCTCAGACCTATTGATTTCCTCGTACCTATTATCGTTTCAATTTTTTTTTCTTCTTTTGTCTTCAACGTGGCATCAGAGAATTCCACCCGGTACTTTTAGGGAAGAATTCCGAGCGCATCCGTGCCTGCCAAGCCCTCGGCCTTAGTCACCAGAATCGGTTCGGCATTAGGGAGGTTGTGGCTTGCCTTGGCAATCCCATCCGTCCAACAGGGGGTAAAGAGTGGACCAGCGCTCGGTGTACTCCTTCTCCGCAGGAAATCACTCGTAGGCCTTTGTCCTACCGACCTGCACGCTAAAATTCAGGAGAGACATGAAATCCTGGAGCCAATGGCATTGGAATCGGGCAAGGGGCCGCGTGAGACAACTATCTAGAACTCCTTTTCAATGAAAAATAACTCGGTATGGCCTCCCAAATCAAATGCCAAGTACCAATCCCCTTTCACCTGGCTTGTTGGGGACAATATGTGACATGGAGTATGGAGTAGGGCTGCATCAGCGTGGAGAAACACCTGACAGCCTATCAGATCGAGAGTTGACCTCTCCAACCGCCGAAAAAAAAATTACTAAAAGTGGCATAGGCCAAGCCCAGCTAACTAATGGCTGGTCGGTATCACCCTTACTTAATCTAGTCTTGTTTGTTGGTTTCTCTCCCTTCGTTGAAAGTAGAGGCTAGGGGGTTATAGCTACGTTGACTCTTCGGAAATATACCCTGAGTGCACCTAAGAGCTGCATGGAATTACCGAATGACACGGGTCATGGAAGTAATTGGAAGTAATTGGAACATATCTAAACCTATCATATCTAAACACCTCAACAATAGGCGTCATTCTCGGGCGAGATCATGTCGAGTTCGAGTTGTCGGCGCACGACCAGGCCGCCGAACCGCCTGATTCGCTGTAGCTATTAACCACACTGACAATGGACCCATAGGTTCCGGCAACCGTCAGGAAGGACCCGCAGAGGACCACGAAAACACTCCAGCAGACCATCAACGTCCACTGAGCCGTTCGTTCCTGTTTGCCCTGGCTCCAGTTATCGTAGAGCCACATGCAGCCCATGGGCTGGAACGACATCAGCGTCCCGAGCAAAGCTCCGATGAGCGAGACGAGCTTGTCGAAGACGGGGATGGCACTGGCGATCACGTATGCAATCAGGGTGACCCCGAAGGTGCAACTAAGCCAGGTGCCCCAGTGGATCATGGTATTGGCCGTCACATGCTTAGAGCCTCGTAAGATGCGCAGGAAGATGTACTTTGCTGGGAGCTACGGAGAGGTTAGTGTATGCAAACTACCATTTGTTCTATGTGCGAAGGCTCGTACATGGGTGACAATGGTGGTGGTGACGATCAAACCCGGCAAGGCAAACCCATAGGAGACCTTTTTCACCATTACCCCGGCTGATCCAAGGGCCGGGGAGGCAACATAAGATCCACAGTAATAATAGACTACACAGCCAATCGTGATATACACGGCGGTTACCCCCGCCTGACAGATGAGCAACGCTTGAGTGTAATACTGAGGGTCGCGCATCTCCGATACGATGCTGAAGAATCCGGATGTGCCAGAGTACGCAAAGACAATTGACGAGACAGCCGTAATCGCCTGGCTAAAACTCGGATTGTTGATAATCTTGTAGTCGGAGACCCAGACACCGTCCTGCTGCCGCGCCTCAGGACGGTCTTGAATTCCAACCGCGATGGTCACGATGAGAACTGTCCAAGTCAAGTCGTTAGTCGATCACCGTGAATATAGAAGGGGAAGAAAGGGCTTACTCGCGGTCAGAATACACACCAGCCCGATCCACGCCAGCCAAGTGATACGGCCGAGGGTTCGGATACTGGAGAGCATGAAACCGACGATGGCAGCCACTGCCACAAAGATAGCAGTGCATGCCCCGTGGGTGGAGACAGCGTTCAGACCGATGGAAATTCCGAGCATGCCAGAACCAGAAACGAAGACCCAATCTATTCACTGTTAGACGGGCCATATACGGCATTTGTTGGGTCATTTACACAGCCAGAAGGCAAGGCCAAAGACTTCGCGGCCAACACGGCCAAAGATCAACCCGCCGACATCGTCGACGCTGTAGACCGAACGATGGCGAAGTTTAAAGGCACCGATCATGTAGTCGGACCATGTGGTGATTACGGCCACGGCACAGAGGCAGATGATCCCGGGGGCCAGACCTAATGTATCAAAGGCAGACGGAATAGAAAGGACCCCCAGGCCGATCTGAGTCTTCATCATGAGAGCGACAGTTCCCAGCCATCCTACCTGCCAGTGTGTCAGTTTGGAGGGAGAAGTAGAGGGGGGGGGGTGGGGAGGGTTCTTGTTTATTCTGTCTCGCGGGGATGCATACGTTACGATAGTTGGGCCCATTTTCGGTGACCTCGCCAAAGACATCGTCGTTCACGTAGGTGGGCACATCGTCGACTTCCCCGGTCTGTGAAGGAACTGGGCCCAGGTCGTGAGAGTTTTCTTTGGATTTGAGGATTATCGACATCATGTTGGATATATGCGAACCAGCGCCAGATGAGGCTCAGGACCACATTGGGGATGTGGGACGCTGAGACCTTTTTAAATTTGTGCATCGCCTCAATTAAAATTGGCTGAGAGAGGATCGGACCGTCGTCGTTGTAACTTCTTTCGCGCAAGTTGAGCGGGCCAGTATCTGATAGCGTGCCGGATATGGCTGACTTGACATCACAGCATGGAAATCACCCTTTATCATGCTTTTGAAGACTATCCCGCAAATTGCGTAGCACTATGTGGCAAGATCGACACCTCGGGGGCTCTGCCGATGATCAATGTCTCAGATATCCGACGTTGGACGGGTCCCGGGAAGGACTCCGCGATCCACCTTTTTCTCCACGATATCGCGGAGGACTGCGGGGAAAATGTCACCAGTGGTCCAACAAATCATCTCGAGTGATAAGGTGAACCCTCATACGATGTCTCTTCGGGAAAACACCGCATCCGGTTGCTCGTTTCACTTGACTGTGTGCCTAAGTCGAGAGTCCTATTGACCCGCAACGAGGCGATGTATATCCGCGTGAATGTAGCATCTGGACTATCCAGTGTTTATTCTAGTATTTGTGTCTCTTTTGACCTTAACAAGATATGAACAGAAGGGTCGTACCGGGTAAGTTGGGTATCTCATCTGTGGGCATGGGCGGGCCGGATGCTACACCAGCCGGATTAGGAAATAGTGAGGGTAGCTAAGAACGTGGGAACCATGGATGGACCTCGAGATGAGGTTACTTTACCCATTCCCCAGGGGATATTACTAGGTTTCTTGTCACCGGAAATAGCAATGGTTCACAAATGACTTCCTTTCGAATGTGCTGGTGGAGGACTGGAGTTTGTCAAGACCACAAGGGGAAGGGTAGCTTGATTGTGTGAATAAGGGGCGTTAAGGATATATGGTATTTATGCAGTTTAAACTAGCTAGAAAGAGGAGGGAAATGGCAGGCAACCAGAATGAGAGAGGAGAAGAATAAACTAAGCAAGGAGACAGTACTCACGAGGGAAAATATTACTCAACTTATCCTAGAGCACTGTCTCTAAACCTTTAATCTATCCCGATATTCTAATTTGATAGAAAACCTCAAAGCCGCCAATCATCAATGAGCTCGGAACTAAAGACCGATGTGCTAGACGCATCTCCGGGAAAGTCTCCCATCAAATGCTCCATTCATATCGCACGTTCAAGACCATCTTATCTGGTCCTTCCTTGACCACGCGAGGCTGCAGTCAATGTTTACGCCGGGAGGCCAGCCGATAGACTGTCAAAGGCCATGGCTCCTTCGATTCGAGCATGACAAGTACGGATAGCGTATATGTATGCATATATATTGGAGGGACACAACGCCCACTCCCTAATCTAGGTGAATACTGTATACGATTTATCTAGATAGACCACCAACGTACCAAGCAATGGTTGTTTTACACTCGAGCAAAGCTGCATCACCCGCAACCCTGGGCGCTTTTGCTTACCGGCGTGGACCAGGCGCATCGCGAAATACGATTGGCAAAGGCCCACTCACAGTGCGCTCTGTGTCGACCTCGGTGTTAACTGAAGTCAAGAGTGCCCCAAATGCCACACTCGCTCCTCTATCAGCCCTGCCAACGGGCGTGTTACTCCGATCCCTGCTGGTGGCTACCATTACGTCCAAGCCCTACCTGCTCCGCCCGTCTCTCTCAATCTTATCCCTCCTATCCAAGTCCAACCGTGGCTGGTTGTTGAACGTAGACCGCAGTATCATTCTTCATAGCATCCTGAAATGGACCTTCTACAAGCAATTCTGTGCCGGGGAAACGGGAGCGGAGTCTAGGGCTACTGTTCAACATCTGAAGGACATGGGCTTTCAGGGGACGATATTAACATACGCAAAAGAAATTGTCTTTGATCATTCGACCCATACTCAGCAAGGGCTTGGCGTCACTACTGAACAAGTCGACCAAGATAATGCCACCGAGAAGCATTGTCCCCACATTGAAGCCTGGCGAACGGGCACCTTAAAGACCATCGACCTGCTTGGTGAGGAGGATTACCTGGCTATGAAGTATGGGCCTTCGCCCACGCACCTGTGTGACGGATCGCTGACCATTCCAGGCTAACAGGCGCCGGACCGACCGTGGCGAAAGCCTTTGCTGCAGGACAAATGCCCCCTCAACAGATGATCGATGCCCTGGAAGAGATCTGCGAAAAGTGCAAAGTGAAAGGGGCTCGCGTCCTGGTTGACGCTGAGTCTCAACACTTCCAACGTGGGATCCAACGTGTCACACTCGAGGTCATGCGCCAGTTTAATCGGGATGGATACGCGCTGGTTTATAACACCTACCAAGCCTATCTCAAAAGTATTCCCACTACTTTAGCCCACCATCTCGCTGCTGCCAGTGACGATGGATTTACCCTCGGGCTCAAGCTTGTGCGCGGCGCGTATATTGCGTCCGACGATCGCTCTTTGATTCACGACACGAAACAGGACACCGATGAGGCGTACAACTCTATCGCACAGGGCGCGCTTAGAAAGGAGATTGGGGAATTTGGAGCAAAGAATGGCCGTCCCTTCCCATCGGTGAACCTCTTTCTCGCCAGTCATAACAAGGCCAGCGTGTTGGCTGCTCACAGTCTCCATCAGCAGCGGACAATGGAGAAGTTGCCAACGGTGCCCGTGGGATTTGCTCAACTCCACGGCATGTCAGACGATGTCAGTTTTGGCCTGTTGCAATTGAAAGGCCCCGGTGGGTCTCCACAAGTCTACAAATGCTCCACCTGGGGTGGAATGGGGGAGTGTCTGGCATATCTCCTTAGGCGTGCGATTGAGAATCGGGATGCTGTGTCGAGAACCCAGGATGAATTTCAAGCGTTGAAGAGGGAGGTGGGAAGACGACTGAAGGCCTTTGTTACCTTCTCTACTTAACGAATATCCAACTAGAAGTGCATTTTACGACTACCGATATGATATTTCACTACTAGACTATATGTACTGTCGCCGTGAATGGTCGCTGGCGCAGCCCTAACTACATGACTACACCCTGTTGGACCTCCCCTTCATAGATTGGGAATCTGGAAAACATAAACCACAGCCATGCACCATAAGTGAGGGGGATCGTCCCTTAGAAACTACTTTAGACTCGGCATCCAAAGCCGTCTGTCCATCTTATCGTAATCGGGATCCCTTGCCGGCTCCACGGATCTGATTCCATAGCTTTTCCTCGCCCAGTGCACCGCAGCTATCATAGTAAAAATAATTATTAGTATTCCTCACAAAAGGCACCCGTTCGAATACGAAGCCCGGAAAAGAAAAGGATACCTTCTACTATCCCGTCATGGCCAATATGAAAAACTCCACGCTTTGTGTCCTTGGCTGCGGTAAAGAGCATTCCATCCCGGTCGCAACTACAGAAATAATCCTAACATACTACAGGCAACTTAGGAAGCGCCATTCTCAAGAGTTTGATCGATAGACCTCAAGATCAAAAAGCTGCTGTACTATTTACTCGATTCATCGCATCGGTCCGAAGTCAAGAGTCAGAACATCGATTGACCGCACAATTCTCCGCTTATTCCCAGAATTTATCAATCTCCCGGGACAGTCTCAACGCGGTTCAAGAATCGGATATTGTAGTGTTGGCCGTTGACCCCGCGGTCGTCGAGACGGTATTACTGACTGCCGGCCTTCGCGATGCCTTAGCGGACAAGCTGCTGATCAGCGTCGCGGCGGGCTGGACCCGGCAGAAGCTCGAGACAACCCTCTATGGCAGCCCAACGACCTCCGAAAATACCAAGGGTCGCACGTGGGTAGTACGCACGCTGCCTAATATCGCTGCGTCAGTCTCGCAGAGCCTCACGGCCATCGAGATCTCCGAGCCAGAGCTCCCTGACCAGTACCGGCAGATCACCGATGCGATCTTTTCAAACCTGGGGAAGACGGTCCATATCCCCCCATCTTGGATGGATGCGACAACCGCGGTGGCTGGATCAACTCCCGCTTTTTTCGCTGTCATTGTCGATGCAATGATTGATGCCGCCGTCGCCGTGGGCGTGCCTAGGGACATGGCGCGGGCTATGATGGTTCAGGCGATGCAAGGAACCGCAACTCTTCTGCAAAGTGGAATGCATCCGGCCGTGTTGAAGGACCAGGGCACGTTGCCCGAAGGATGTACCATTGGAGGTCTGATGATCTTGGAGGAGGCAGGAGTGCGCGGCCACGTTGGTCGGGCCTTGCGAGAAGCCGTAACCATTGCGCGTCTTATGGACGGTACTCGTCATGTGAATGATACCAGACAGTAGTAGCCTTTAAAATAGCGGCCGTAAAAGCAGACTCTCATTGTTCTTCATTTTAACTCTATGGATGGGCTGGCTCGTATGTAGTTGATAAGCATCTACTTCGTACAGCTACTCATCACGATGTTTATGGAAGAACTCCCGCAGTCCTATATTCGTCAAACAACCGAATCCAAAGGCCGGAATAATCCGAACACAGCGAATGACCGTTGCGGATGGTAGATGCCTCAGGATAAGAGCGAATCTCTCGGCCCATGATACCGAGTATTGACGGTTGTACATGTCGAGACCAAGTAGATGTAAGGGGGTAGTCACCAGTTGAGACAACACCGGAACCGCGATCTGCGTGATGACGATCTTTAAGCTAGGCTGCAAGGCGAGGCTATCGGGAATGATAGACGAACAGCACGAGGCCAGGGTAAATGATCCAAAGATTGTTACCCCGTCTCGCACGAGAAAGGCCGCTGTGGCGGCTTCTAACAACGCCCTACTGGACATGCGAAGTGCTTTCTTCGCCGTGGGCTCAATACCACTTCGAAAGAGTTGCGCAAAACGGATATCCTTCCAAACTCACAGGGGAACATTGACTACAAAAGTCGTTGTATGGTTGTAAACGTAACAGGGTTAGCCCTCGACGGCCAAAACTCAGTTGTCAGGGTCTCCGTTGCATTGGCGACTGTATAGGTGGCCCCATATAGGGTCCATACAAGGCCATATAGTCGGGGAAGAATCCTCACGGTCGTTTAAGAGCGGCAAGGGTGTGGGAACGAAGACTATGGAGAATAGTCAATTTGACGATGCTTTCACCACCAGGGCTCTGCCGCGCGCTCTCGTAAGCTAGTTATTCGAACTCGACCATTTCCAGTATAAAATACCTGTCGATAATGGTCACTGTGGGCGCTATGAATGTGGCCGAAACCGCAGCAGCAGCTAGGTCCCCTGCGAGTCTTCCCCCGAGGTAGTTGCCCTAATCGCCATGGAGAGTCTGTGATACGGGATAGGCCACGAATAGATGTCACTAGTATCGTTCTTTCTGTAAAACCGTTCAACTTTCGTTACATTGTAGCATTCATTAATAGATGGACACTGCCACCGTCTCGATACGAGTGATAAGAGCCAGCAAGCCAAGTGGGGTCTTGATTGCTCTCCGTCAGAGATAATGATCTTTGGCCATGCATATCAGAGCGACGGCTTCCTTCCCGAGAGTACATGATCGCGAGAATTAGTGTCGTGGAGAATCCCCATACTTGGCATCGGGTCACTTACCGAGATCTCCAATTCATAAGTTTGAGATGTCCGCAGCTGGGAAGCTGCTGTTAATCGCAATTTAACTTTGTTACCTCAATTACCATGGCTTCCACTAAGATCTTCGCAATAAGATTGTCCACATCCGCGCGCTCCTCCACACGTACTCTGCGGCCTTTCCCATCTTCTACTCTCCAGATTCGAACCAAGGCAACCGTACCATTCAGACTCCCCGCTGCGAGAAATGAACCCAATGTGAGTACAAGGTACATAGCTAGACTGATTGCAAGGGGCTAATTTGTTCGATCGCAGCCTCTGTATACAAGGGGCTCCCTGGAGCGCGTCAAACTAGAAGAAGCCCTGACCAACCTCCGGTCCCAGCTACCTGTCCAGAGTGAGATTTTCTACAACGGTATGGCGCAAAAGGCGTCCCAGTCATGGGATCAGCCTCTTCCATCAGAACATGCGACAACGTTCACCAATTTCCCTCTTGCCTCTCGAGAGCAGGTCACAGCTTCCATTGAGTCGGCCTTGAAAGCAAAGAAGCATTGGGAAGAGACCCCCTTCCCCGATCGCGCATCCATCTTCCTGAAAGCGGCAGAGTTAGTCACAACGAAATATCGCTATGAGCTGATCGCGGCGACCATGCTGGGCCAAGGCAAAAATGTTTGGCAGGGTGAGATTGATGCTGCCGCCGAATTGGCAGACTTCTTCCGGCTGAACTGCAATTTTGCGGCGGAGTTGCTGGAAAAGCAACCGACACGGGGCACTGATGGAATGTGGAGGTATGCACTGCCCTGCACATTGTATCAGACGGAAGAGACAACTAACCCTTCCCAGTCGCATAGATTATCGCCCTCTCGAGGGATTTGTGTACGCTGTCTCGCCCTTCAACTTCACTGCATTGGGTGGCAGCTTGGTCTCTGCCCCGGCTTTGATAGGCAACGTGGTCGTATGGAAGCCCTCCCCATCCAGTATCTACGCAAGCACTCTAGTCTATAAGATTCTGCTTGAGGCCGGCCTGCCTCCGGATGTGGTACAGTTTGTGCCGGGAGATGCGGCAGAGGTGACTGACCTGGTGCTCGCCCACCGTGACTTTGCTGGTCTGAACTTCATCGGCTCCTCAGACGTCTTCCGGAGTATCTATAGCAAGATCGGCGATGGAATTGCAAAGAAGACATATCGCGAGTTCCCTCGGGTCGTCGGAGAGACGAGTGGCAAGAACTTCCATCTCGTCCACAATTCGGCTGATATCCTAAGCGCTGTCAACCACACCATCCGTGGTGCGTTCGAGTATCAAGGTCAGAAGTGCTCGGCGACCTCTCGTCTGTATCTCCCGGAGAGCCGTGCCGAGGAGTTCTTGACAGCCTTGACGGCTGGGGTCAAGGATATCACGATTGGAAGCCCTGATCAAGACTTCGAGGCGTTCATGGGCCCAGTGATTCACCGTCAGTCCTTCAATAAGATCAAGTCGATTATTGACGCCAGCAACAAGGATCCTACCTTGACCTTGCTGGCCGGAGGCACATACGATGACTCGACCGGCTTCTTCATTCACCCGACAGTCTACCAAGCGCAATCCCCCGACCACCGCCTGTTCGACGAGGAAATCTTCGGTCCCGTGTTGACCGTCTATGTCTACCCTGATGACGAGTGGAGTTCCATTCTGAAGAAGGCTGATCAATCGGGCGGTGGTTTTGCGCTTACCGGCGCAGTCTTTGCGAAAGACCGCAGGGCAATCCGCGAAGCTGAGGATGCTCTTCGCTATTCGGCTGGAAACTTCTACATCAGTAAGTCGTACTTCTAGAACCCCTCACATATATTGATCTAACCCAGTCGCAGACTGCAAGACGACCGCAGCCCTCATCGGTCAGCAATCCTTCGGTGGTGCTCGTGCTAGTGGTACCAACGACAAGGCCGGCAGCTCCGATATGTTGCGGCGGTTCACAAGCCCTAGGATGATCAAGGAGGAGTTCTTCTCCCTGGAGGGTTATACCTATCCTAGCAATCACTAGAGCTGAAGATGGCGCGGAATTAGCTGGGAACGATGTATATATGAGGTTATCATGAATAGATTATGAAGATTTCTTGTTTGAATTATGCCCTTTAGCAGTAGGTAACGAATGTCTAATCTCTGCAGTGTGGACACCCTTTCGGAAGTCAATAGCAGACACCATTGTTGATAGTACGATTATTATTCTTGTGAATCTGATTATTATCATTATCTCGTATAGGACTACCTTCACATCAGCCTTTGCTCTTCTCGGTCCCTAGCAGATTGAACAAGAGAGCAAGTGCCACTGCTACAGAACTGTTTCTCTGCGGAAACTTTAGGACTGTCCCTTGCCGGAATGGGACTAGATCGTGGCCGCTTTTTGCTCAGTGATTAAGCCCAGAGTGTAAGCTCCTCCGAGTATATAACAGAAGATCATATATCGCCATTAAATGCGTGAGCTTGTGAATTGGTCCAGCAGATTTCTGCAACATATCTTCAATTTCCTAATTCAGGTGCTGCCACTTTTGTAGGATAGCACATAACCTTTCCCTGAGTACTTTATGGGCAGGTATGATACTGTCCATAGTAGCGACGGCTATCGATCTATAAAATGCGGTTTGGAAAAGGCTGTATGAAAGGCTATAAAATTAGTTACAAGGTTGAGCTATAGCTGAGCAGGATCAACTATATTTTTGGGGTATATCAATTGATTCAGAGGAGGAAACAATCTGCAGCAGGCATTTATTTTAAACACTAATGATAGGTACATATGTAATTAGATAAATATGAAAAAACAAGGGCTTCCTTTATTCCACAATTACCCCTGAGATAACACAAGAGTATAGCAGCTTCCATTGACATTTGCCCAGATCAACAGATTATGGATTACCTATAGCCTAAACATTACCACCTCCCTGCATGCCACGGGCGCTGCGCGCCGTTGCCACAAAGAGGCTGTAGCAGGAAAGATTCTATTGCCGTGCCGCTAGCTGCATAGAACCACTGTATGTTCTGCAGGGGTAGAAGGTTATTGATATCTAGATGGGCTGTGAGGCTGTGATTTGCCACTGCTAGTTATCTGCTAAGAAGGGCTCTATGCAGCCTACAGAATAATGTAATGCTACTTTGTTCCATAGTGCGAAAACTCCTCACAACACAAAACTTCACAGCATCCGGGTGTACTCACGGAGATGTACCTGGGCAGTATGGGAGGCGCAAGGTTAGGATCGCTGGACATACGTGTGTATCGTGTACGTCTATTCGAAGCGGAGTAAATGTTAGATAGGACGATATGGACTCACGACGTATTTCATAGTTATCCCTGGTTAAATATACTCAAGTCTAAGTGTCAGTTGCGTAAGAAACAATCTACTCGCTTCCTTATGCTCACGATAAGCTGCCCTATCATGAATTCTAAGTACCTGGCCGTCGCATAGAACAAGATCAAAAAGTTGTATTGGTTTCAAACGGCTAGGCACGAAGTTTAGCATCCGGGTGGTCTCATAGGATATCTACTAGCCCTATATATACAGCTAACATTGTCATATCAAAAAAATTCAGTATCTCATTGGGATATTCGGTAGAAGAACGCTAAGTCCACCATTATATTTTGGTAAGCTAAACCCCAAAGCTTGGGCTTCAGTGTAAATACGCAATGCTATCGCAAGAAAGCCTCCCGGAGCCTGCACATGTCGAGGATAGAGTGTTTATGTGTTTATCCGGACCTGGACCTTTAATTTGGAAGACACCAGTAAGTTAGTACATATCGTATCCTATGTTTTGCACCAATTTGTAGAATTGCTTGGCTGTCTTGTTGTCGGCGTGATCGGCAGTTTCGGCGTTGCTCTACAAAGAACCGATCGCCTTCCGGATAATAATCCCAACTCGAGTCTAGCTAATTAGTTCAGGATGTCTGAGAGGAATTCACTAAGTCCTAGCCTTCCTTCCGGAGATCAGATAACCGCCAAACCTCCGGAACTCCAAGAAATAGATATTCTAGTATGAATCTCTGTGCTTCTCCATTTAATACTCGGCGGGGACTGGATCAGATGTAACATCCGCGGCTGTGTTTGGCTTCCCTGAAGCTCCATCGTTGAAAACATTTGTGTAGCGACACCAGATCATAGCAGACTGAAGACGAGAGAAGACGAACTTATCTGGACTCGAAATACGGGATTGGCTTTGTATAATTCATTATGGTAAAACAACTTCACACCGTCAGCAATCAAATACTTAAAGTATGTATCTACCACTCTATAGTGCTATGGGTTGACATGGCAATGCAGCTATCGACATGAAAGCGGTTACCTGTTTCCAATTAATGGCTGGTGTCTACGATCAAAAACGACGGTTTTGAGGCAATTGAACATATTCTATTTCCTCTTGATCATGGCATTCATTTGACCACCGTCTGTCCTTCAGTCGCCCCGTCGCCAGCCATTCCCCTATTAAAGCTGAAGAACCCTAGTAGAGATGTTAGTGTTGGTTTGTCGGATGAGAGCTTAATAAATGCTTTAGAGCCCGAGAAGGTCCGCAAAATTGCAAGAAACTATAGGCTTTATAGTTATAACTTTTTGACTCCTTCCTTGTCTTAATTAAAAGCCAGTTTTATTAAAGTTATATATATTCTTGGATAGAATCTGTATAATAAACAGCGTTAAGTAGTTATACTAGGGCTAAATGTCTATATCTTCTACTTTAAGACAACTCTTATCTCTTGGCTTCCGCTGGAGTATTTTAAACTCCTCTAGCAAGCGTTTAATAAAGTAATCCAAGTTCTTATTAAGTATACTAAATAGACTGTGCTTCGAGTTGCTCGGCCAAGAATACGTGCTCGGAGTCGTTGGTAAAGAACATTAAATTCAGAAATATTAGGTCGGTTTTGGCCATTTGGCCCTTATCGATTTCACAGGCTTTTAAGATGATCTAAGGTGACAGGGGTGGATGGTATGGAGGCTGGTCTGTGTCGTACTGAGGACTCCGAGGAAAGGAGACGCCAAATCGCCGACAAAGCTTGTCCGGGTGACTAGAAAGCATTCAAGGGAAGAGGTCCTGCCACCATATCACTGCGAGGCTGGTCATTATTGTCGTGCTCCAAAATTTGCCTTGGTTCGCTGGATCTGGATAACGCCAGCGACTGCACACCCCATGTTCGTTGATCGCGTTGATCTGGAACGCCATTTTATGCAGCAGGCTCACTTCACGCCACTGGCACTTTTCCGGTATGGAAGGCTCTAAGTGGTGTAGGTTTTATTCAAGGTCACTAACTACTACAATTCGATTTCATGGGTTTATTGTGTTTTGACTAGACATGTTATAGATGCGATACTTACAAACCCATGCTTAACTAAGACTTTCTCAACGCCTCCAGCTTGACAAGCCAACTGGGATGATTAGGTAGCTGCCGTAACGTGGAAGAAAAAGGCTGGTCTTCCAGGAAGAGTGGGCAAATCTTTGGGGTCGCCTTTTTGAAGCCTCAGCAGGTTCTCGATTCTCGCTCGTGAAACCAATATGCCCTGTTCAGAGTATTCGTCGACGTGCTCCTGGAATACCCATAGAGCTGATTTTTCCTCCCAGGATGGCTCACTGCTAATGCGCTTACCAATAAGGACTGCATACTCCTCGTGTGTCCTAGATTTGCCAAATGAAACGACCGTAGATCCCAGGACGCCGTCAAAATCAAAAGCTTGCAACTCAAATTTTTTCTCAGCTCCAGGATCAAGATGAATATTCGCATCTGGAATAAGGGAGTTAATCATGCAGTTTGGTCTATAGGATGGGGGCAAAGGGGTTGGGGGGGGGGGGGGGGTGAAAAAACGAACACTCGGTAAAGTTACTGCCAACCGGCAGTCTCTGCACAATGAAGGTTGACGTTTTGATGGCCGTCTGTGGATGAGAGAATAGCATTGATTAGACTCTCATTGCTGTCAAGACACTGCCAGGTAGGGAGGCCACTCACATAGACTCGTAACTCGAACTCTTTAGCAGGGGGGTACTCGACGGGAGTCTCGGCTTCTTCGGGATCTTTCGCGATCGCTTCGATCTAGAGCAGCTTAGTATCGAGCTCCCTGCATGGATAAAAAAAGCAAGAAATACCTTTTGTTTGATCTTGTCGGTCTCTTTTACTCGAGCTTCCTCCAGTTCTTTTTTCTTATTCACTCCACCATCGTATTTGTTGTCCGGAACTATACAAGCCATTAGGACCAATGGTCTTCAAGTTGATTTGGATGTGAAACTTCCCATTCTTGACCAATTCCTCCAAATCCTTGTATAAACTGAAGTCATGCAAAAGGGACCAGCTCTGAGCCATTATTGTTAGAACTCCCCGGATGGTTGGAGATTTAACCTGACACTCACAAGGCCACTTGCGCGGTCGTAATCAAATGGAGTAAAGTAACCATTAAAGTCAGACAGCGTGGCATATTTGTCCAGCCGTGCGCTAGACCGCAAAGTAATTAGGGCTCTATCTGCGAAACTATCATTGTGCGGGAACACTTACGCGCGAATGTAGCCGTGCGGGTTGGTCCTGGCCTCCTCATAGAATTTGTCGGCCATCTCCTTCAGTTTAAGGAATGTGCTTTCACCGGGCTCGGGGTCCACATGGGGACTCCTGAGCTGACCACCACCCTGCTCAATGACGGTCACACTGATTTCGGAGGATTGCTCGACCCTCTCAGCCGCCCTTCTCATACCGACGCTCGGCTCTACATTGGCCCCGTACATAGAGAAAGCAAGGCTCAGACTAAGCCAACTCAAAGTCAACATTCACCCGGACACCAAAAGCAAACAGATACGCGTAGGAAGGACGGGTGGGGAGAACAACACACTCTGCAGATAATTCATCTTGCTCGGACAGGTTTGTCAAGGTTATCGAGAACCTAGCAAAGAACCTCCCACCATATTTGAAACCTGGAAGGAAGAAATTTTGATTAGAAAATGCGATTCTCAGACATTGAAAATGGATAACTTGTTTACCAGCAATATAACGGTCGCCATAATATTCATTGGGGTCGTTGGTCTCCCGTTCATTGAAAGACGATTTGGGGATAGGACTTTCCTGCTGCTCCGACTCAACTTGAACAATAAAAGTCCAGGTGGATTTTTCGAACTATGCATCTGTGAGCTGACGCTGGGACCATATCATTCCGCGATTGTCTCTTACCGTGCGCTTATTGAGGTATTTGAACCCAGCCTCGCCGCCCTTGTCGATGAGTTTGACGGCAGCACCAGCAGAAAGCTCGAACGACTTGACCAAGCTCCTGTTCGAATTAGCTTATAACTCGTCAAACCCTATCACAATGAAAACACAACTGGTAGTCTCTGATCTCCTCATAATCATATTTCCGGGCATAGGCGCCGCTTGGAGGATCTTGTTCCACGTCCACGCATTCCTGTGTACGGGTTTCCTGGAGGTAAGAATTGAACCTGCATTTTCCCATCATTTGTGCATTAGCCCAAGCTCATGTGGGGGAGAGAAAAAAGGTAAAACGTACCCCTGACCCAAGCGCATTCCTGCATAGAAAGGAACGTATTCAGACATTATGTCGGACAGCGGTAATGCTAGGTTGATTGTGAGTAGAGGTTTGACGCAGTTTGTCGAGCTATAAACTCCGATGTCCAATGTTGACGCAAGGAGTGATGGTATATAAATGGTATATAAACTCTTTAAGCGGAGTGTATATGATAATACAAGTCACTCTCCTGCCGTCTGCCCTTCCAACACCGAACTCGATATAATTATGACCTTTTTGCGGGAGTCCCGGAACGAATCCTGTTTGGTTGCCGCCTCCTTTGATACTACATGCCGATATAATAGGACAGGGACCAATCCATGTAAGTGGATGCGTTACCTTCAGAAATGGCGCAATAGAAAGTTCGAAGAGTTACTTCAGCAATTATGGCCAATCCTCCTTCTTGCTTCATCTTTTGTGCGTGGTTTGAGTGCATGATTCACATGGAAGGCAACGCAGTCGGTCGCCTACAGGGTAGGGTTAATTGAGAGTTTGGCCAGGCAAATCTGCATTTGCATCAGCATGACCAGAGGCGCCGTAACGGTGATGTCCGTTTCCTCTAGACGACACGGTTTGTATTTGTCCATGGAAGTCTGTGTGGATTTGGCTGCTGTGCGAGATAAACCCGGTATAGTCCGAAAGTAAGGGTCTAGATTCCAAATAGGCCAGGTCGATCTAGAAAAGCTCTGGACTGTCAATAAAGAGCGAATCGGTGACTACCTACGTTTTCCTTCCGTGATGGGACTTCTGGGAAACTTACAGAAATGATTGGTTGCTATTGTTGGTATCCTGACTCAAATGCAACCTCCTCATCATCCTGCATACTGCATACTGCATTTGGCACTAACAGTATTCACCCCTGGAGCTCCTTTCAGCTCCAACAGATTATTTGCCTCAATGACCCACTTTCTTTCCTTCTTCTTTTCTTTTGCTTGCACTATCCTCCCGTCAGAAAACGGTATAAACCTCCCACAGCTCTGTTGTCGTCTTCATTTCTCAAGCAAGATTTCTATTACCCTCAGTATTGCCTTCAAATTAAACTACGTACCAGTCATGTCCAACACCCAGGGAGGAAATGGTCCCGACGCGTATGCTCAGTGGATCGGATTCGATATCTACAATTCCTGTCCGGATACCATTCAGGTTAGCGAGGCTTATTTGAAAGAGTAAGTTTATAATTCTTTTGTTTTTTTTTCTTTTTCGGCGCTATGCTAAGAGTTCTGGCATTGAAGTGGCAAGTTCTATCGTTGGAATGACAAAGACATCGAATTGTCATGGGACACGGTCAACCAAACTCGAATCCTACCCAACACGAATAACCTGACCTTCGGCTCTTGTGGCAGAGCCAACGCCGCAGTGGGTACCGAAGGTGAAATTTCTTTCGAAGTTGATGGCAAGACCGTAGCAAAGGTTGAATGGGACTGTCCTTGGACCCCTGGATCAAGGAATTGGGTGACGAGCTCCTCGACAGCGGAGGGTTATGGCATCAGTCATAGGGGCGACAGCCCTACCGGTGCTATTGGTACTGTTAACTTCGAAATATATAGGACCTAGTCATTCTCTATTGCAGGTCCTGGTACTCCAAGCTCGCTTATCAATCTGGAAGGCCATAATGAAGTGGAACTCTGAGACATATGTGTCGCTCGATCTTGGATTTCCCAATCTGTACATCCGATAGGGAGGTGCAATAGCCGGGCAGCCTCAACAAAGCTAGCAAATAAACCCAGACTCATTGCGGGGAAAGCCAAGTAACTCATCGTTATGCTTCTAACATAAAACATCTCTTTTTCTCATTGCCATTCGCATTTAGCAGTCCGTGTTCGCTCCTAAAGGGGCGAGCCTCGTTGTCCGAGAAATGATAAAGGGGTAGAAGAATGAATCGGTCATAGTTTGAAGCTCTCTTCCTCTTCAAAGTCCACTTGAACATAATACAAGCTGAACTTGAGTTGTAGCTGAAAGCTGCATGTATCAACTGCAGTAGCGCCTTTTGTGGGCACACAGACCCTACAATTTCCCCAACCTTTCAGCTAGCCACCACGGAGCCATCTCCCTCATGAAGGATTTCCACATTTTTTGCCTTGCTCTTTTTGGATTTCGCTTCCATTCTGGCCGCGTTTCCTATCTTTTCACATATACTTTACGTATCCGTCTATTCGAGGTTGCCTTTTTTTTTTTTTTTTTTTTTTTCCTGTCCTGCAAGGGAAGTAATGTGTAACCTCAAGCAAGACCAAAAAGTGAGAGGGGTGATTTTTCGAAGATGGAAATCAAATCTATGTAACGCATATGCAAGAATGCGGGGCTTGCAGCTTTATTTTCTAGGAGGCCATTTGAGAGAGACTACTCTGTTCAATTCCCTAGACAGACTCTCTATGCAGTTTCGATCACAAACAATGCCCATTGCCTACCTACATTCATTCCCATGTTAAGGCTATGCCTCCGCCAATGCATCGTATTATGGAGCAGTTCACTGCAGTAGTCGTGATGACAGTCGCATAGATGTAACATTCCGAAATTTATATAGAGAAGGATTAGGTAGTGATTGGCGAGATAAACAGAAGATCCAAGTCATATGAGCGATGGCTACCAAATGTATGGCGCGCCACCAGATAGAAAGGGACAATGGTAGGAAGATATCACAGTGCGAATTCCTGAGACCGTAATGCCCAGGTCCATCTAGAAATTGATGTTATAGTCATTAAGAGGAGACATGGAAACATCAGCTGGCATGATTGGCGACTTTAACACAAGCCCGAAAGAATTTACGAACGGACACTGAATGAGCTCAATTGAGCGTTGCATGATACGATGAAAAGGCATTGGTGCTCAATTAGCATGTAGCGGTAGCATTCTGGATTGTAGAGAATAGAGAGTATCACAGGGGTTATTGATTGTTGAATCCAATCCTTCGGTCAAAGCTCGATTATAATATCTTCATCAGTCCCCAGTTCAGCCCCAACAGCAACTACATCTAGCCAATCAGGCACTGAGTGGTCAAGTAAGCCTCGTTGCTGGGATTTCCTCCAGCCGCATCCAACAAACCTTCTGTCACTCTGGCGATGAAACATTACGGCGCAAAATCTAGGGAGTCTTTGGTACACACGTTGCTTATAAAACTCTGGCAAATGCACACCCCGAACGCCAGCAGCATTACCATAGTTAACTGCTATCCTCTGAGTACCCAGGGTGCCACCAGTGTATGGAACAATGCGAGTGAGTGGGAATTCTTCCAGCTGCGTATTGCCGCAGTTAGGAGCCAGATTAACGCCTCGGATAATACTGACATGGTGGAGATAATTTCTGGTAATCTGAGGGGGAGCACTGCCCTATTGAGTCACTGTAGTTAAGGTACGGACGGAGGTTTGCTTGGCCTATGAGACTTCCTTCTTACCAACTTCGCTTTTGTTATTTTGGTGCCCCAGTGCGGTGTTTGCTGCTAGTTGAATATCCCCTTTGGTAAAGCGCGTTCCGTCTACTACGTGAGCGGTTAGAAGTCATTATGCGCCAAAGCATGGGTCATTAACATGGAAGAATTATTAAGACCCAGCTAACTGCAAGTCACCTCATCTCTTGCTAAGTTGGTATTTGTCTTGGCCTCCCCGTTGCCAGCCATTCCCCTATTAAAGCTGAAGAATCCCCGTAGAGATATTTGTGTTGGTCTGTCGGATGGGAGCTTAATAAATGCTTTGGAGCCCGAGAAGGGCCGCAAAATTGCAAGCTTTCTTCTTAATTTACAAGATACCTCCAGTCTCCCGGATTATACGTTGCTTATAAATAATCTCTCTTAGGAAATCCCTCTTATTATCTATTTTAATCCCTATCTAAGTAAGATAGATAATTCTTTTGGAATCTAGGTGACGGTAAAACTACTGGGAAGGAGAGAAAATGGCGTATATTTACGCTGCTATAGTAACTCCGTCCTACTCTTCGAACTTCTAGTTGGTCGACTTAACCGGCCTGCTGTGGAATCTCAGGGGAATGGGGCGCAGGGAGCTATTGTATCGGCTACAGGCTCATCGGGTGCCTAATTAGGAAGTAGATGTCATCGGTGGAAACACCAGGAATCAACGTATCTCGACCAACTGAGCTTATTGCATTCCTACCTATATCATTCTATAACCCTCAGGGTGCTTGACTATCTAAAGGCTGCCGCTGGTATCCCTGCACCCAAGCCGGCTGCGGGATATAAGTTAGTGTTTTCATAACACGATCTCTTATTATCTCTACGCTGTACTATCCGGATTCCACTCTTTCCTTTATAATGGAGGATTTATCCCGCCGTCTATTCAATAGATTCAGAGTCAGGTGAAGGTAATATTTGTGGGAAAATAGCTCGGTTCCCTGGCAACACGTTATTTAGTTCATGGGAGCAAGCAATGTTTTCTGGGAATATGTGACGATGTCCTGGGAGTATGGGAGGGACTCACGTTGATAGTGGACGTAATTGCCTTAGGTATCAGGATATTCTCCTCTTGCTGAAGGGGAACATGTCAGCATACATGTGTCGAGTGTTATGAAGTTGGCGCAGGGGTGCAACTCCCGGCACAATCTCCCTCGATCATTTTTCATTCTGCATATTCTGAGCCCTGGACTGTTGGGGACGACTCTGAAGATGCTGCGGCGCAACTAGTGGAGGGACTGCCGCACTATCCAATTACCAGCAGCCAGAGTTTACAAAACACCTTAGATCGCCAACGAGAAGCACTTCAGCAAGACAAATCCCGTGGTCAGTATCTCGCTTTTACAGCTGTCCCCATGGCCGAATTCTCCAGACTGAGTGGTGATCGGTCGCCAGTAAGCAAGTACAGTTGATTCTCTTATAACGCAGAAACTGGAACCTTGGCCGCGAAAGTCATGTCGGCTCCTGAACACGGAATCGCAGCAAAAGCATTCGAATTGCTTATCTCTCTTGAGCTGGTTTCCATGAACTTGGAAGATCATGTGGACCTTCTCGGTTCAACGACAGTTACGATAGGGAGTTGGAAAAAAGAAGCTGATTTCTGCTGGGCTCCTGCTTCGAAGGCTACGGCCCTAAGTTTTGTGGTCGAGGTAGGTCTATCGGAGTCCGCTCGGAACCTACCTCTTGATGCTCGAGGATGGTTAGAGACCTGTACCTCATCAGTGAAACTTGTCGTCACTATTGGTATCAATCGGGCAAATCCTGAGGTCATATTACACCGATGGGAATTGTGCCCCGAGAATATCGTCTCCTTACAAGATCTTCCTCTCTCTCAGCCCGTCGCACTACAACCCTTAAATTATCTCGGACGAACAACACAACATTGGTTACCGGAGAATCCTACGTAGATAGCACAACTGCGACTACTACACAGCTGGGTCTATCATTTGAGAAGGTAGTTGGCCATCCTCCAAATCCACCTCTGGAGAGGGATCTCGTAATTTCCGAGCCAAAGCTCAGGGATTTTGCAGAATGATTTGGAGGAAACAAGGTTTCGTATAATTCGGGCTAGATTGCTGATGATGTCTCACATGGCACGATGCCATGCGGATGAGATCGAGGACGACACCGAGCTTGTGGAGAGAACCTGAACGACGTCAAGATCGAGTGCGCCATAAGGCGGCAAGTATAATATTTAACCCCTGCCTCGAAGCACAACTGCTTAACTCGCACGGAGTAATGGAAAGATACGTTATCCATCACGAGCACGGATTTCGGTTCCGGCTATCTCCCACAGTACAGGAGAAGCTACTTAATAAAGTCCTCAAAGAGTACAGCATCAGTTTGAACCCTTGAAGATATAAGACAGAATAATACTACCTTAAGTATATACCGGCAGGATCTGGTAGCGTTCACCCCGATAAATTCTAGCTGGCCTCACACTAAGCGGAGTCTAACCTATCCGTCTATATTCTAGCCGTTATTACATCCAGGCTCGTCCACATAAACGAGAAGATACAAATATAACTTGGAAAGTTATATGCCAGAGCCTACAGGGAGCTACGGCGGCAACCACGTGACCTGACCACAACACCATGGATGGAATCTTTAGACCTTGGGACCACCAATCCCACACATGAGCATCTATACCAGCTCTATCAGTATATATTAATAGCAGTCTCGCAAAAGAGGATTCTGTTCTGTCAGGCTGAGCCGGTAAGAATACCACTGAGCTACAAAAAGACGCCATGACATCTAGTTGTAACTTCAGACGTATATTAGTGCTCAGTAGTATTATTACCAGTACCTGCTTAGTCCGACACGGGTTCTTTTACTTTTTAATCAAGTTTTCTTTTTCGTCCAGCCTTCCTGGGCAAGGGCGCGTTTAATGCTGGATAGTGATGGTAAATCTTAAATTTAACCCATAGAAAAACAGCCATCCTATCAGTATACAGGCTGGGTTTCTCGGTGAGGTGATTATAAAGGGCGTCAAGCATCGGGCGAGTGATACTCGGTAGCCGGCCTGCATGAACTAGGAGAGCTAGTGCCGTAACAACCGCATGTTCTTGCGGATATTTGGAATAGAACGCTTACTATATTTTGTAATCTATAATATTTGTGACGTAGTTAACTAGTCTCTGCGAAGTATTATATGAACCATAAGTTCGCGCTACCAGGACCAAGGTTCCATGCCATTTTGTATTCTGTTGTAGTTTACAATTCTTGGCGGGGTGTGCAGAATGGTGCTGCAGAACATATATGATGGGACGTTGAGCAGCGGCTGGAGGTTGGGAGTTACCGGCAGTGGTCATTTTCAGCGTCAATTTCACAGATCCTCGCATTCTAGGTGTAAAAGAAAGGGCAGGACTTAAGTATCTAAGTACTGTTTATTATATCTTTGTACCAACAACAACTACATCGGTACTTCATCAGCGGTACTTCCACCGGAATGCCATCCGATAGCCGATATCATCATGATTGGCGTCACTGCACCATCCCCGCATCAAACGGCGTTATCGACCGGCAAGGTTCCCGAACATACAGCTCCACCGCAGCTTCAGGGTAGCTTGCGTGTATATAAGACCAGATCGAGCTCTTCGAACGGTGCGTTATAGACGGAGAAGCAGATGCACATCAGATAGCTATCATGGTTCCCAAATCCAAGCCCGTTATTATTGTCGGAGGCGGTGCCTTCGGCCTCTCAACTGCCCTCGAGCTATCTCGGAATGGATACAGCAACATCTCGGTCTTTGAACAGGATGACCGGATCCCCCCTCGTTACTCGGCCGCCAATGATTTGAATAAGATCGTGCGAGCTGAGTATGAAGATCCGTTCTACACCGATTTGACCATGGTGAGTAGCTCCAGAATCCATCCCTCGCGTCAATTAACCCCGAGATAGGAAGCGATCGCCGCCTGGAAAACGCCTCTCTTCGCCCCCCACTTCCATCAAACGGGTTTCCTGCATTGTGTCTCGGGCGAAGCGCCCGAGCGAGCCGTTGCGACGCTGAAGCGATTCCAAGCATCCGCCAACCGCCATGCTCAATTGAAACCGCATGTCGTTCCCCTCGACTGCGAGAACGTCATCCGTCCACTGTTCTGGCAGTACAATGGACAATTTCCTGGGTGGAATGGTTATCTGAATCGCTTTGACGGGTATGCGCACTCCGGAAATGCCTTGAAAGCCGTATACCACGAGACACAAAAGACGGGTGTCCGCTTCTTCCTGGGGGAGCACGGTGCGGTGGCAGAAGTAGTGTACAAGGATGGTAAGAGCATTGGCATCCGCACGAGGAACGGCCGATTCCACGGGGCAGAGCTGGTCATCGTAGCTGCGGGTGCTGCGGCAGCCAAGCTGGTGCCGACCATCGGGGCCCAAGTCGTTGCCAAATCCTGGTCGGTCGCACACGTCCATCTCACAGAAGAGGAGACGTCCGCTCTGCGAGGCATTCCCGTCACCTATGCGCGAGACCTTGGCTTCTTTTTTGAGCCCGACCCAGTGACCAGACTGCTGAAGCTGTGTCCCATGGGCGGCGGATATGTCAACACGGATCCCACCACGGGCGTATCCCATGCGCCGGACTCCTTCTCGTCCAGTGGATTCGTGCCCCCCGAGGATGAATCCAAGATTCGGCGGTTGCTCGCACAGACACTCCCCAGTTTAGCCGATCGGCCGCTCGTCAAGAAGTCGTTGTGCTGGTTTGCGGACACAAGTGACTCGGACTTCATCGTTGACTACGTCCCGAATACGGCATCGTCGGTCATTGTATTGTCGGGTGACTCAGGACATGGCTTCAAGATGTTCCCTCTAGTGGGTAGCTGGGTAAAGGACCTTTTGGAGGCACCAAACCAGCGACAATCCGTGGCTCGCTGGCGCTGGAAGCAACCCAAACCCAGCGACGAGAAATGGGGAGACGATGTCAGCTGGAGGTTGGGGGCAACTAGGGAATTTCGCGATGTTCAGCCGGGACAATCGAAGCTGTGATAGGGTTTTGTCATCCATACTGAGCGGGTCACTTCACTTTGACGGAGAATTTTTGGGTTGTTCGAACATATAGGTATGTGCAGGGAAAGAAGGCTGTAGAGCATATACATCCATTTTGCACAATGTATCTCGAACTAGACGTTTGTGTCCCAATGCAAATGCGGTCGCCACACAGACCCCACAGCAGCTACCTCTTGAGTAGAGATGCCATCTAATCTGGAGAATAAGATATCCAATTGATATCGACCTCATCCAAGTGTTGTCCATAGACGACTGTTTCAGGGTATTGTTTGGCACGTTTTCCCGACCGTGACCAGTCACGTGGGTCGGCAAGAATGACCGACTATTTGCTTCCTTTCTCTCTCCTTTCACTTTTAAGTGATTCTTCCAGTGCCACACCTCACAAACTACTTCATCATCCTACTGATCCTTATACTTCCAGATTATTAAACCTACCAGATGTGATTCTCAGTCACGGCATGAGCGATCCAGTCAACATCGCCCGTATCGATGGACTCCGCGACCGCCATGATTTCCGCCGTCGTCAAACCGTGGTTTGCATTCGATACCTCCGAAACCCCAAACACCCGGCTAGCATCAGGAGTGGGTGGGGACGGTAGCCGGGAAGTCACTCCATCGGGCGCTCTCTTTCGAGCCGATTCTGGACCGTGCGCGAGTCGATCAGTCGCCAGGTGGTTCAGCATTCCGGCGAGTTGCTGCAACTCGGACTTGCGAAACCCAGCGATCAGATTCCCGCGGGAGATCATTTCATCACAGATTAGGATGCTCTGATGTAGCCAGGTGGTCCCGTCGTCGAGGAGGGGCGCGTCGGCTACAGGGGCCGTGATGAGAACGACGGCGGAGATAAACGTGGATTCGAGGTCAAACGGGAGGAAACTGTCTGGAAATCGGTCAGCTGGGCCTTTAGATTGGTATCCTTGAAGGCTGCCCACCTAGGAGGTTCTGCTGCTGGAGAACCGTCAGGATATTTAAGATTTGCTGTGCGGAGTCGATGCAGACCTGCATCAGCTTGCGCACGTTGGCCGACGAGTTCAGGCACTCGAGAGAGCTGTCGGCCGACTGGATCCGCATCTTCAAAAAGCAGAACAACACCGGTCGGGTTGCAAGAACGATGCACTGTATGCGGTCAGGCGCAGTTCTTGACTAAAAACGTGGGGTCAAGGGGCCAAACCTGATGGTAGAGTAGATGCAGGTGCGCCGACAATCGCGACACGCCGCTGATCGAGGACTCGTCCAACCGCAAGCCGTAGCATTTTCGGAGCTCACTGACCAACTCCGCCGCGCTCGCTAGGGCAGTTTTGGTTCGTAGCAGGAAATTTCGGTTTAGGCGCCCGTCCGGTCCATACACACCTAGACCTGTTAGTTAAGGACCGATCATGCTCTCAAGGGGTGACCTACTACTGTTGATCTCGTCCATAATCTGGCACACCTTGATTTGCATGCTGAGCGCGATACCTTTTTGAGGTGACCCTGGGAAATAAGGAAGCTGATGATGGAGCTGATCGTCCCGGATGGACTGCGGCAGCCCCATCAACGAGGTCATCTGGCGGTCGAGGATGTAAATCGTCCACCAAATTCGCCGACATCGCTGGACCAGCGCGTCCCCCAGGTGTTCCTCCGACATGTCGGTGTGCATTCCCTGAGCCAGGGCAATCCGAACTGCTTGGCCGATCTACACGGTCAACGACGGCGCCGCAGGACGTAGGGGTCAGGTCAGCTGCTTACATAGTTATGCGCCGAGTTACGAAAGTCGAGCGACTGCAGATAGAGGGCGATGCAGCAGAGGATCTCGGTGGCGACAATGGGATCTCGGCTGAGGTGCGTGGCGTCCGGCAGCAGCTGCAACGCCTTGGTAAAGAATTCACAGCCGGCCGGCCGACTGCCTTGGTTTCGCTGTACGACAAACGCCTTTCCAAACGCCAGAATGAGCAAGTAGTGGATATACCATAAGCCCGAATGCGCCATCTGATGTTCAGGACTCTCGTAGAAGGTGTATAGTCCTCCCATGAATGTTTCTTCGTCGAAGAGGTGGAATAACTGGCCCGCATGGAACTTGACAGCATTGATGAGGTAGATGGAGAAATCGAGAGGCGGCGCCATAGGCATGTCCTGACTGGCGGTTGTCCTCGTTCCATCCCAGCCCAAATCATACGCAGAGCCGTCAAAGTAGAGACTCCCTGTGGGGAGCGGCGAGTTGTAGAGGTGCTCATGCGTCATGCTCAATATCTTCCGCGCAAAGGACCAGTTGGACGAGGTTCCTAGGTAGACTAATTCACGCTTGAGTCGGCCCCGTCGTCAGGGCGAAAAGCGAACCACTTACAGATTCGGCCAGATGCTGCAGCCATGAAGGTGGATGGACCCGATGAGAGTGGATTCGTCAACTGTGATGCGCCTTCGAGATTCTGACTCCATTCCGCTTCCCCTTCGACGGCCGTGTCGTCGCCTAGAAGGAACCGGTTGGTGTCCCGTATATGTACCACTGGGGGCGAGGCCTTACCTTCGGGAGGATGGAGCACGTCCTGCTCCATACTCCGGGGGCTGAATACTTCATCTCCGCCTCCTCTTAGTAGCGCAATCTTTTTGTGTAGGTCTTCGATGTACCTGAGTCCTCCATGTCAGCATGGTCTGCTAGAGTAGAAACACGGGGGAGCATCACCCCCGAGTGACCAGAATCTTCTGGTCCCGGTCATCAAACGTGCAGGTTAATTTCCGTTTACTACAAGTGTCGCACGGCTGCGAACCCGAGCATTTGATCTTCTGTCTCCGGCATCTCTGACAGCTGGATGCGTCTAATTATTATGTGTGATGTGGTAAATCTCACTTGGGGGAACTCACGCATTGGACGAGCGTTTCTTGATGCGATGCGATCCATCCATGGCTTTGGAGGAGGTCCTGGGCTTGGAGGATACCATGATGGCATTGCTCTGTTCTTCTTCCTAACGCTCTTGACGAGAACCGATATCCAGCCAAAACACAATGGGCTTTCGAGATCCACCAGAATGCGGGGTAACAAGATGCACGGAAGTGGGTCTGGATATCATCTCCTTATCTGGTATTCCAATCCTGTCCTGTATCTTGAGGCTATATTCCCTTTGATAGCCCAAGACCGGCTTCCCATCCGAGAGATTCTAGAGCAACGGAAGTCATGCCGACACGACAAGGTAGAGAGGAGACTAATACTATCAATTATTACGTCGATCCATATAGAAAAGGGAGGGGATATCAATGCTCTTATACTACACTACATCGCTAATAGGGTTTAGAACCCCAAAGTACCCGGAAAGCGACCGTGGTGGGACTTGCAAGTCTATCGTAGTTGGCTGTCAACCAAAAGGCCGTAATACCAGGTCTAGGAGGGATGATTACTTTGTGGGCTTTCGTCTTGGCCTTTATATCGCAGGGATTTGTTCGGTACTGTTCAGATATTTGAACCCAACGATGCCAAAGTGAACTTTCGTAATTTCAGTACTCCAGCAACCAGGGCATCCTCCGCTTCTCAAGGACCGCGAACTAAACCATTCATGAAGTCCCTACACATGTACGGCAAGCAAGAACCACCCAGTGGGACATTTCATGTTCTCGGAGATTAAGCCTGTCTCAAGATTTGCAACATTCCTCCTGGAGCGATGGCCGGTTAGTAGTACGCCCTAGCCGAAACTGGTGAAACAGCAATTTGGCATGTTATTCGGCATGTACTGTGCCATGGAAAGATAGATCTCTTTCCTATATTCTCCGCATAAAAGAAGAAATCTTGGGCCGGCGCAGGATGATAAAAAGGCTAACTATGCATCTTGGCTTCCTGTTCGGGCGCTTAAATTGCCGGGGAGACCCACTTGGATGCATTTAGCAAGATGACGAACAAGTACAATGAGGGGATGAGCGTGCTGGACGACATATTAAAGGCATATTTGCCCTCAGAGAGAGAGAGCGAAGCGGTAGTGCGTTCTCTCCAACTTCATCCCGTGTGACGACCGTGCGTTAATCACGGCTCTACTTGATGCACAACACCCAACTCAACCACGATGGATACGAATCTATCAATACTATGATAGAGGCTGGCGACTTGGAATTGATTGTCCCCAGTACCCACTGCATAACTCTGTTATCTCCCAGCGAGGCCTATTGCCCTCAATTGTTCGGTTTTATCCTGGTACCCATTGCGCCCTCTAGATCTGACCGGGGAGAATACCCCGACATAAGACTCACCCTGACCCAAGGATTCACGGCCCAAACGCGCTCGATGACTACTGCCGAAAAGAAGATCCGCTTTCTGCAACGTATCTCGAGGCGACGTTCAATGTCACACCCGCCCCACGCAACTGGTGAACCCGAGAATCGAGCAGATGTAGAGACGGTCGCGGATTGTAGATTAAGGGAAACGCCAGCCATACTCGAGAACCATCAGCAGTTTCACTTTGCCATAGCCATTCCCCCTGCCCTACCAGGGACGATGAAAACTACATTCGGCGGTATATCGTATGCAATCAACGCAATTGTAACGTGGCCCTCAGGAACATCGGCAACCACCATGAGACCGATCGATATACTGCGTCGGGTGATTCCTGGCCCCTGTCACAGCATCAGCCATATTCGAAATTATCACGGGGCGAAACTCTTCACAGCTTTGCGGCTTACGCCGTCCATTTCCACGGACTCAAAGACAACCAAGTTAGTGTACGCAGCAAGCCTGGTAGCTCGCCGGACAATCACACCGGGTGACCGACCGATGGAAACGAAGTACGTGGTCATCAAAAAGCTCAGGTGGTGGGTGGAGGAGACAGTAAGGTTAATGAAGGTCCATACTGCTGCGGATGGGCAAGAAGGCACCACCACATGCGTGAAGCAATGCGTACGTCAAGTATGCAGTGGGAAGCAAAGAGGACGATGGACGGCAAGCAAGCCAGGCACGGAAGACCGAATTGAGATCCCGTTGGACATCACGATCCCAACGAGCGCGAGATCGGTCGACAGCCTAGACATGTCTTCATACTCTATTGGCACTGGGCCAGTGCCCCCATCGTATGACTCCCACCATCAGCACACCAGGTCGGTCACAAAGTGGGCAATTACCGTAAGCCACCAACTGAAACTTGATATCATCACTGGCCAAGATACCTATAACCGGGAAAGTGGAAACCTCCTGGATCGAAGACATTTATGGAAATCGTTCAAGGCGTTTTACCCTCTATCACTGCATGAAGTGACTTCTGGAGAGGATCTCCCCGAGGGCCTTTTGCATGCCAATCCTGTTCTTCCACAATACGAGGACAGATCGGCAATGCCCCCAGACTATGACATTCTGTTATGATACTCAGGTAGTTGATCTATACCGGAATGTTACATCGTTCCTCGTTGAGATATGTGCTTTAGACCCCACCGTTAGCGTCTTAGCGATGTGGTAGAATACCTTAGAGAGACCTTAAATTTCATGTGCTCCGAAGCGACACGAGGTGAAGTAGATATTCCGCCAAGACCGTCTCGTATTCCCACAGCCCCGTGAAGCTATTCAACATTAGTAGGTCCGACATGAACAATTGATTGGAGGGTTAATCCCGCTACCATTGTCCTTCTGTGTGGTGCCAAAAATAGTTTTGTAGAGGAGGCTATCTTCGTATTCTCTTCAGTCCAAGAAATGTTACGAACATGAACTCGAGTCCAAGACCGTCTAGTTTCTTAAATTAGCCATAACTAGGACAATCTTCGACAAGTTTGCAGAGAGCAAATGGGGGATTCATCTCAGTGGCATGAGTATCTCGTGTTGTATTGCAGTAGTAGGAGGGGGGTTGTAAATATCTGGCTGATCACTGTCGAGTACTGCTAGAAACTGGGAGATAAATAGGACGATGGAAGCCCGACAAATACCAGTATAACAACGAGCCTTCACATCAAGCATCGCTACAACAGATCAGATCCTTAAAATGAAGGCCGCTTTTGCTTCCCAGTTGCTGTCGCTCGCGGCTCTCTTGATGCCCTTGAACTCCTGTCATGCTTTACCTCTATCAGAAAAAGATCTAAGACTCTTCGAAGAGCGGTACATCAACTCATTAAACTATTCACTTGGTAACGACACTGTGAAGTTGGTCGGCTACAAAGCCATCAAGATCCCCGCCGAAGAGTTAGATGACTTGAAAGATCACTACAACAATCACCCGGAGGTATGGAAGAACATGCCAAACTACTTCTACGATCAAGGCTCCGGCACATTAAGAGCTTATTTCCCAGTCGACGGAGCTTTAGTCGAGCACGACGGCCAGTACCATGAGGCAAGCCCAATGGGCGAGTTGGACCTGAAGGAAATCAATGGCGATCATTCTGTTTTGGGCCGCCGGCAGACCGATTCAATCACAGGTGTTGAAGGTAACATCATCAAAGATGGTATTATCTACCTTGAGAACGCTCCAAAGCCGAATGCTCGGTATGGTAACGTGCTTGTCTATGATTTTGGTGAAAAGATTGTCCTCGACCACGATCATGGCAGCCACTCGAAGCGAGGAGGAAAGAAGTCTTGCATGAATAACCACGGCGGCCCCAATTGCAGTGACAAATTCAACATCCATAACAACAAGTGCAAGAAGAGGCATGACATCTGCATGGACTACAACGGCTGGTTTTCAAACTGCAAGAAGAATGGCTCGACTTGGAGGAACTTTCCTGGAAGTGATTGTGACAAGGCTCTTGGCCGTGGTAAATGCTGGAATGAGGTTATGTGAAGTCGTTCTATCTTAAATTTGTGTCTGAGAGTTGGGGTTATTATTTATGATGCGATTTTGAGGATCGTGCCTATGTGAATAACTTCATGTCTGGTGATGGTGATTGATCTTCCTGTACTAGTTTTTGGCCCATTATTGTCCTTTATCCCCTTTCGAAATACATACTGAGAGATGTCATATCCTGTACGTAAAAGGCACAACAACGGTGTTCAGAGGGAGCGTCGTAGGTCGAGAATCTATATCTATTGTCTTCAAATAGTGTCCATCTAAACTAGGCCCTTCAAGATTGCAATACGGATCTTGGATACTTTCTTATAGTCGCTAACATGCACGATATAGCTCACCAGTGTGATCACATCAACGCTGTATGAAATTTCAAAGTGACGCTAATTTTGGATGACCAAGATCCCGTTCAAAGTCCCGATCCATGGCAACTGTTACCCTCACGTGCATTAAATGGCTACATGAAATACACGAACTTGAGAACGTAGCCATCCATATGGCCTTGTCTCCTTATAATCTGCCCGTACCTCTTCCTCATGGGATGAAGTTGCTTTTTCTTCGTCACCCACATCTCGCGGCTGTTCGAACCTGGTCGGACCCTTCCGAAGCCTAATATTATACCACGGCAGAGCGAAGAGCTCATCCGCAACCTCCATGGATCACCCCTTGCATTCGGGGAGCGCAGAAAACGCCCAAAGGCTGGTAATGCCGTGAATGCCGTGAAGAGGGAAAATGACTTGTAGGATTTTATTGATACCGATCACGTTGAAGAATCCACGTGAGATGCCGAAGTTCAACAGATTCTGATAGGTGAATGCTAGGGTGACAAGCGGCCCGCGTAAATGGGTGGGACAGATTTCCGATGCCGTGAGTGAGAACACCAGCGCCCTGCCGAACGCGTAGCCGACTGCAAAGACTAAATACTCATAATACTGACCCAGGCCTCTGGGCACGAGGAGGCAGAAGTCGAGAGATCAGCGACATCAAGGTAGGTAGCCAAATAGAGCAGACACAAGGTGCTGACGGCGGACCCGACAAGAAGGAGGCGTTAGCCGAAACGATCAGTGAGGAAGAAAGTGTAGAACAACATCGAGACCGCCTTGATCAGTCCATGGATGGCATTGAAAAGGGGGACCTGGTCGGACCCAAGGCCAACCGACTTGAGGATTGTCAGAGCATAGTAGGTAATAGAGTTACCGCCTGACATGACGAAAAAGGTCTGGATGAGAGCCACATAAACACAAAACGACGGCGTACGGGGTGCGTGGGTGACGCATGTTTTCACCAGGGATACTGTCGACTATAGAGCTGACTGTGTGGGAGTCTCTCCTGTTCGGTTGACTATATTGAGTTCCGTCAGCTCTCGACTAAAGTATTCTTCGGACTCGTCGAGGGGTTAAATAAGCTACCAGGAATATACCAGATCAACTCCTGTACCGTCCCGTCCCAAAAGGAGTCACCGGAGATAGGAAGGAAGAAAACGCCTTGAAGAAAGAGCCTGTGTTGTACATTGGGTGAAACGTCGTTCTATGAGTCGTATCACAAATTGTAGAATATCTTGTAAGATATCTGTATGAAACGATACCAAACGATCAGATTTATGACCCTTGTTCAACTATCTAGAAGGCCTATTTAGGTGGGAATTAGGAGGCCTTTTCTATATGTGGCCAGACTACCATAGTATTCAACAATCCACATACTTCTCCAAGGGGTAAATTTACCAGACATATGTCAGATGTCTCCGATACTAGGTAATTTTATAGGCGTATTCAGTATAAACACTAGTTGCTAGCACCTGTCATCTTGCGGTTTCTTAATTGATAATTCGACTTCGAAAACTGTGCGGGTAATCTTAGCACGTTATGGTACTCTCAATAACAATATCCATAGTGGATAGTAGTATATGCTCAGTGAACTCTCACCTGGAAAAAGATATATATGGTAGACAGAGTGTTTCATGCAGATTGCAAACTCGACCTTGAATGACAATCATGGCGATTGTCCTACAAATGGACATCACTGTACTAATGGAACTAGCAAGTATATATGAACTTATTATTCTCCTGGATGCGTGAATGTGTTACTGAGGCTATAGAGACTGGAATGTTTTGATGCCATTCGAGGAATCGGCCAATCATGGCCACGGGGGCGAGCCCTATGCCAAGAGACTAAGGAAAAACTGCCTCAGGTGTAGGTACCGGACTATCATTGTCCCGACCGGTCACCTGCTCGCCAAGGAAAGCCCTAACGGCTTTAGGTTCGATTCCTGCGCAGGGAAGTATCTTCCTATAGATTTCGGGCAGTATTTTCATATAATAGAGTGGACCTCGCTTAGAGTTAATAGATCTGCTTATAAAATACTCGAATCCACACCCGTTGGTTGATCCGGGAAGTAGAACTTAACTGGGGATTGGAGATAGACTATAGAGAGCAAAAAAAGACTGAAACCAGCATGCGGGTTCTGGTGTGGAAGGTAGGCCCCTTCATTAGCATCAGCATCGTCACCCGTAAAACCCAATATACTGCTCATTGAATGGACACATATTACTAGAATCTACTTGTCATATGTCTAAGTAAGAGCACAATTGAGAGTAGAGAAAATGTTGTAGTGTGATTGACCCGAATTAAGATGATCAAGGAACGACAACTGCGATGAGGCCGCACTACTCATGATGTTCGACCTATAGTACTATGTTCCCATGGTACAGGTTCTACCAGATCGTGGTTATGATCCACGCACCACATGTGTAGTTAAAATGTACATGGCTGGAACATTAACTGTACGAAGATGGACCAGTTTTCTCAGCAGTCGACGAGCAAGCTTCCGCTAGGGAGAATTACTTTAAGATCGGTATCTTTAAGGGTAATCAATATGAGACTAAAGTACTTCAAAGTGAATCAATTTACCCTGCTACACAGAAGGAAAGCTAATATCTTTGGTTTGTAACACTTTGCACACTGGATGGTGTACGGGAGGTTGCATTTCACATCGGCTATCGTAACTCGAGGAAGGCATACAACCATAATAGACTACGTCAATTATTGGACTAGCGAAACAGGCAAGCCCAGGATCGCTGACAAGCTAGGTGAGGTTCACTACCGCTATAGAGGACGTATTACTTTACAGCATTCAGTGTATCAATATCACTTTGTCGTGCAGCGTTCTTGAATTAGAGAGAGTAAATGTTGACCGTGCTAGAGGCAGTACAGAGAGAGCAGAACCAGACATGCACCTATCCTTGTCATTGCTAGCCCACTCCGTCCATGCACCCTTCTCATCATGGACCTCAGTCGACGACATCTGGCGATTCCTGATATCTATGAGGTGGTCATCATTGATCGAAGGCAGAGAGGGAGACCGGTCGAAGCCAGTGTGTGCATGCGGCGTAACATCCGGAGGAACCTCCTTAATGCTGCGACAATGTGTAAGCTAGACAGTAACTCCAAGCATCAAAACAGGCAAAACATACAGTACAAGAGGAGCAGGAGCAGCTAGAGCAGTTGCCACTGCAGCAGTTGCAAGCACAGGGAGACATCTTGGCTGAATATGAACGTCGTGGTGAGCGAGATTCTTGAAAATGAGATTTGTAGCTGAAAACGAGGCTTTTCTGCAAACAATGAATACGATGATGAAAGAAAGCTGGTCCTTGGATGAAAGGACTACCCTATTTATACAGTTCCTGGGCTTGATCCGAAGGACTGTCTTGAGTAGAGTAAATGGAGTCTACCCGCGAGAACCGCAGAAAAGGATGAGACACCGGGAAAGCGCGTCAGCCCATGAAAGCATTAGACTTTCATGGCGGCGTGGGGGGCAGAGAAGAAAGCTCCTAAGCATTGGACTCGGTTTTTCGTCACCCAACATTGATTGCATTGTGGAGTTAGGCTAGGTAGACCCGGGACAGGGATGGTATAGCCTGACATGTCTGGCCGACGTAAACAAGTTTTAAGGCATAGTACTTGCCCCACTCTGCCTGGATAATCTGTATAGAGGGCTTTTTGGAGTGTCAATGAATGCTGAGATACCACATTGTTTAGGCTGAAGTCTCCCCGTATAACAGAGGAATTAGAACACGGCTTGCGAAGGCCAAAAGAGAGGGAAGGCTTTCCTATGAACTAGGCCAAATACTCCGGCGGGTGTTCTTATACGCGAATGCAAACGAGGACCTTGATATCCTGAGCACCTTGGGAGCACTCACGTGGGCCGTAAGAACCCTTGATTCCCTCTTATCGCCTATACTCTCGGTGTGCCCTACACTAGTGTACTATTTCCATTTCTTTCAAGCTAGCTTTTGTCCCTGCAGTGAAGTCTACTCGGGAAAGGGAAAAAATGCCTTTTCCCGCGGGATGATATGCATTGCCCAATCCAGATAGGTTAGCAGCACACACAGCAGGAAACCACAAACCCACTCAAAAACTGTGCTAAACCGGGTGCCTCACGGGCCTATCTAATAAGGGAAAGGGTGGTGGAGTAAAATAGATCACGTCTGTAAGGTATCTGCCCCCACTCGTAGGTCAAAGCAACAAGACCTTGCAATTCGCCACTAAAGAAGAAAAACACCACACTCGCCTCGGGGAGTGCTTCGATACCGCCCGTATTTCTGGTAATATAACATAAGTCTCCCGTGGGGAGACTCTAGCAAGTCTATGGCCCCCGGAAGTCTGGCATTGGTTCAAGAAGTCATTGATGGCTGCCAGAGTGTCGAAGGTTTCTTGAGACGGCATGCGGTTCGCTCTGGCCAAACATGCACACATAGTAAATGACAAAGGATGAAATAGCTGTGATACTATGCGTGATTTGCTTTTGGCCTGCCAGTGTGTGAAGACATGTCGCCCGACAAAGCCAGCGTATGACCAATAGAAGTGGAATTCCCACGCTAGTTACAGTATCGGCTCTTTGAGTGCGGCCATTCGTGGCCCGTGTGATGCACTAAGGCACCTCGTCGAGAATGGTGAGGCCGTGGGGCCTGAACATGGGCACTTTCCGTGAGTCGATATGTATGAGGTTACGACACCCCTGAAAACGAAAATTCGAACTGGTGATGCTCCCAGAGCTCGTAGATCCCTCGAGATAGGAAATCTCAAGGCGACCTAGTTCAAAGATGCAATATGTTTAACATGTCGCTTAGCCTGCCACCCATGAACAGTGTGTTGGGTTGCGGTAAGCAAACATTACATTGTTGAAGTTCCGTTCCTAATATTTGCGGTATCGACAATTTGCGAACATGACAATAGAATCCAAGGTGAGCTCCCGTGACCTCGGTTTTTCCACACATTGTTCAGACCCTGCTGTCGATGTTTCTAACTAGTGAACAGCCATCAAAGGCATACAATCGAAATTTGGTTGTGGTGCTTGACCTTGTTTTGTATAGTGTGAGTTTCGATATTCAGCAGAGGCAGTAGATATGGCTGCCAGCCTGGCCGACTGCTCTCTCCCTCCATCCCCCTCTCTCCAACATTTCTCTTCATGATGAACATGTACATTACTGTGGGTATGATCAAATATTGTAGCGTGTATGCTAGCGCGCGTTTTGTTTTAGTCCACAAGTCAACGCGGGATATAATATTCTATCCTCCATCTCCGAGTTTCGCAATATTTATATCAGTACAAGTGAGCCTTTCTACGGAAGTAGGAATTATCGGAAGGTATAGGTGAAAAAACTGTGCGTAATGCGAGAATTAAGCAATGGTAAATGGATTATATCCACTGTTGCTTAGAACTATGTTCTGTAGAGGTGCTCCTCAGATATCGTCGACCCGTGAAGGACGAGAGAGAGGTAGGTAGTGGAGAAAAGAAAAACATGATTGAATCCAACATTTGGGAATCTTCACGGAGCTCCGCCGGAGTACCGTGCAGTAAGAAATGGATAGGACTGAGCGCTCGGATCTCAATCGTCATTCGAGGGAGTACAGTACTGTCCACAGTGGCTTCAGTATCTAAGCCCACTTGCCCAGAAGCGCCATCACACCAGCCCCGAGGAGCATCGAAATCACCATGAAGGTGAGTCGCTTGTTATCCCGCGTACGATGAGGATCGAAAAGAAAATCGCGCGCCAACAGTTCTACCAATCCAGTGTAGATGAGGATGCCCGCAGAGATGGCGTCCAGAACACCCGAGACAACATTTGCGGTGTAGGAGCCCGAGTTGTAGGTTGTTCTGACGCCGAGTCCAATAGCGATAGATATCGGGGTTGTCAGTCCATAGAGACTGCACAGTATCCAGGGCAGCCAGCTGCCTTTGCGGAAAGGGATTGCGGACATTCGGGCCCCAATACCGAGTCCCTCAAACGACTGATGGAAAACTAGGACAGGATATAGGGTTGAAAACTCTTCTCCAGTCACACCAAGGTTCAAGCCAATGATGACGGAGTGGAAGATGACCCCAAATTCGAGGACCAGGAATGCAGCAATCTGCTGTTTGAATGATCGGTCCACGAATGACTCATCAACGGATTGCGATTCAAGCGCGGCCTCCTTTTTCTCCAAGGCCTGGTTGCCTTTAGCGACAGGCGCCATGTGGTTGCTTGCTGTACTGGTCATGATTGGCTCCGGGTCTTCTCGACAGATCCCGTATTTGACCTCTACGTACCTCTCGGCGCCGAAGTCTAGGAGGAAAATGGCAATGAGAGAAGCAAGGACAATCGCTGGGCACCACGAGTAGTCCCCCCAGTTACCGGTCATGCCGACACAGGAGGCCGGTCCAATCTCGTCATAGGCCGGATCCAGAAGATGGATAAAGGCCGTCGCCACAATGACCCCCGCGCCGAAGTAGCGTGCAAAGAGGTAGACGTACAAGGGGATATGGAGGCGAGGAACGCGCTTGGCGATGACTGGGAAGAAGGTAACGGCGGTTGAGACAATAAGAATCACGAAGATTGCGGATATACGCGCGCCTAAACGACCATCATAGCCATTTTCTGAGGCATTAAGGTAACAGATAACATCCACGGGGTCAACCGTGTCAAGATCCACGTTGTTAGGATTGAAGGACGACATTGTGAAAGGGAACCAATTGTTCAGGTAGTCTCTTAACTCTTCCCTCTGGTTCGCACTGGCGTCGGCACATTCCGTTTTATAAGTAGCGACAAAGGAGGCAAACCCACGACAAGTAAAAGGAAAAAACTCTTTGGGACACCTTGGGAGCAAAAGGACCCATGGCTGGCGCATCTGAGCCACTGACAGGGGCTATACAGACACGAGGTTACCATTTCTAGTTACTGCGAGATAGCAAGCAACTTAGAAGCGAACATGGCATGGCCCAAGGACCTGAGCCGGAGTGCGCGAAACTTGGAAAGATTCGACGAGTGGCAATATCGAGAGACCGCTAAGGTTCGTACCACGTTCCTAACTTATTGATAGTATGTTCTACTGGAGATTAATTTCCGTGTGATTGGCTGTATAAGTTCATGTATGTCCATATCGTGGGCTACCCTGTGAGCCGAGTGGATCATTCGGGTGACATCCATGTTGTCTACTCTCGAATCGAAGGCAAGACGATCGAAATGGTCCTCCAAGGTCCCCAAAGGTGTTTCAGCTTCTCCACCTGCCCTTCAAAGTTGGTGGTCTATTCGCCAGCGCTCTGCCTTTACTTCTACCAAGCATCTCTGGGCAGAAACAAGCAAAGGAAGCCAAGTCGGAAGGAAATCACCGGGTGGCACTGTTCTTGTTCTATGGCGGTCTTCTACCTGAGCGAGGAAAATATGTAGTTTAGACATCCGATTCGACCACTCTGAAAGTCGCGTGGGAGAGAAAGATTGGACGGCAAACCAATGGAAGCAGCCCGAAATAATTGCCGACTGAATCCCATGTTTGGTCAAAATACTAATTCATAACATTCCGCGATCATTCTCTCGGCAGACGTCGTCGACTGGTGTGGTGGTGAAAACCACCATTCAGATTTTGATGTACACATGGATAGAACGTACTCAAGTCCCGTCATGGCATAGTCGAACGACAATGGTCCAAAATGCTGAATTTCAGCTATATAGGCATAGGCCAGGTCATGCATTGCTTCGATATATATCTCATCCTCTCCATATATCTCTCAAAATTGAGGGAGGAATGGATGACTAAGGGGTCTAAAATATCACGTGATATATATATCAACCCTGACAAGTGAAGTTGTCAGCGTGTCCTTTGATTATTATTATTCTCATCCTCAAGGTATGTACAGACAAGTACATGCCCGACGTCGTATACCTTATTCATGCCCGCCACATTTCACCAATTCCAGGCGCTACCTGCTGAAATCCGCCACTACATCTGGCACCTCTCACTGATCCAGGAGAGAGTCATCCACATCTCTTGCGATCGAGGCATCCTTCCGACCTCCCGACGGTATGCCCGGTGCTTTCGCGCCAACCGTGCCAACCCACCCCAGCTGCAGGTAAATATGGAGGCTCGCCATGAGTCCCTGCGACTATACACTCCGTATTTCGGCACAGAGCATGCCCCGCATGGCCGCATCTATCTCGCTCCGGAGCGGGATGTTGTGCACCTACATGAGGCCGTGCTAGCATACCTAGGTGACACGGAGCGGGCGACTCTCCAACGGCTGATGGTTGATATCCAGGACTATATGACATTTGGCTCGTACTGGATGGATAGATTGCGTAGCATGGGGCAGCTGAAGGAACTGGTGTTGGTGGTGTTACCCTTAACGTCATCCCCGCCCTGGGTGTCTAATCAGCCACTGATAGGGGATGAGGATATTATTGGCGTGCTCAAGGATGCCTTTGTCGAAGGCGTGCGGACCAGCCCAAAGTGGCTTCTACCACAAATCCAAGTAAGATCCCACACAGGAGCCACGATGGGAAGGATCCTCGTTGAAGCTGATGATATAGAGACGGGAGTGGAATAAAGATCTGGAACCTCCTCTCAATATAGATTTATTTATGTATTATATAATAGCTTCTAATCCTCTTCCTACCCTCTCTATCTACTCCTTACGCAATGTAATGTCCGCTCTTCTCGCGTAGATGCAGGTGTAGCGATAATACGAACGCACGGGGCTCCATGTTAATCTAAAACATCCCTGTCGCATAATCTCTGGAATGCGAAGATCAGAGAGGGGAAGCAAAAGCACAACAACCCTCGCAATTGTGGAAATTCCCCCCTCAATTCTGACTGATCTTTCTATCGATCGCAATGAGGGTGATTATTATCGGAGGTGGGATTGCCGGACTCGCGGCCGCGATCGGGCTCCGGCGAGCTGGCCACCAAGTCAAGGTAAGATCGATATCCTTGAGCTCGCCGGGCAATCAATTGAAAGACAAACCGACGCCTAACAGGTTTTGGAACGGTCGTCTTATCTCCGCGAGGTCGGTGCCGCGATCCATGTCTGTCCAAATGCCTCTCGGGTTCTTTTGAGCTGGGGATTTGATCCCGAAAGGGCTCGCATGGTGACCGCACGCCGGTCGATCTTCGTGCTCGGTAGCTCGCTCCAGCCAGTGTTCGAATTCGACTGCTCGAGCGTTCCGGAGACGTATGACGCGCCGTGGCTCCTGGCCCATCGAGTCGACCTTCATTCGGAGCTGCGACGCCTGGCGACAGTGCAGGAAGGGCCCGGCGCGCCCGCAGAGATTGTGTTAAATTCCGAGGTTATAGCATACGATGCGCAAAAGGGATCGATAACGCTGGCCGATGGGTCGATCCAGGAAGCGGATTTACTCGTGGCAGCAGATGGCGTCCATACATCCGCTATTCACCAGGTTGTGGGCCAGGGCAGACCAGCAGTCTCTACCGGCTCAGCAGCGTTTCGCTTCATAATCCCAACGGAGGAGCTGCGCCGCGACCCCGAGACGGCTTTACTAGTTGGCGACGGCGTGATGAGGGTTCTAGTCGCTGAGGGGTTGAGACGGCTGGTCTCGTATCCATGTGCCGAGTGAGATTATTCGACGTCAAATCCATGCATCAACTAATGGCATTGTACAGTAATACATTACAAAACTTTGTGGCTATCCATTCTGATCAGGAAAATGATGGCCGTGAGCCCGAAAGTCGGTCTCCTTCGTGTTTGACCTCCCCGTGCATTGGGACTAACCATCATTGAAATCATAATAATAGACTGGGATCGGTCCGCCGGGGTCACCGATGTTCTTGCCCACTATCCCGACTTCCACCCAAGCGCTCTGGCGGTTATCAAGTAAACTATGACGGCTGTCTGTTCGTTGATGTCGATTGCTAACCAACGATTCAGGAAAGCTACAAGTATCAAACGATGGCCGCTTCTCTACCGCGATCCCATCGCAACGTGGAGCTGTGGCCGTCTGGTACTCATCGGCGATGCAGCGCATCCAATGCTGCCTCGTACGTTCTCCAGCTCCACCTCCCTTGAAGATACATCTTCCTAACCCCAGCGTTTTAGACCATGGCCAAGGTGGTGCCCAGGCGATTGAGGATGCTGGTGCGTTGAGTGAGATATTCACTCAGTTGCCGGCCAGTCCCGGGCTCGGCGAGATCCATCGCCGCCTAAGGGTATTCGAAACGGTCCGGGTAAAGCGCGCATCAGCACTCCAGATCCTCTCAAATGCAGGAATGGATGAAGCGTGGAAGATTCGTGAACGCGCGCAGCAATATATGCCAGAAGGCGTGCCAGTACCTACTTCGCCGTTGGAATTGATGGAGCATAATTTTCGCTACGATGTGCTCAAACATAGTCAGCAGCAGCTGCAGTCTTATCTGCGAGAACAATGAGTCCATAGACTGAAGCACAGGAATTGTTCTACAATTTGCTTTCTTATGGCTTACGTATATATCACGGGATTGGGATGCAGTGTTTTCAAGTGTGCTTCATACTGACTCATCTATTCTGGATTGATCTCGTAGTGGGAAGGTCGACTAGCTTGCGTCTCTTATGAATTCGTCTATATAGGAGGATCATTCCGACGACTGACTGTGTGCTACATGGGGCAATATGGGGGCCAATGAGGATGAAGGGCGGGAGATCTATCTATTCTAAATAGATATAAAGTCCTTCGTTCATTATTTTCTTTTGCTGGCTCTTGTACATTTGGATTGTATCCCCTAGTAGGCTAACTACTATGACATCTTCTTCTATGACAGGCCTTAAAGGTTACGCTCGTCTCGGTCGCGGTCAGGAATGGCAAGAAAAATATGGATTAAGTGAAGCAATGATCGACGGAGACTGGATGGAAGTAGCTGGACAGAATAACTAGCTTATTTACCTCTCCCTGATTATTAAAACCTTCAGGCGGAATGTCCCCTACCTCTTCCACTCGACAGTCTCGAAGAGATAATGCCAAAAACCTGTGTCAATATCAGTGAAGCCATTCTTTGCACCTTGGAGAAAGCTTCCCCTTCACTGTGTGCATCCTTTCACATAGCCTGGGAACGTGTTGTCAAATTACGGACCTACCATGTCAACCTGCGGCAAAATCGTGAGAAGACTATCGCGCTGATGGTGGAGAATATGAAAAGATAGTGTCTGTATCAGCCAACATGGTCGATGTTGGGTATCGAGCATGTTTGTTCTTTTTTTAAATTTTTTTTTTGTTCACATGGACGATCATAGATTGATGGACAACAGAGTAGGAATGGTCCGGCTAGATCAAGTTCCTCAGGTTTCGGCTAGCCCTATGTCAAAGGCCCCGGATGTAACAGTAGACGCCCCACAATAATAGAAGCACTCAGATATAACACCTCGTTCAACCGGTTGTACTCCGGAGTAAGCACCTTCAGGGTACTAGGATGCCATCACAAGCTGATTGGAGGATAATCAGTCCACTTCAACCTAGACAAGGAAGGTTTACGAGGAATAGAATAGGACGTCGAGAGGGTGTGTGGGTCGTAGGAGTCTGCGGCACTAGTTTACCACAAATAGATGAAACTCGATGCTTAGCTTGCCGGACCTCCAACTGCCGGATGCTTGGAATTATGCCGAATGTCCAGATTTTCCGGAGTGCCCAGAAAGGGCGTACCCTCACTAGTGGAGAATGAAAGATATTGTTCATCAATGACCGCTATATTAAGGGGACGTGGTGTAGGTAATTAATCACCATGTCGGCATTTAAAGAGCCGACTTGCCCTCCGCTTTGATCTTCGTTTGCAGAGCAACAAGACCGGTTGATCTTTCTCTTCACAACTATCAAACGCACATCCACCATAATGAATTCCCGCAACCAAGTCCTGGTGGCTCTTGCCACTGTCAGCATCACCTCAGTGAACGCCGCCATGGGTCCAGCGCTGAGTACTGGCCCGGTTGCTTCCAACTCGTTCATCCGCGAAGCCACTTCGACTCTTATCCTGCCAAATGTACCCAGCGGGGGATCATCGGATGCCATCACCTCCCTGTGGGTCGGTATGGGCACCTCGAATGGTGACTTGATCCAGTCCATTGCCGACAACTGGCAACAGAGCGACTGGACCATGTATGCCTACACGCTCATGAAGACTAGCGGTTCGTGTTCCCCCAAAGCCGCTGCTAATTCTGGTTCTGACTGTTGTGCTTGATAGAAACCTCACAGATGCCCCTGTATGGCGATGGCCAGGCGAACGGCGGCAAGGGGGATAAGGTAACGATGCACTGTAAGAAACACCGGCAGATTCACCTCAACACTGGGAGTGTGTTCTAACCATGCGCAGATAAGTTCGACGATGCGAGTGGAAATTATACCCAGACTCTACAGGTGAATGGGAAAACTGTCTCGACCCTGTCCACCAGTGATGGCCTCGCACAGGGCTGGGGTAGCTCAGTGGAGTGTGCAGAGAACAACTGTGGCACTGTTGGCGCCCACTGTAAGTTATCACCATTTCCAAGCCCGCATTCGCCAAACTAACATCTCCATTAGCCTGGACCGATACCAAGATCATTCTTGATGTTGCTGATCCCAATTATATCAACACTCTTTCCAAGGGAGAGGGCGTCACCGGCGGCGACATGACCACCAGCGACGGCGGCAAGTCCTGGACCATTACCACCTTTGGCATTCCAGAATACACCTTCTCTGACTAGAAAGACAATTTGTGAATGCGTCGTGAGCTTCTGCCTCGTTATTCATTTCTCTCGAGTAGCAATAGTATTAAGATCAATAGCAGTTTAGCATTCATCCTTACTCAGCTGATCGCAGTACATGTCACCGAAGTTTAATTTCCATCAGATGCCTTGCCAAGGGCATCATAACAGCAATACTTGTAGGCTGGACAGGATGTGCTACATCATTGTCCTCAGTAAAGGCACACGTTGTGAAGAGCAATTTGATCTGCAACTATGTACGATTCGGACCAAGGCGTCCATATGCTGGACACATCGGAGGATGAGGGTGATAGATACCCATTCTTATGTCACTCGAAGAGCCACATAATGCCCACATCAAGAAGAGCTCTGGACACAGCTGGTGGAGCTAAGATCTAGGGGAGCTAGATATACGAGAATCAATACACCAACTACCCAATAGGCTAATCCGAAGCATGAGCGCATCCACTCCGCTCAGGCAGAGGCTACCGAATCTACATTGCTTTCCATTCGGGGCATCATGGTCCTACTAGGAAGGGGAAACCCCCTCGCTGCTATTTACCAGTCACTATTTGCGAGATGATCGCGATTTGGACCGGTTTCAGGAACTGAAAAACACGATAGTATTCCAAAAGGCTTCGGATGACGATTATGGGTTGCCGGACCTTTGGGCATTTGGAACTGACTGGTTTATCCTCTGAATATATACGAAAGGAGCCTTATGGGACTGGGAGGTGCTTTGAAGTCAGATCTACATGAGGTACACCAATCCTTCCCGAGAACCCACAGACCCTTGGCACAGCCTGCTCCACCCCTTCTCAATCCCTTCATTGCCAGAGATCCCTCGACCAAGAGTGACGTGGATGTCTGGTGCAATCTCGTGGCTGATCCCTACCCATTTCTCCCACACAGGGTTTACACAGCTAGAATACTCTTGCGCGCCTTCCAATTGAACAGCCGCATCGCGCACCGCTGAAGTATTAAACTGGATCTTTCCCATCGTTTCCATTAACTCTCGATTTCGTTTGAGTTCGTCTGTGGAATAGACCTAAGCATCAAATATTGGGTTAGTACCTGAGGGAGGTGGATCGGTTAGCTTGTGACTTACCTTTTGCTCGGAGCCAACCTGGATTATCGCCAGTTTGAGTTGCCCGAGAGCTGCATGGCCCTTGATACTGGAAAGTAGTTGGTTGAGTGTACCAGCGCGGGCGCCGAAGTCCACGAGAACGATTCTCGTTGGTTTCAACTGGGTTATCCACTCGATTGACTTGCTCGATTGGTCATATGTGACACATTTGGAGAGAATGGAGGCACCCAATTTCCCTGCGACAGGCTCTAAAAGAGACGGCGTCTGCGATACCTGGAGGAGGCCCAACGGCCCCTCAGCAGCGCTCCGCTGGAACATATGGTATGCAAATGACCGGCCTGTTTTGCTCGATGCAGATAGGCTAATCACCACCGCAGCGGAAAGGTCGGCATCCTCAGCCGTCCAGGGCAGACCTATCCCTAAAGGATGAACAGGCGGTTGTGTCCCGGGACTCGAAGTGAACGTATGCCGGCTGAGGAGATACCCCGTCTGCCAGGTTGGACGGAAAAGGGATTCCCATGCCATCCGCTGGAGTGCCTCTTCCGAGAACAGTGACGAGATAGTCTTCGGGGTGGATATAGGGAGCGAAATATGGCCTTCTTCTGAATAAGCATTATAGACGGTCATTAAGCGTTGTCTGGGTTCACTGATCTCGGTCCAGTGGCCCTTCGGCTCTGAGGGCTGGAGCTTGAGCGAAACGGCGATATCTGCAGTGGGCCAGAAACCCCACAAGACCGTCCCCGGGGCGATGCCCAAAGTCGATTCTGTCACGATCGCAAAGCCCCAGGTGGGTACGATTCCCCATGATTTCTGGTCATTGTATGGGGGGGAAACCTGTGTGGGCACGGGATACGTGTCCCACCAATGAAGGACTTCACCTCCTCGAGCATAACTTAGATTATTCGAGGTAAGGGAGATCAGTACGGGTCGAACACGAACACAAGATGGGGGAAGGCTGTGCTTCTCGTATTCATGGTCATCGAGCGTTGCGACCGCATGCTCCCAATTATTTCCTTTGAACACGACATGGACCTCCATCTTGTTGATTGGTGGTAGCAGAGAAGTCAGCATGATGGGGTCAAGAATAAGATTTCGGGGGATGCGTGAGATTTATACCATTAAGATATGTGCCAAACATCTCCGATTCGTGGGTTTTGTATCCAATCGTTTCTGTTCATTGGAATTGGCATGTTGGAAGTTTAAGGCCTAGAGCACGTCTATATTAGTAGATCCACCATGACAGAGACTAAGCCCAATAGACCTAAGATAATGATAATCCCTGTACCTTCCTAACCTTTTTCTGAATGGTTTAGATACCCTCATATCCTTCGGTAGTCGATATCGTGGCGCGAAGTTGAGATATGTTGGAAGCAATGATTTGGATGAGACAGCATAAATATACCACGTAGAGCTCTGCATGACGTTTTTCACTGCATCCTGTGCCGCACTGCACCCTTCACAAGGCTACCTCAATCACAGCTTTAGCGTTCGTAAACAGTTAGCTTCGTGATTGAGCGGAACTGTTACCGCATGAAGAACGACCGATAGAACTATTATAGTACCGGGAAAGGTAATACAACTGCCAGCGGATCTAGTTGAATGTTATCTTGATATAATCTCGATACATTTGACTTCAGTTCCGGAGACAGTCGAGTCCAGCTGGCAGGTCGATAATTAGTCGCGACGTAGTCGTATTAAACAGTGTCTTATAAAGGCCAAGGAAGGGCCGTGATACTGGGGCCATCGTTGTGGCTAAGGCCCTGCCCAAGCTAAGGGCAACTCTTGGTGGAACGCAATTATGTATGTATGAGCCTCAAGTCACAAGCGCCAGGAGTAGATCCCTACCCTCGTGTCCAAGAGTCCAAAGTCCGCTGACTTTGGCTTGCCGACCGACGGCTATGTGCCCACGCCGCGGAGACCTTCTCCTGGTTAAAAGGGGCCTGCAGCCGGAGCAGCCAAATTGTGTTGGAGGCATTCCGGGGACACCAACTATGATCTTTCACCAGACTACTACTCTTCATGAGCATATTTTCGGCAAATATGATCCCATTCCGAGGACATCCACGGAGTGCGGCGTCTGCAGGATTTGACCAGAGCGATCTAGGTCTAGGACTATAATAATAAAGCTCAGCTTGCAACGAATGGGCGAAATGTGGTTAATTTAATTATGTTCGGCTAGCAAACTTACTGCCAAAACTAGGTCTGGATCCAGGCAACCTTGTTATAAAAGCGGATAATCTGAAACACTAGTAAGGTTGCTTTTCCTTTGACTGACGATCACATTATATATTAATATCGCTCCATTATTTGGACATACGCATTGTTGAAAGCGGCCCTTATATATTTAGTGCCTATCGAGACCCTGTACCCCCTCTTACATGGGCATTGATGTTTAGATAACCCTTGTTCGCTGATGCATGAGATATATCGCAAAAGTTCTGGAACTATGAAGGATCCAAAAGTTTCACTTTTCCCGGGCTTTCCGTCCCTGTCGATCCAATACCCGATCCAGTATAGCAGACGATCCTTTTAGGGGCTTGGTCTACGATGTGATAAATATATAGCGCCATCGCAAGTAGCGACGCAGCGTACGGGCGTGAGACGATTCAGTGCTTATAAGTCTGCAGAGCTTATTCTTTTCACCCCGTGCTGACTTTTACCCCTACTTAACTGTTTTGATCTTCCGATACGCAGATCCTCGTCTGCTATGATGATTCTCTTTATAATCTCTGTCTTGATATTCGTGGCGGGTGCCAAAGCTGGCAATCGACACCATGTCCACTCACATAGCCATCGCGCAATGGGACCAGGCACATCTGTGTTTCATCCCTCACTGCCCGCACCACTTGCTCGTGGCTACCAGCTTACATGGAATGATGAATTTGATTATACACTGGGGTCCCATTTGCCCGCATCAGAGAATTGGATCATCGACCTCGGCACGTCCTACCCTGATGGCGCTCCAAGGTGGGGAAACAACGAAGCCCAGAGGTACACCAGTGCTCCATCCAATATCCGTGTCACACCGTTCAACACACTTCTGATCACCCCTCGCGTACGAAACAACACCTGGACGTCGGGGCGAATCGAGACCCAGCGCTCCGACTTTGCCGCCACGCCAGGAGGCAGGCTCTTCATTGAAGGCCGTCTCAAAACCGGCTGTGCACCCGCCAGGAGACAACAGGGGATCTGGCCTGCATTCTGGGCGCTCGGCATGGACTTCCGGTGGAACCGTACAAACTGGCCCGCGGCTTCAGAGTGGGACATTGCCGAGGTTGTGAATGGAATGCCAAAGGTATACAACACACTGCATTGCGGGACATCCCCAGGTGGGCCATGTGACGAGACGAATGGGATTGGTAGTGGTGGTGTGGATTGGACTGGCTGTGAATGGCACACCGTGGGCTTTGAAGTCGATCGAAATGTCAGGGCCTGGTATCAAGAGAAGCTACGATGGTACCTGGACGGGAGGAAGGTATTTGAGATTCCTGCGGCCAGAGTCAACAATTCGGCAACATGGGAAGCCGTTGCACATAAGGGCCATTTCCTATTACTCAATGTCGCAGTAGGTGGAAATTGGCCCGGTGCACCGAATGCCACGACAGCGGATGGTGGGGAGGTTCAGATGGAGGTCGATTATGTGCGTGTTTGGAACGAGTACAGAAGGGCATAGCCGCCTGGCGTCTGTGATTGCTGGAGATCCGTCTAATCATACTTTATGTAACTCAGCAACCGCATATAAAACTGCTGTCTGAATTTGTGGGCTTATACCGTCACTTATAATAGCTGTTAGTCCAAAAATCAAGGACAATCATTCCCCAGGCCTGCAGCGTCCCGAGCGGACTGATCTCGGACCCTCTACCCAGTGTCCGTAGCAAATACACAAACCTTTGGTAGGCAGAACTGTTAGATGATCAATAGCGGTACTCTTATTCAGAGCTAGAGCACAGGGTACATTGACACCCGATACACGGGAGATAGATGTCCGAGGCTTTGCCGCCAGCATCGAACCCATGGTGAATCCGCCTAAAGAGTTGACCAGGTTGCAGTTTCTCTACTGGTAAAAGGACTGGATTGGAGCCTCTTCTTAGGGTAGCGTGTCCAGCGTGCATGAGGTACTACAGGGTTCAACGTTGCATCTGTCCCACCACTAGTCCGATGAAGGAATAGTTCAGTGAACAAGCTTATGCGACCAGAAAGATCGAGCAAACCCGGATTTGCGGTTTCCATCCGACTTGAAGGGCGTTCTGGGCCATATATTGGGCGTTATTCCCGTGGGCGATCATTTGTGGATTTATGTCTGCAAGCCCGACAGCATCCAAGATAGATCTCTCCGAGCATGATGTCTATTTTCAACACGTGTTATAGATAGCAAGGGGTTTCCCTTGGCGAGGATATACACTGTATTCAGGACAGCACCACGTGGGCTTCAGATGGTGTCTTCCTGCGTCTCTGCATGGCTCTACTGACCTATCCTTCAATGTCACCCTCCACAATGCCCACGTCAACTGCACATCCTTGTCTGTCATGTCGCTGTGGGGAAGTTTCACTGAATCCTTCTTGAGAGCCAGCCCCCATAACGGGCTGCAAGGCTGTGGTTCCATATATCAATGCTGACGTAGAGTCTGTTGAGCAGTTCCTGTTCGAGTTATAGTGCGAGGGCCAGCGTGGGGAATGTAACTCAAGGGATATCGGCTTACTCTCCAATCGTGTGATTTTTACCTGCACAAGGCTGGCTGTTGGCCCGTTTTTATTGCCCTGGGGGAACCAGAAATATCCGTGTTTCTCGAGAAGACATTTCCACAGCGTTCTTCTCATAAAACTTATCCCGTACAGACAGTTAGTTGACAACATTTACACGATGGCTATAGAAGACTGGCTTGTATCCTCCAACTTCCTCTTCTTCTTCGGCCCGCGGCGTACCGCATATGTTCGTGTCCCGGGAGCTCGACCGAAAAACAGATTGCCCGCATCCCTTGCAGTGCACAGCATCTTGGATAAAGGCGGAAGAGCGGCGTGGCTAGTGTACCCACCGATTCATGACGAGTTCGACGATATCGCCGATCCGTCCTTTTGCTATGGGGATGACAGAAGCAATTTATCCCATTTATCGAGATGGAAAGCGAAGTTTAAGTTACCGACCATACACTTCTCCGAGGCGACTGAGAAGGCCTATCCAGACTTGGCATCATGGGTGCAGGAATGTGGTGCTCCTGAAGTAGGCCTCTTCCTCTCTTTCTGTTCTTTTCTTTCTTTTAACCAAGTCGCGTATGTCTGCTGACATATGGTAGTGTGTTCATGTCTTCGCCGATAATGATGGGGGGTTCTGAGGCCGCTCACTTTTGGGGAAGAAGATTGGAAAGGATTGCCAGCCGATCTTACACACAAGCTCAAGTTAAAGGATAAGCTACACGGTAAGGCATATTACACCGCCATGGGCACTGGGGGAGCCTATGTTGTAATATACAAAAATCACCGGGTGGACTACGATCTCAAAGGGGATTTCAAAGGACTCGAGTAGCATCTCATGTACGGCCCCACGCCTCTTTATATTAGTATGAGCCACTTTGAGGATGACGTATACTTCCTGGCATATAAGGATGGTAGTTTGGTCTACAACTTCCCTAAAGACCGGAATGGCGAGAGCACGTGGCAAGATATCGAACGTATGCTCATTGACTCGCCCATACTAGATGTCGTTGAGAATTCGGCGACCCCAAAAACTGCTCCGGGGGATACAATGGGAGTGAGTCCGGTGCGATCCATAGCAGAACCAGCCGTGGAAGAGCCCACCCCGTCTGATCAGCCCGAAATCAACCCAAGCTATAGACGGAATGACCTCGAGGAAGGGAGGGTGCTCTGCGAAGGACAGTTGTGGGGCAATGACTTCAGTCTATCTCTTCGTATCTTGGATCGTGAAGGGTCATGAGCTGCGTCTATACCAGTAACGTGTGCGTCTACAGGGGCTGATCTCAGAGATTCATTGTTATCGGTGGGATCCCGCTTGGGGAAAACTATACAAGCTTCTTTAACACATTGATGAAACAAAATTCCTTGGTCTCGAATGAACTCGTATATAAATTCCTTACACCCCAATAGAGCATTATCTAATTGGGGAAAGATTCAAGCGACTAACTTACGACACACTAAGGCGTCGCTGGAAAGCAACACGACATGTCACACCGAGATGGTCAACAGGAAGCATACGAGACTGTAAGCAAGCAGCGTAGCAATGCCAATATCCATACCTCACCGATCAGCGATTAGGTGGTAGAAGGTGCACTCTCAGATGATGGGCTTGGGCAGCCCATCCCTGTGCGGCTCGGGATGCACAGGCAACAGAGGCCAAGGCGGCGGAAATACTTACTGCATCTGAGGAGTCAATCTTGACCTTGCAAGGACTGGGTGTACGCCGCATATCTAGAGTGACTGCACAGGAGGGTCCAGCCCAGGTTTCTTTTTGCGAGCCCTCCAACAGATCCGGGACATTTACAGCCCGAGCTAGCGACTTTGTTGCTGGTGTTATCCTCGGTTGCAGCGACAAAGTCTGGCGGCGAAGTATTGTTCTTAATGGAGAAGTAGAGCTGGCGGAGGCGTGCATCGTGATTCCCAACCGTTTCGTGGCCTGTCGTCGGGTCCTGCGAGCAGTTGTACATACAGAGCTCCCAGGTAAACATGAAGGTTTCTTCCTTAGTCAAATGGCTAGTGCTAGCATACGATACGTACGGATCGCTGCTGGAAGTTTTGATCTTCCGTCCTTGGATCGCGCCCCCTGTATGGACCCTATCATTGGTACTGACATTTTGTTGTTCTATATACCAGCGAATGCTCGGATCAAAGCTCTTCAGCAGGCTCGGCTTTTGAATGGCGAATATGACAGGATTCAGTGGCAAAGGGGGTCAGCCCTCATTCCTTGGGGATATTAAGTCTACCACTGCAACCGCTGGAATTGGAGAGTTGGACGCCCAACTGCAAGAGAGGCCGCCGTGCGTTAGAGCCAGGAGAAGCCAGTGCCAAGGAAGGAAACCCATGCTAGCACCAGTGGTGAGAGGAGATTGAAATTGGAAAACTCTGATAGGGACTAGAATGTGGAAGAGACGGCGTTCTAACCGAATATGAGTTTGGGAATTCATGAAAGTCCTCGGACTGAGAAACATCATCTATCTTGGCGGCTAGGATTTCTCGACTAACCCCAGCACTTACACCACTTTCCGCAGGGAGTCAAAGCCACCAACCAGTTGACAATGGCCACTAACATTGCCAACTTCGTCAAGACTCGAAGTACGGACGGGTGGACATTGACTGTGAGAATCCTGGAGGATGTTCTTCGACATGTTATACTTGGTATACACAGCTAACATACTTCCTTCATCCAGGTACCTGATATCCCCGATATTCCTCCCGGCGAACAAGGGCACCGATGACATTATCTCGCGTTCTTTGTGATCCTAAAGAATCTACTCCCCGGGAAATCAATGCCTACTGCGGCCGTGTCGTCGTACCACTGCCTACAACCATTGCTAATGGCTTGCTAAATGGCCCTTAACAGTAGGCGCTGTTGCCGGCTTCTGCACTAACTAGCTAATTAGTGGATAAACAGGGATGACTGGACTCCAGAGAAGCACAACGCGTTCACCAAATACACAGCCAATCAATCGATGCCTGGGGCGAGGTTGTAGAGAAGTTGCCGGCCGAACTAGTTAGCGGCACTGATGAAGGAACCGACGCGCTAACAGAGCTCATCCCTGACCACAAGTTTGTTGAAGGCTCCACGATCAAGGTTGTCTGAACAAGGACACGATGAAACTGACAAAGGGCTGCTACCGCAATCAACGCAACTATCTTGCCACACCGGGTGGGAAAGCCACTACCGGTATGGAGAACGCTTGCCTTGATAACCAATTCTCTGCACCATCGGGTGTAGACTCGATGGGGAAAGAGATGTTTGGAAATATCACCATGGATGATCTCATCATTGGATCGGTCCGTACCTACATCCTGAATAGGACGCTTCAGCCGACACAGAGGACGAGACAATCCTCGAGGACTTCTACAATGACAACATCACCACGCCAGGCCTCACCCGCTTTTCAGTATGCAGTGCTGATATTGCCTACCGTGCCTGGGACTACGGCAGCAGCCCGGACACCGACGCCCTCAAACGGCCCGTGTGTGATCTATCTGTCGCCAAACCATTGCCGCGACTCAACGTTCATCGACTAGACTAGTGACGCCTCCCTGACCGTATTGGACCGCATGCAGATCATGAAAAATATCGCGAATACGAATAGCAAATGGGAGGTTGAGAACGCGATCAGGTCGCAGCATCAGTTCGTGCAGTATGGCTCGTACGCGTTCTGTGTGCAGGGCAAGGGCAAGCACGGTAACATTGACTTCCCTATCGGCGCTCAGGATACTGTGTACGTCATCATGGATTCAATGAAGAAGTTTGGCATGGGAAGGTTGGGTCCAAGGGGAAGATGTCCTACAAGGGATCTTCCAAGGGCTATAAGGTTGGGTGAGGGTCGTGTCATAATTAAGGTGCTATCTGCTATATTCTGTTCTTTAAACAATATGCACATAGTGATATATTAGTGTGCGATAGCTGTCTTATACTGTACTCTTCCCTGCCCCGTCTGTCAGTATATATCTATCAACCTCAGCCTATGTGCCCCGCTGTGTCTTTCCGCCTCCAAATCCCAGTGATATGTCAATCAAAATTGTCACTAAGGCTCCGCTATCAGCCACCATCCTACTCAATTTATATTGTTGGCTTGGTCACGATATCAGGCCATTGTCAGGCCACAACACTATGATATCGTATAGTTGAATGATCATTCTAAGGCCTATAAATATTGCTCATTTTGTCAGTAGATAAAAAATCAGACCTCTTCATTTCATTATTGCATGCCTTAAAATTTATCGGTAGATTACTAGGAAATACGGAATCCCTCATTCCTAGTAAATATGCTACAGACCCTTGGGTAGTTCATGTTATCAAAGATGTGCAATGATATACCACAGTATATATATAATAATCATTACCAAACTAATACTGCACTTGAAGAACATCAGTTCTGTTAGATATCGTACTATAGAAATAACTATTTCAGCCTAATCCAAAATTCAAAAAAAAGCTGATTTTTTCTATATTAATGAGAAAAGCTACTTCTTAAACCTGTTTATGAGTCGCGTTTTGGCAGATTCGAGCCTTGTTGGAGGTCCACCCTTATCCGCCTGATCCGTGCTCCCTGCCTCACCTTGTCTATATATCTCCAGAGCCTTTCTATTTGAATAGCTCTAGCTGACTGTATCCCAGGCTAACAATAGTTGGTAGGAAAATGACAGCACGAGGAGATGTACCAAAATTTTATGAGGTGCGAACTAGAGGGGGACTGTCTGCTTTTCGAAAGAAACGGACAGGCGCTATCACCATGGAAAGATATCCCTTTATTTCCAGATTGTGAGATACAAGTAATAAACATGATATTCGAGATGCACCAGAAGAAGCCATGTGCGATGGGTTTCTAACACAGAATGTTCTAGATATGCAAAGAGGAACTTCATAACCCAATCAAGGATGATGCCGTTCAGAGCAAACGAAGACACATCCTAGTATAGAGCCGTTCCAGCGGACTCGGTGCAACTACGGAGGATTTACCACAGGAAAGTTTGGCCGCTTTTTATCCGGTAGGGGTAATCCGATTATCTAACACCAGGGTAGATCTGGGAAAGTCCGGATGAATTAGATGCCTAGACCGGGATTCCGGGCGACGATGATCCGCAGTTAGGCGCCTTGGCTGTTATAGATGAAGGGCAGACAGACTGGAAGATCATAGCCATCGACGTCAACGATCGGATTGCATCAAAACTGTCCGACGTAAACGATGTGGAAGCTTTCTTACCAGGATATGTAAAATCTCCATAGAAATGGTATCAAAGATACAAAGTCCCAGAGGGTAAAAAGGAAAACATCATCGCTCTTGGCGGTGAGCTGAAGACCCTTCAGTAGGTTATCCGTCCACCTCTACATCCATGCTTAATGGAGATATAGTTTCGCTCTTGGTTTGATAGAGTGGTGCCACGTTTCATGGCAGGAGTACAGCAAAGGTCTTTCAGTACGGAATCTTGGCTATGGTTTTCTCAAGTGAGTAGAGACAGCCACAGGTGTAGAATAATTAGGTTGTTCAACCTCGCTCTACCTGCGCAACGCTCATGTGGGCCTTGGACAAGCAACTAACCCGCGTATGTTTTGCACCTAATGTAACCCTAATAGGAAGTGCTCTCAGATAAGGTTTCGGACCTGGAGTTAACTCAAACAGGGGCGAAGGTTACATTCGTTTCTGAAAAGAAGGGCATGTAACCATGGTGTGTTTGGGATTTCGATATTTATAGAAAAGTGTTGTGCTTCAAAAGAGAATACCACTAGATTCGGGTAAAGAAGGGACACAAGTGCCCAAGTCTAGCCCTCGCTGGCGCTATGTAAATACGACCTTAATGGTTCAAGGTAGGGCGTAGTGCGGTGTGTGGGTCCAGGGACGGAGAACTCTAATCGGACCAAATTTGGATCCTGAAAGGCCCGATCTCTATATTTGGCATGGGAAACCAGCTAACATCTGTGTGCTTCGACAAAGATTCTTCCGACGCAAAAAGCCTTGGATGAGAGGATTTCCCCTGGCCTTACCAATATAGTCAAGATCGACACCCTCAGGTCATGAGGCTGTTGTTGGGTCCTTGTACACAGTTATTTATCCCGCTAGACTATGTGAGGTATTGGATTGACTAGACTTGTGGGTTAGATCCATTTCATAATAGGATATGTACAAATTCCCTCTGCAACGGGCGAAATGCTATGGACCTGGAGATTATAATCCGGTCCGAGGAAGGTAATGGAATATCAGATGCTGGTAACTAGTTAATTGTGTTCTGGAATCTAGCTTGTCCCAAAAACTGGGTGTAGGTTCCTCTTTGAAACCTGATTAGCTTTTGCTATACTCAAATCGTGGATAGTACGGTTTCAAACGTGGATCAATCCTACCGAGACGCTGGTCGACCACCCAGTGCTCAGAAGAAAAGAAAAGGAAAGTTATATAAGGACCCAGGAGATCCTCGATATCACATCTCCATCCCGCTATTTAATTCAATTCACTCTTTCAAGTTTCTTATCTTGTAATTTGCAGTATTTGCTTGTTTTGCTGTTCTTTCTTTTCTTTTCTTTCCGCTCCTTCTTGGAAAGATGAAGACTTCCACTCTTTGCACTATTGCCTTGTCGGCCACGGCCCTGGCGGTTCCGGTGTCTGTGACTACCAGTGACCGCGGCTTGGCCGACCCCGCCCCGGCCCTTGCCCCGGAGGCTAAGGCCCATTCTCGCCTGCAGGCTCGCACCTTTTTCCCCATGGGTAGCCTATGCCCACCATGTGGTGAAGAAGCAGCCAGTCTCAAGGCTCGCACCTTCCTCCCTGTAATTCAGGGTTTGATAGAGCACAAGATGAACAAGTTAGGCCTCTGCTCGCCATGTGATACCAACACCAACACCAACACCAACACCAACGACAATTCAAACACCAATGACAATTCCAATACTAACAACAATTCCAATACGAACAACAATTCCAATACCAATAACAACTCCAATACCAATAACAATTCCAACACGGTGACCAACAACATTAACGGCGGCACTCCTCCTACTGGCGGTATGCCTCCTACTGGCGGTACTCCTCCTACTGGCGGTACTCCTCCTACTGGTGGTACTCCTCCTACTGGCGGTATGCCTCCCACTGGCGGCACTCCTCCTACTGGTGGCACTCCCCCGACTGGTGGCACTCCCCCGACTGGTGGCACTCCTCCCACTGGCGGCACTCCTCCTACTGGCGGCACTCCTCCTACTGGTGGCACTCCCCCGACTGGTGGCACTCCTCCCACTGGCGGCATTCCAGTTTGTGAAGAGGGTGACTACAATGAGGAGGGCGAAGATTGTATTCCAACTGGCGGTACTCCCCCCACTGGTGGCACTCCCCCATCTGGCAGCACTCCCCCGACTGGCGGCACTCCTCCTACTGGTGGTACACCCCCATCTGGCAGCACTCCTCCTACTGGCGGTATGCCTCCCACTGGCGGTACTCCTCCTACCGGTGGCACCCCCCCATCTGGCAGCACTCCTCCTACTGGTGGCACTCCCCCGACTGGCGGTACTCCTCCCACTGGCGGCATTCCAGTTTGTGAAGAGGGTGATTACAATGAGGAGGGCGAAGATTGTATTCCAACTGGCGGTACTCCCCCCACTGGTAGCACTCCCCCGACTGGCGGCACTCCTCCTACCGGTGGCACTCCCCCATCTGGCAGCACTCCTCCTACTGGCGGTATGCCTCCGACTGGCGGTACTCCTCCCACTGGCGGTACTCCCCCCACTGGTGGCACTCCCCCATCTGGCAGCACTCCCCCGACTGGCGGTACTCCTCCTACTGGTAGCACTCCTCCTACTGGCGGTATGCCTCCCACTGGTGGCACTCCCCCATCTGGCGGTACTCCTCCTACTGGTGGCACTCCCCCGACTAGCGGTACTCCTCCTACTAGTGGAACTCCCCCCAGTGGCGGTAACACAGCTTGCGAGGGTGACAACACCTGCACTTCTGAAGAAACGAGCAACACAAATGGCAACAAGACGGGAACAAACAAGGGAGGCAATAGCTCTTCCAGCTCTTCCAGCTCTTCTAGCTCTTCTTCCTCGAGCAGCTCTTCATCTTCTACTACTGGCGGAACTCCCGGGTGCACTGAATGCGAAAACCCCCCTCCTGAGGACTGCGAAGAGTAAGCGGGCTCATACTGGATGGGTGGTGGCGCCAAAGGTGAGAACCAAAATGTTTTCCAGGGTGCTCCGTCTTTCCTTCCTTTGTAACTTAGTCCCGACTGTGTTTCTCTAAGCTGGATGCTGGATTCGATTATTGTTTGTTGGATTTCTATAACTTGTCACTCATTTACGTGTAATCGGTAATTCTCTCTTTTGCCCGTCGTTCGTTTACCACAATATGGCTTGAGATAATGCAGTGCCCTTTCAGATAGAAGTCTAGTATCTCTTAATGTTTTAATATATTCGCATTTCCCTTTCAAAGCCCAGGCTATTCCTTACAGACAATCCTTCAGTAAGTAGTATTGTAGTATTTCCTTTTTCCATATATGTGAAACTGTTGAATGGCTTGTCGAGAATAAAGAAAACGCCCTCTCCACGAGGTACCCCACCTTGTGACCCACAGTGAAGGATGACACCGCAAGCACATAGAATAATGATGGAGCTGGTGTAGCTCACGTGTATGGGATTGATTGTCTTAAGGTCTAAATCTATCATACAGAGATTCCTTGGTCAGGTCACGTGGTTGCTGCCTTAGGCTCCCATAGGCTCTAACAAATAATATCCACGGCATTCTTGACCACTCAGGCACAATAAACCATCTTCCTATTTATTGTTGTTACGCGTTGCGAGAGGCCTAAATCGATCCATAACACGTTTCCCTACGTAGAGGTATATATACTGTTCTCCATCTAAGGTCCATCTTCGTGCGTTTCAGAGAAGGATAATTTTTGCGGAATGTGTGGAATGTTTTCCTCTATTTTCCTTTTTCCTTTTTCTTTTCTTTTTTTTTTAACCATACCTTTAGTTCTGCTGGTGCAGTAAGGGCCGCAAAGCCATTGGCCCACTGAAAAAAGCGACTGACTGAAAAAGTGGAAAGGAGTTCTTGGCCGACTGCTTCCGTATAATGGGAATGGCTTTCCGGCCCGCTCATTCGCGCTTCTGCTCGGAAGTAGATTCCCACCTGTCGTTCGGCAGCCGTTCTAGGGGTTCGGGTTCAAATCCTAGAACCCACCCCGACCCGACAACTATCTGATTTTGATACTCCAATATCTGAACTAGATCTTAGAATTTGGTATACAGCATATTCTACATTGTCGTTGGGACTATGCCCTAGTTTTTGAAATTTTTACGTCCTTTTGAACGCACTGTTTGATGGGATTTCCCAAAAATCTAAAAATAAAGATGTTATAGGTCCTTACCTAATTAGGTATAAACTACATTGAAACTTATGAAGCTCCTGTATATAATAGGGGTCGGTAGCCTTGGCAGATCGAGAGTGCGAAATGGGGCTAGAGTCACGTCGAAAGTAGACATTGAACTTCGTGGAAATTACTTCTACCTCAGATGGTGCACGCAGCTAAGTAACACTTGTATGCTCTGTGTGAGTGCACTGCCGGGGGCTTAGCTCCGAGGAGTTCATGGCATCAGATATCCCGTCCGACAGATCCACCTTGACAATCGCCCCACTAACATGACGTTGTGGTTGGCAATCTCCGTTTCGATATCAAGGCTTAATGAAATCTTTATTTCATGTCAACTTTGTGCTTCTCGCAGGCCAATGTGTCATATCATTCTACTGATTCTTTTTCCACCATGGGTTCACATTCGAAGCATGCCTGTCAGCGCTGTCGCAGGTCCAAGTTAAGGTGCGACAAATCGAGGCCTCAATGTATGCGATGCCTGCGAAACGGCCAGATGTGCGTCTACTCAGAACAGAGGTGAAAGAATCTTTTACATTCAGCCCCGTGTGCCTTCAGCACAGCACAGCATCGTCCGGATGCGTTGGTAGACAAGCTCCACCCTCATACTTCTAGTGAAGCTCTTGATCAACCACACTGCACCCAAATTCCAAGTAGTACTTTAGCACATCCGGTGAGCACATACCCCTGAGCTCAACATCGTTGCATGAGACAGTTATTGTTACGTGCACTTATCAAGATTATACAATCCTTTCGCTCCTGTCTGACCGCTGACCTACCGAATTAAAATTGTTAGATCTCAGAGAGACGGAATCCGATCCCGAGTGCGTGTAGGCGTTGCCGTCTGCTCAAGGTGCGGTGCGGGGGGGCGATGCCCTGTAGTCGCTGTTTGAAAGCACAGTTAGGGCCGATCTGTTACTACCCCGTCAATACCTCACGCAGAAGTAAAGGCCAGGCAAGCCGAAGATGCCAAACCCGTTGTGGAAGCAGCAGTTTCACATGCATAGCCCCTGGAGTGTGGTTTGGTGCATTAAGTTTGTTTCCTTTCTCCGTCCTAAGCTTGAGTCCACAATAAAGCCTGCACTATCACCACAATCAGAAGAGAGGTATAGATCAGCTTGGAGAGGCGAACTTACAGAATGGGACCAAATGTGGGACCAGCAAAACTTACTTCTGAGAAGAGAGCAATCATCTCTCCACTATCTATCGGTCCCCAGATGTCCGCCATAGCACCGTCAATAATTGACAGGGCAGCGCAGCCGAAAGATCCAACAAAGAACCGGCCGACAAGTACAGTCTCCAGGTTGCGTGCAAGTGCAACCGGAATTTGGGCCATGAGAAACACCGCAAATCCCAACGAGCAAGGGGCATATGCGCCCGTACAACTCGGATAGAGGGCCCCAGAGCAACAGTCTGACGACAAAGCCCTATAAGATGGTCAAATTTCGAGTACGTTCGGTGTGGCACAAAGCCCACTGAAAACGAGATCTAGGCCTTACAAATATTGTCAAACTGATTCCTATGATTGTAACTTCGGTTAAGACGTGATATTCTTCCACAGTCACAGCCGTTGCCTCGCTAAATATGCTACTATCGAAAATGACACAGAGTCATCGATGACAGAATCATAGTCAGGAGCCATTTCGAGTCGATTCGAATTCTGGATGTCCTGAATCTTATCTATTGTACTCCTTGAGCGTCCGTTCGTGGCTCATTTTGCTTCATAGAGGACGAATGCTGCAGCTCAGTGGGACAACCAATAGCTACGTGCGCAGCAGTTTCTGGATCGAGGCAATGACGGTTCACCTTCTGAACTCGACAGTGTGCCGGCGAGTGAAGGGGAAGATCAGTAGTGGATTATTCCGCTAATGGTCTGACAAGGAAGCTAGGGGCTCCAGCCTGGCTGAGACTGGCACTTACTCTCAGTGGACCCAAATTGCCAAAAGGTCGGTGTATTTGAACTCACAGTGTTGCCATTGACCTGGGGAGAAAGATTTTAAACATGTCCCAGTAGTCCTAAATAGAACTGTATGCCAAATTCGCTATACACCAGAGGGTGATAATCGGTGATTTCAACGGCAGGTAGGAAGAGGTACGAAGGAGGTAAAGCTTACACCAACCTTTTAACTAGTCGAAAATACCGTATGCTGTCGAAATGACGCCTTGCTGCATCCTTATCACGCAAAGTAGCTTTGCCTGGTATTCATACGACTTGATCAGAAGCTGGGAAATGAAGAAACTGAGGACGGAATTTTGGGGGTGGCAGCAAGAAGATAGGCCAGGAGTTGCGAAATACATATGCTATATGATTCAAACTACTTAGTTTGAAGGCTACTAGTAAATTTTGAGAGCGGAGACCTGGCTACCGGTTTCTTTCTATGTGGTACCGCTTATCAGATAGAAAGTGAGGTAGTTTATGGACGATATATTTCAGTTCGAAGACTTTTACGCATCGGCAGTTATAGTGGACTCCGACACGACCTAGCCGATCTCCGGCGTGGGCCAGAAATGAACATTTTTCCAGGTTGTATCAGTAAAATGCTTAGCCCCAGATCATACGCCATAGCAAACGATAACCTGATGTGGTCATGGATCAAGATAATTTCGACAAACTAAATCAACACTAAAACTCCGTAAGGTGAACTTTCTGTCTATTCTCCTTGCCACTTGTATTTGTTCATTGTTATTCTGGCGGAGCCCGTTCTGTTTATCTTGTTCCCATGGTGCTTTATGTCTGCGGACAAATATATACCTGATTGAGTACCGCATTATATTGTTTCTCTCGTCAATGAAGCCGTTGCTTCTCTTCGTCTTGTTCCGCTCTCGTCGTAGTATCGGAAAAGCGGTTCTAAACAAGTAAGCTCTAAATGCCCCGTTTACCGAACATGAAAACGAACCGCCCTAGGACTTTGATCACAGTAGATAAATCGGTGACACCCGTCTAGGTCCGACAGATCAGTTAGATGTAGAGGTACAATAGGAAAACCCATTCATACGGGGGAGATAGGGATTATCTCCTGCAAATGAAAGGCAGCGTGCCAGCTAAATGGATTCTGTCCGCTAAAGCTAGTATGGTACTTGCCACAGAATGCATACGACTCCGCTCAGCCTTGACCCTGGTACATTAGATGTATTACTTCTCACGGGACCCGGTTCGAGGCATGCCATAGAGTACCAATATAAGACGCATAATAAGTAGGATATTTGATTAGGTACAGAAAACCGATGGAGCATATGGTTACATCTTCCAAAGGCCATAGCGACACAGGCTGGTCTGGATAGGATTCTCTCTCCATACCAAGATCATATACTAATTCGCTCCAAAATATCGCTTCTTATGACAATCCGTTTCTTGCTGCGAAATCATGCCAATCCTCCATGATCTTAGGGTAGGAGGAAATGGCCCCTACAACCGGAAATGCACATGCTTTCAATTACAAGGTCATGTATATGTATTTGCAAGCCAATCTAAGTTGCTACATCCGCTAGCAGCTCATAATGATTTGTCCTTGTGATCGGTGCTGGTCATTTATTTCCCCCCCAAAATTCACAAAGTACACCTATGATAGGTAACAAACAGGAGAGGATCCTTGAATAGGGCTAGCCAAAGAATGGCCCCCGGGCTGGGCATCTCCCATTGACCCTAATTCAAGATCCAAGCTGGTGCCAAGCGAATGCTCTAATACTGCCAATAGGCGGTTGACTAAGAGGGACTTCGTCAAGAAATACAGGTCGCGGGAGTGGGATATGGTGGGTAGGGTACTGAGTAGCTTTATAGCTGCTTATGCGCAGGATCGGCGAATACTAATAGCAAAGTAAGAAGGGGACCAAAGGCATAAATGATATTGGCAGGTTAGAGCGGCAAATCATATGCAACGGGGTCGGCAGAGGAAGATTCGGCAAAAATTCTCTGTTAAGATTCTAGTACGACCAGCACTAGTAAAAGAGAAGTAATTTACGGTACTACATATCTACCTACTCGCTGATAAAATTATGCACCAGAAGCATTATGTATTCGACCTTATATGTGGTACGAAATTGTCGTTTAGCCTGTGGTTTCCCCCACTGATTTCACTCCTCATTCCCATTAGCATGGATCCGAAAGTCGGACAATTTAAAAATAAACCTTGAGCCGGATATGAGAGGTGAACCATGGATGGGAGCCCAATGGGATGAGCCAGAGATTGTCTCGGGGCTTGCGGGTTCCGAGATTTGGCTTCATCCCTCATGAATAAGACATTTTCACTGTGAATAGTGTTGTTAGGTTCAAGACAATGTGGGTCACAGTTACATCGACTCAGCCTCAAGTTCCACTTATTATTCGACAAGTTTTAAAGTGTCTCCGTTTCTACCTTAAAGGGAGGTCGTGAAGAGTGGTCGTTAAATATCAGCATTTGACCACCTCCCGAATTTCTTTGTTGAACGTTGTCAGCAAAACCTGTCATTATGCCCATCATATTTTCCTCTCTTCTCGTGGCTCTGCTTTCACTAGGCAGTGTGCAAGCAAAACCTGCCAATTGGCTCTATACCAGCGACCTCGATAATGAAGCCCAGAAGCTTCTCGACCGTCCCGACATCTCTGGTGTCCAAACCCTATACACCTGGAAATCTCTCGAGCCCCAAAAGGACACCTACGATTTTTCTGCCATCCATAATGATCTGAACCTGACCACGTCAAAAGGAAAACACCTCTGGATCCAACTCCAAGATCGTTCCTTCAATATTGCCAACGACCCAGTCCCATCCTACCTGTACCATCCTATCTACAACAATGGTAGCGTCCCACAATGTGACGCCCCGGACTGCGAGGAAAACTTCATCCCCGGAGGATGGGCAGCAGCACACTGGAATCCCTTTGTGCGCGTCCGCTTCCAGCGTCTTCTGGACGCGTTAGCGAAAGATCTGGATGGGAAAATCTACGGCCTCAATCTCCCGGAAACAGCAATCGAGGTGCAAATGAACAATACGCAAACCAACTTCACCTGTGAGGCGTACTTCCGCGGCGAGCTCGAGAATGCCAAGCACGCTGCTAAAGCCTTTCGTCAGAGCTATGTGGTGCAATACGTGAATTTCTGGCCGTGTGGCTGGGCAAACGAGAATCAGTATCTTTCTGATTCCTTTGAGTTTTTTGGGCAAAATGGGATCGGGGTTGGTGGGCCCGACAACATCCCCTATAAGAAGACGTTGGAGAATAATGCCTATCCGTTTATGGATGCCTATCGCAATCAAGTGCCGATTAGTGTGGTTGCTGTGCAGGAGCCGGATTTGAAGGCTGTGAATCCCAAGACGAATAGGCCGTTCACTAAGGAGGAATTTGTGGTCTTTGCGGAGGGGAGATTAGGGGTTGATGTTATTTTCTGGGCATTAAGTAGCCCTTGGCTGCATCTATGATATTCTTAGGTGCAAGGATTACCCGGATGAGTGTCTTGTTAAAGGAAGAGCGACAAGAGGAAGGTGACAACTTTCAACATATTTTCCATTAAAGAATCCCTGTGTCCTAGCATGGTGTAAAATATTAGGGAATAGGGTTGGGATTATTACATGTATTTTATGGTATTTTCTGCACTTTTTCAATACAGGCAATCTTACGTTTAATCGACTAGTGAATGATGGTATCACGATTACAGTATTTTCGGTGCAGGCCGGTTCAAAATGGAATGGAGTAATTTGGCTTTTATAGAACCTCAAAATATAACACAATGTGCATACAGAAAGATAGATAACCATAAGGGTGCCAGCAGAGCATAGCCTGCTGCCAGGCACTGAAGATTGCCACACGATGGTACCTGCTCAAGCTGTAGGAGTAGAACACATGTATTGTCCGGTTGGGGCTCATGATCGATTGGCAAGGGGCACGGCCTGTCGTCCAAAGAAGCTCAAGGAAGACAAGCAAATAGTCAGGCCCAAGAGTTGTAAGGTGAGGTTCACAAACCATAAAGGAACCTCTCAAGTGAGAAAGCGGGATTTACAATTGCTCCTGTACAGTGTACCAGGGGTCTACAACGTCGCTTTCCTGGCTTACACAAGCAAGCTTAAGCCCCTGTTTACTGCAGGCTCACAGCGGGTTCGAACTGCGAAATAAATCATGGGAATAGGAATGTCGGACTTATTCCTAGCATCGTAGTAAATTGAGATTATACCACATGCTGATGTTTAGTCCGTTCTAGTACAGTAGACGATATTGGTACTTCTCCTGACTATTGGTATCGTATGATGGTGATCAAAATACACCAAAGTCAACGTTGATCGTACCGGGTTTTGTGCTTAATGAAGTATAATAGAGATACGTCTTTCAACGTTACAAGGAACGGTACAGCCGATAACTGGCTCAAGTTCCCTGGTGGCTGAGGTTCGAAGGGTCATGCCTCAGTGCGGAGTAGCAATTATGAGAAGAGGTATCTTAAAGTATTGAGGCATCATTCCCCAAAAGCCCACCTATGGTAGATATTCCACAGGGAGATAAGTTCACTCGATATGGCGAATCAGAGAAACAAATCTAAGGATGCAAATCTAAATAGAGGTCTACCAGGAGTCATTATATACATGCCGGCTACACTTATCCACCTGCTATAGCAACGATTCGAAGTATAGTCGGCGTCCTTTATTAGCTTAGTCAAAAATCTCGTGGAGTTCCGCGGAAATGAAGCTTGGAGTTATGTTCTGAGAGATGATTTAAACCGTAATGAGACCCCGACAGTCGGTAGGGCCATCATCGGACTTCCAGACGTCGGTAACTAAAATCGGGTTAGGATATAATTGACGGCTCGCCAACTAAACAGGGTGGGTACACCATGGTTACATTAGACATCATTAGGTCACTTTAATGAATACTGTTACAAGGGCTTTTTTGCCTACTAGTTATGTTACGAACGAAGCCGAAAGATCTGGGATGGATGAAACAAATTAATGAGACCTCGAATACAATTATCGGTGTGCTTGAGTGATACACTGATCTCGCCTTGGATGATGGGATCCTTATCATTATCTATATAAAACTTAAGCAATTTGGGCCAACTCTTCAATCCTTCTGTAGGCTCTTGGAAATCCGGAACAAACTGATCTCAACTTTAATGGCTTCCAAACAAACTCGCAGCAATCTTAAGCAATACCGTGTTTAATAGCTATGGCAGAAATCCTACATTCCTCTACAAAAATAATCTCATTTATATGAAGACCTGCGCAGAGCTATGGCGCAAATGTCCCCACTAGACGATGGAAAAAAATGATTCATTACGAGGGCTACGAGGTTCCATCATGGCGACTGACTTCTGTACCCCCGACTCCTTACCTCTACGAATAGACGTCCATGTGTGTTCCTCGCTCTCTCTCAGCGATTGTTCACAATGGGAGCAGATAGACCATTTGCCATTTGTATACTATAGGGTGTACCTACGGTGATAGAATGCTAAATCAGACGGAATATCTACATACCACACTGTACGGTAGCATTTGCAGCAGTAATTTTCCAATAAACTGTCTACCACAAACTTGGTACGAGTCTGTTACAGGATCGAAACATGGTCTCCGCCTGTTCTTGATTACCTTGCTTAACTTTAGAGAAGATATATATATTTTATATTGATGGATTGCGACAATTTAATAGTTACGTGTTTTCAATCTAGATATCAACGATCTGTTTAACATGGGCAAGTGAACGGTATTCAAGATGTTAGATCATCCTTATAGATCATTCTCTACAACGACGAGTCAGCCCTCGCGCCATAATTCATCAATATTTATCGGTCGTCATAGGTGCTAGATTGGCTTATACCGCGAAGCGTACTATATATTTTTGGAAACTGTTATATCTTAGCGCTTCTCTTTTATGTTGAGTTTCGCGATTATTGTATTTTTAATTTATTCTCACGAGTATCTTATGGTGGTGTTATAGAATTGAAGCCAAATGCTAAATTTTATTTGTATCCGAGATTAAACAGAAGAGAAAAAAAAAAGCAAAAAGAAAGCTAGGTTAAGGGATGTTATCCACTTGAAAGATTTCCCGCTAATCTGCGCCCATTGTCGCTCTCGCAAGAGCCAAGCTAATGCCGCGAGCCGTCTGCTGTATCGAGGTTTTATAGTGTTGTGTCTTTGTTCATATCATCTCCCAACTTGGTTTCGTAAACGGATCCACGCATGTCGCGGAAATATTTTTCCCTTAGCGGTTCCTTCATTAGCCTAGCATATTCTTTCACCTCACTATTGCATACGCGATCTTGCGAAACGAAGGCGCGCCGCTAGGAAAGCGGGACTACATCCTGAGTTTTCTCGCCCCACAAATATCCTAGCCCTAGCTAGGTAAGACATGGCCGCTGCACTTCCACAGAACTCTTAGGCTGAGGAACCACTTTCGAAAAGTGTGAAACAATTTTAGTAAAGAAGGTATTGCCAATGTTAGCACAGCAATCCTAATGGGGGAATGTTGCTCTTGCTCTTGCTCTTGTTCTTGTTGTTGATTGAGGCCCAGGGGGGTTTATTTAGAAGCATTGGCGCACACCAAGATAGTCCCTTAGCGGTTTGATGGTAGCGATCCATGAACCAAAGGATTGAGGACGGTATTAAGCTCTGTTCAAGCGCCAAGTGCCCGGACCTTGGCGCCTTTACCTCACGACTTTTGGCAGAACATAGCCCTAACCTAAAATCTTTGGCGTTGGCGCCAAAGTGGTTACGCAATCTCGCCTAGCCATCTTCAACGAGGTAGATGTAACCTCACCAAGACAATCCGGTCATGTGTGTGTAAACCTACACTCTGCTTTTACTTTCCCAGGTAACCTAGATAGTATCCAGTGTTTCCGAGCTTAGATTTTTATTTCGATGAGAGTCTCTGTGGTGACTAGCGACCAAATTATCAAGTCTTCCTGCGGGCTACATATTTGATTGTTTATGCGGACCTCAATCCACCCTTTCGGATACGGATTGGAGCGCTATGAGGAAGAGGACATCGCAGGTTCGAAGGCCAAATCCAAGGCAGGAATTATGATCGGCCTCTGCTACATTTAGAGAACTCATTAATTATATCTAACCTTATATATGTCTAAGGTCTGTTCGACATATTTGCGCGACTGATCCAGTGGTTTCTATTTAAAGACAATGTCTTACCGGAATAGCATACCCAGAAGAAAGAGCTCAAAAGGATCGGAGGCACCACGTCACATGGGGAGACTGTCTTAAAATCACAGATTATTTAACTTCTTGCATGATGTTACTCCACTTTGACCCTGATAAAACCGGCCCTTGTCCCAAGTTTTGCTCTGTATCCGCCATGCACCGGTCACGATGCTCGTTCAGTATGGCATCAAAGCATGCCAGCAATATAAACACTGGCTAGTAGCGTCAGCCGTGCTGGCCTGCCTTCTGTTCTATGCTTCAAACGTGATATTAACCGCCCGAATGTCCACTGTGTCAGAGAGAGCGGGTAATTCAACTCTGGGATTTGAGAGAATATTCTACATCAGCCTGCCACAGTACGTTACACCCTCTAGCTCTACATCTTGTTTTTCTGTGGAAGTGGCTCGGCACGAAACAGACTGATCACGAAATCCACGTCTAATCTCTGTTTTCTGTAGACGGACGGATCGGCAAGATGCTATGAGCCTGGTAGCCGCTGTTTCAGGTCTGTCTTTGACCCTTGAGCATGGGGTAAGAGAATCCGATCCACAGTCCATTTTCTTAAGGGTGGTCTTGGAAAACGTGCAATACTGAAGGTTCATAGGTCAATGGCAGCTTGATGAGTTCAAAAGCCCGACCGGAGTACAGTGAATCGCTTCGACCTGAGCAGCTAGGAAGCTGGCGTAGTCATGCCAATACGTGGAAACGAATAATCGACGAGAAAGTTGAGACAGCCTTGATCATGGAGGATGATGGTGACTGGGATGTCAACGTGCGTGATATCTCAAAAGAACTTTCTCGGCAACTATCTCGACAATCCCTTTTCTCTGAGCTCATGCCCACAAAATCGCCGAAGATCGCACCCTATGGTAAGCCCCTTGAATCAAGTGCCTTAATTCTGGATAGCCATCGTGCTCACCATGAATTCCAGGTCCCGGATGGGACGTATTGTATCTGGGCACATGCTGGGATATTCCAAATATTGATACCCGACCCCCATCGTTTGCGTACCATGACCCTCACGCTCCATCTCGAACAGAGCTGGCGCCATCCTTTACTGGGGAGCTTGAAGGATGGGGGCTAAAAGTCACGGGCAACACGCGGCATCGTCTTGTTGCGCCGTCCTGGTACCCTGTCTGCACATTGGGATATGCCGTGACAAACCGCGGAGCACAGAAGCTCCTGTACAATCTGGGTGGCTACAGAGGTATTGGCTCCCCAGTGGACTTGGCGATAATCGACCTTATACAAAACAATGTGATTAAAGCCTACACCATAATCCCGCCTTTGTTTACAACATACCGAACGCGGACTACGAAAGACAGTGACATCGACGAGGATACGTACACGCGAGAGAGTGCGGAGAATATACCTGTAGGATCTGAGAACCTGAGATCAAGTGCACGAAAGGCTCTTTCCTGGATGGGAGAACAACTGGGATAAAATGATTTGAGTTGTTAGATTGTTAGTCCTACCGTCCAAGCCTCATTCATGTCAGCATTCACTCTGATCTCGAGTCTATTGCGAATAAGTAAATATGTACACTAATGCAGGAAGGGTGATCTTCATTTGCCAACCAAAATGAAGGAGGACAGACAGTAGTGGTCAACTTGTTGGGAGATTACATCGTCCTAATGAGTAGGTAGATTAATCGTACGGGTCTAAGCTACCTGGTGATGGAATATAGAATTTTTTAATATAATACTAGAGCAACCAAAATAAGGACCCAACTTTAATGGTAGAGATAGCCTATCAGGGAAGTCCAGCAGCCTTCTTGAGAATTTCTAAAGATATTTTATATTTTCACGCTACTCAAAGTGCACGCACTCGCGACGACCATGGTTCCGAGTGGTGAAAATACCGAGGCCATTGACAGTGGGGACATTTGAAGACAACGTGCCAACCAGAAACATGTACTTAATGAACTATCTCTGTATACGAAGTGCCTCAGCCTAGTGACTGCCAAAACCACATTATGTGGCCTTATAATAATAGCCTCGATAGCTATTATTGCCACAGGCTACTAGAAGACCACAACCATGACTGCTTTCTCCACAGAGGCTTATATAATCCCGTGATACTCCGAGAGGGACTTTTGGAAATGCTGTTCACTCCATTCCACAACGCTTTACCAAAGCCATACTCATACTACTATCTCTGCCAGTCACTCGTTGTTTCCCTTAGCTCTATTGCTGTGGATTTATATTTTTTTCCTTCGCTCGATCTCTTCAATCAGTCGTCGAGATAAGAGGCGGCTCCCTGTATCCCTTGGCTCCTGCGATAGCGGAATGTTGACACGGTCGTAGCAACAACAATAAACATTGCTAGGTGGGCCGCTTGACTTAAATATATGGCTTGTGGGACATGGCAGGATGATTGGGGCCAAAGAGTTATGTGTGTTTATGCATATTATTGGAGCGGCGTTAGTGCTGCAATTGTGCTTTCGTGCTCTCCAAGAGATCGCCGTACGGGCCCTGGCGCGCTCAAGTAGCGCCCGTAATGGGGGCTATGTACATATCGAAAAGTATGCGAGATCCAAGATACAGCCGGCCAAGCGTATCTGGGTCTTGTTAACATGCATGGGCTGTGGTTCTTTGATCGCCATATTGCGGGTTGCTATTGCTGCCAATAATAGGTTCGCCCTTGAACATTGGCTGCAGCTTATGATCTGGGTGAGGCGTCAAGCAAGGTGCTAGCTGCGATGTATACTGACAACCACAAGATTGTCATGCTGATGCATCATACTACTCTTGTAACAGAGTCGGCATGCACCTCGAGATATTTGATCGGATTGAGAGGATGTCTCAGCTGCTTCGTGGTAGCACTGCTCTCGTTGGTTGAGCGATACACGGATGAGGAACTAGAGAAATCAACCGAGGCGCTGCTTGTGCTCGCTCGGATGAACGAAGGCATCGTGGGGATATCAGTCTTGATCATTCTGTCATTGCCGCGACGATCCCGTATATTCCGGGACGGGAAGGCAATTGATGGTGAAGGCTCATCCTCCGTCTTAGGTCGTCTTTCTTTCCACTGGGTGAGCGAATTGGTCAAATTGGCCGAAGCCCGTCGTCGGGTGACCTTGGATGACCTACCGCAGCTCGATGAACGGATACGAGCAAGGGCTCTACAGGAAGAATTTGCCCAAGCCGCGTCCAAAGGTACTTCACCTCTCTACGATGAACAACACTTGTTGAAGATATTGCTCGTTTCTCATGGCAAGGCCCTGCGTAACCAAATCATTCTTTCTGTGCCGCTGGCCGTGGTAGCGTTCATGCCGCATTTAGCACTGTGGATGATACTACAATTGCTTGAGGCACAGTCTGCGAGGAGCACAGATGCTGCATCGTTGGTCTGGTGGGCGTTGGTCTGTGGCCTCACAATTGGTCTCTCCGCGTGGCTCGAGAACTGGCTGCTGTGGCTCGCCATGAATAAGATCTCGGTCCCAGTGACGCAGCAACTGACGGCGATTCTTTACGACAAAATCATCGGTCGATCTCACCTGGGTGGGGAGCTCAACGAGCAAAACCTCACAAACTTGATCGCCCTGGATACGCAGCGCATTGCGACCGTGGCAGGTTTTCTCTATTCTAACATCCTACAGGCAATGAAGTTAACCGTCTCCGGTACCCTGCTCGCATACTTGCTGGGATGGCAAAGTTTGCTGGGAGGATTGTCCACCCTAGTGATCATTATGCCATTACATCGTATCCTTTTAGAGAGGTACGGTGCAGCGGAGCGCACACTGACTGTTCTGCGGGATAGCAAAATGACTGCACTGACAGAGGCGTTGCATTGTATCCGGCAGGTCAAGATCGCGGCGCTGGAACAGAGGTGGGAGGAGAAGATCAATGAGCTTCTTGATCGTGGGCTGCAGGCACACCGCGCTGCTTTCCACTGGTATCTGATGAGTTTGGCGTGTCATTTGGTAGGCCCTGTTCTGGTCTCGGCAACGGCGATAGGGATATACACGTGGATACATGGGAGTCTAACGCCCTCTGTGGCGTTTCCTGCCCTGTCCTTATTGGGATACGTTCAGTTCATCCTAGGCCTCATTCCTGACCTGTGGTCTGGGATCATCGGCGCCAAGATCAGCTTACGGCGGGTGGCTAGGTTTCTTCAGACTGAGACAGTGCCATCCATCATATTCCCAGGGGACTGTATAGAGTTTCAAAATGCCACCGTATGTTATGAAAGCGTTGAAGGAGCCCAGTGCTCAGGGAGCTTGCGCGACGTAACAGTCCGCTTCCCACCGAAGGAGCTAAGCATTGTGACTGGCGCCACAGGGGTGGGGAAGAGCCTGCTCCTACGAGCGATTCTGGGCGAATGCCAGATTCAGTCTGGGATGCTGAGACGTCCGATGCCCGCATCGTACGATGAGATCTACGCAGAATCAGCAACCACACAGCCTAGGTGGGTGGTTGACAACGCCGTCGCATTTATTCCCCAGGTTCCCTGGCATGAAGCCGCCACAGTACGAGATAATATTCTTTTTGGCCTATCTTTCGAGCCGGAAAGATACCGATCTGTATTACATGCCTGCGCATTGACCAAGGATCTTGAGCACCTTGAGCACGGTGATCTGACGGACATCGGCCCCAATGGGTGTAAGCTCAGTGGAGGACAGAGAACGCGTATCGCCCTTGCTCGAGCCTTGTATTCACGAGCTGGAATCCTGCTTCTCGATGACATTTTCAGTGCGGTCGATGTTCACACAGCGCGGCATCTCTTTAACCACGCTTTAACAGGCGAACTCGCCCAAGGCCGAACACGAATTTTGGTCACGCACCATGTTCAGCTCTGTCTCCCTAAAGCCAAATATATGGTCTCTCTTGACAATGGGACAGTGGCTTTCGCGGGTATTCCATCATATCTACTGGGTCAGAGCCCTGATGAGAATAAAGACCCACCGGGTAATGCACACAACCCTGAGATACATACGCTGGAATCGAGACCAGAACCACGTTCAAATAACATATTAATTTCGGGAGATGCTCCCACAGAGAAAGTAAGGAGCACGTTCGTAGAGGATGACTGCGCACGACAGAATCCAGTCCGACAGAACCGTTTACGACACTACATCCAAACCAGCGGTGGGTGGAAGTCATGGTCTGTAGTGATTGGATGCTATCTTACCTACAATGGTCTTCTATTAGCCTTGGTACACACCCCTACCGCTCACCTATTGACCGTGCTGTTCTAGACAATACGCTAACGCCAAAAAAACCAGTACTCCTGGGTCCGCCTGTGGACCGAAAGCGCATCTTCGAGAACACCAGACCATCGGAGGATGGGATACTACACGCTTGGCTATGTCATCATTGCATGCACCGCATGTGTAGTGGGCTCATTGCGATCCTACGTCGTGTTTGGTGCGTCCCTCCAAGCAGCAAGGGAGCTATTTCACCAAACAATTCATGCCCTCCTACGAGCACCACTTCAGTGGGTAGAGTCTGTACCTACAGGCAACCTGCTGAACCTGTTCGCGTCAGACTTTTATCTAATTGACTCGCGGCTGGGGTTCGATCTAATAGGGCTATTTAGCGCGGCCATGGACTGCGTAGGCGTGATAATGGGTGCGGTGATGGTTTGTCCGACGCTGACAGTGATAGCTGCGGTCCTTCTTTGCTCCGTCATCTGGTATACTAAGCGATACGTCATTACTGTCTGTGAGATTAAACAGCTCGAGGCAACCTCCAGGGGTACAGTTTCTGAGCATTTCAATATGTCCTCGCAAGGGCTCAGCACAATCCACGCATTCTGCCGGACGAAAGACTATACCAGCCGTATGCATGAAAAGATTGACCAGCAGGCAACGACTTCTTGGTATTTGTATCTGCTCAACCGGTGGCTGACGTTTCGCATCAATGCTCTGGGCACGATCTTCTCATTATTTACGCTTTTCTTCGTCGTCACTAGCCCCTCCATGACGGGCTCGTTCGCCGGTTTTGCCTTGGTTTTTACCAACCATCTCTGCCATGCACTAGTCATGCTGAGTCGAACGTACGCAACCGCAGAGATGGATTTCAGTGCAGTGGAAAGAGTCATGGAGTATATTGAAGTACCAACAGAAAATAGTGGCGGTGCAGATGCTCCCGATGGGTGGCCTACGGAGGGAAAACTATCTGTCACGAACCTGACCGTGGCTTACGCCCCGGAGCTTTCTCCGGTCCTTTACGATATCAGCTTTGACGTGGAACCAGGACAGCGCATTGCAGTCGTTGGACGGACCGGAGCAGGTAAATCTTCGCTTGCGCTGGCAATGTTTCGTTGTCTGGAGGCCAGCGAGGGAGCAATTTGGATTGATGGGATTGATATAAGCACCATCAACTTGCACCATCTGCGCAGAAGACTCGCGATGATTCCACAAAATCCAGTGCTTTTCAAGGGCACTGTCCGATCTAACTTGGACCCATTTTTCGAGTACTCCGATGAGTCGCTGATTCAAGCGCTTAAGCGAGTCTCATGGGAAAGTCCCGAAGCGCTTCATGCATCTGTATCGGACGGGGGATCTAATCTCTCTTGTGGAGAACGCCAGATCCTTTGTCTTGCGAGGGCGATGCTGTCAGGCCCAGCTGTACTAGTTATGGATGAAGCAACCTCTGCCGTGGATCACGGCACAGATCAGTTGATCCAGCGCTCTATTCGCTCTGAAATGGGAGGGAAAGCCCCTACACTCCTTGTGATCGCTCATCGTCTCCAAACTATCGCAGATTTCGACCGTGTCCTTGTCTTAGATCAAGGAAGGGTAGTGGAATTCGGGTCTCCCCAGAACTTGATGCAGGTGCCTGACGGGGTGTTCCGACAGCTAGTGGACCATGACACGGATAAACAAAAGCTTTATTCGCAGATGCATATTGACAACGGCCACATATGGCATTGAAACCATGACTCCTGCTTGTCTCTATGTATCTATTTATATATATACATGGGCGAGGATAATCACGTGAACGACCTTGTTGCAATATTCAATTCCTTTCTTGAGCGAAATAGTGGCGTAAAAGCCAAACACCCTGATCAAATTATGATCGATGAGGCCACACACACTATATAAAAGGCTGGAGTGCGGCGGTGCCCTGTGTTCGTAGCCCATTTTATCAAGCACCTGAAGCTTAAAATGTCGATTTATTTTGCTACCTTATGGACCTAAGCAAACAAAGCCTAGTGTATTATGATTGAAGAAACTAAAATCTTACGAGCTAAGGGTCCTTTCGGGCAAATGCGGAGGACTCCAGAGACAATCCCCACTCTTCAGCATGTGGAGTGGAGGGGAAATACGAGAGATATGATCCTTTCGGGAATCAAACTCCGAGTGCGTACTCTGTGATAGCGATGGTATCAACCCATATGGCAAGGCAAAAAGAAAAAAGAAGAAGAGAAGAAGAGCATAATATAGGGAATGTGCAATGGGGACGCTGCAGAAGCCAGATTGTAGTAATCTTGCACATGAATCTGGGATAAACGACGAGTGCCGTGGAACCACGGTAGGTGGATGTTGCTGACACAAAGCCAGTGGGCCCGGACCTGAATATGGACCATAGCAGAGAGTACCCCGCGGTAGATATGTTGGAGTATCTTTACTACTGTCTGGAGTTCCAATTCAATGTAGAATGTAGTCGTTTGGGAAGCTTATAATTAACACCTGAGCCTTGCGAAGAAATAAGACTTTAGTAGGAAGTCCGGGAGCGGAATATAGCGTCCGAGATAAGCATATTGGCCTGGATGCTCGAGCACTGAATGTTCTGCACAGGTGCTAGGGCGAAGATCGCTTGATACACCTACGTCAGCTAAGCGATTCGCCAAGCCAGGGGTAAATGGAGCCAGCAAGGGCGGCATAAGGGGACGAACTTCGCCCCCCTACCTGCCTGTCTACCACAACATCTCTCAGACTCTCGGGCTCCCTATTGAGCACTGTAACATCCTATATCGTCTCTTGCCATGGCTATGACGCCAGAAACTTCGGACTCCTCTATATCAGTGGAGTCCATCCGACTCATCCAGGAGCCGATCGCAGTTGTTAGCATGGCGTGTCGACTACCTGGACACAATGATTCTCCTCAGAAGCTATGGGAGTTTCTGATGCAAGGGGGTGTGGCAGATACGAAGGTCCCGACAACACGATTCAAACTGGAGGCCTTCTATGATCGGTCTGACAGGCCGAGAACACTGCGCTCTCCCGGCGCCATGTTCATGGAGTCTGTGGACCCTGCAAGGTTTGATGCGCCATTCTTTAGTATTTCAGCCCAGGAGGCAACGGCCATGGATCCTCAACAGCGTATCTTACTCGAAGTTATCTATGAAGCCTTGGAGAATGCCGGTCTTACTCTGGAGTCCCTGGCGGGCCAGAGATATGGTTGTTTCGTCGGAGGCCACACTGGAGGTTTATAATTGCTTTCCCTGTCTAGAACTCTACTCGATACTGACGTGCAGCTAGATTACTGGGATGTGTTTGCCCGGGATCCAGATTCAAGGCCGGTGAATGCGGGTATAGGTGGCTCGGGAACAATGTTGAGCAACCGCGTCAGTCACTACCTTGGTATTACAGGTCCTAGGTACACTTCGTTCTGCACTTGTTTCAATTAGTATAAAGATTCTGATGGCGACTCAGCATGTCCCTCGATACCGCATGCTCTAGCTCGTTGGTGGCGTTAGACATGGCATGCAAATCCCTTCACAGTAGGGAGAGTAACGGAGCTGTCGTCGCGGCCACCAACCTCGTTCTGCAGTAGGCCATACTTCCGTCACCCGGTTCACCGAAGAGATATGCTGACCGAAGGTAGTCCGGAATACGGCTGTGACGGTAAGTAGACTACGAACGGGCGCAGATTGGGGCAACTACTCACGTGATCACCGCAGCTGGGCCGATCAGAAACACCCATTCTCCAACTGGGCGTTGCCACACCTTTGATGCTAAAGCAGACGGATACATCAAAGCAGAAGGGGTTAACGCAGTGATCTTAAAGCGGCTTGACGATGCCATCCGGGACGGAGACCCAATCCGAGCGGTAATCCGAGGTACGGCGAATAACCACAGCGGTCGAACACCTGGTATTGCCTCGCCGAGCGCAGAGGCTCAGGCAGCTGCGGTGCGGACGGCGTACGAAAATGCTAACATCACTGATCTGTCCCACACCTCGTACGTCGAATGCCACGGAACCGGGACCTTAGCAGGAGACCCGGTTGAGGTGACTGGTGTCTCCTCGGTCTTTGCATCATCACGGGCTTACGACAGGCCACTGCAGATCGGATCGGTAAGAAGTTCTGTTTATTGAGAGATAACACGCTGACGAGATACTTCAGATTAAAAGCAACATAGGCCATTCAGAGACTGCAGCAGGTTTGTCTGGCTTAATGAAAGCCATCATGATCTTAGAGACCGGATTCATTCCGGGAAACCCGACTTTCGAAACGCCTAATCCCAACAGTAAGTAACAAGCTCCGAACGACCCGGGGTTTGTAGATTGTGCTAAAACCAGACAGTTGACTTTAGCGGCTTGAAGGTAAAAGTGAGTAAAAGTGTTGCACCTTTCCCCGAAGATGTGCCGTTTCGACGGGTAGGAGTCAACAACTTTGGATTTGGGGGCAGCAACTCTCACGCGATCTTAGAAGAGCCAAGAGTGGTTCAATTGGATTATTGCCCAACACACAAAACGTCCTACATATCTCCTGGTCAGGACTATTTAGTGGAAGAGCCTTCCAAGCAACCTTATATCCTATGCTTCTCAGCCAACAGTGAAGACTCTCTCAAGCGATATATCCAGAAAATTGCTCAGCATTGCGCCAGCCCAAATGTCCACCTCAATGTCCAAGATGTGGCCTACACGCTCGGCGTGCGCAGAAGCAAGCACTTCTACAGGGGATATCTTATAACCGACAGCCTGAAGCATCTCGATCCGACAACGGTGGTATACGGCAAGAAAAGTGTGAACACCATGAATGTGGGGTTTGTCTTTACCGGTCAAGGCGCACAATGGCCACAGATGGGCTTAGGACTGCTGACATCATTTCCTGTCGCGAGGAGCTGCGTGGAGAAACTGGACGCTGTTTTGCAACGTCTATCCAACAGGCCGATATGGTCATTATATGATGAACTGACAAGGCAATGTAGCCCGGATCATATGCGAAACCCCGAGCTAAGTCAACCATTGGTCACTGCATTGCAAATATCAATCATCGAAGTATTCCGAAGCTGGGGAATCTCACCTACAAGCGTTGTCGGTCATTCCTCGGGGGAGATCGCAGCGGCGTACGCGGCTGGTTACCTGACCGATGCCGAAGCGATCATTATTGCATACCATCGTGGCATGGCCTCCCAGAATGGGCGAGTGAGCAATGCCACCCCCCTTGGGATGCTCGCGGTGGGATTGGGTGCAGAGCAAGTCATGCCTTACATCGCTGAGTTGGAAGGCGTCGAGATTGCATGCTACAATAGCCCTGCAAGCGTGACATTATCCGGGCTTCTTCCGGTGCTCGAGAAAGTGAAAGCCAAATTCACGCAGGATGGCGTGTTTGCTCGAATGCTACAAGTAGATCTAGCGTACCATTCGACATATATGGAGCCGATTGGCGAAGTGTACGAAACTCTGCTCAACCGTGACCTCCCGTCAAACGCACAGCGACTCCCAGCACCAGGCGACGCCACAATGTTTTCCTCAGTCACGGGATCCAAGCAAGAGAGGCCTCCGGACCTGGATTACTGGAAGAAGAATATGACCTCCCCCGTTCGCTTTGTGGATGCGGCTCGTAGCATGTTATGCGAAAAATCTTCCGTAGCGTTGCTGGTCGAAATCGGGCCTCATGGTGCGCTTAAAGGACCCATAACACAGATCCAAAACACGCTCGACGGGGCAGCATCGAGGGTTCCTTATCTTTCCGCATTGAATCGGGGATCTGAATCAATCCATAACATACTCGCGGTTGCCGGTCAACTCTTTCTGGCGGATGCTCCAATAAACCTTCAGCGAGTTATTGGAGACGCGAATGGAACCCGCCCAATGGTGATCGTGGACCTGCCAAACTACTGCTGGGACCATTCTACGCCATATTGGTTCGAGACGCAAACTAGCAAGGACTGGAGATTTCGACCGTTTATCCACCATGACTTGCTTGGAAGTAAAGTCCTCGGCACATCCTGGCTCCATCCAACGTTTAAGAAAACCATGGATCTCAGCCATCTCCCATGGTTAAAGGACCATCGAATCGGGACAGACGTCATATTTCCTGCGTCAGGATATATTGCAATGGCAATCGAGGCAATGTACCAGACAGGCTGCATGCGCGAACCAAGCCGCCCATTCCCCTTGCCCAACGAACTTGGCTACCAGTTGCGCAATCTCCGATTCGATGCAGCGCTTGTTTTGGAGGAAGACGTGCAGTGTGAGATATACCTCACGATGAACCCATTACCCGGAGGGAGCGGCAATTGGTCTGAGTTTTCAGTGTCCTCCACTAGGGTGGGTGCCACTACAAGACATGCAACTGGATTAATCCGGCTCCAAGAGCCCATTGTTGACCCAGCAGACGAAGCAGACATTGCGCCATTGCAGCACGCCTCCCCTGGGCATTTATGGACAAAGGCCTGCGCCGAGCTGGGATATCACTATGGCCCAGCATTTCATCTGTTAGAGAAAGTGGAATCGCGTGCTGGGAGGCGAAATGCCCGCTCATTGATCACACTAGCCGACCCTCCTTCCGCTCATGATCCTCAGTCTTTGTATCCAGTTCATCCTGCCGCGTTAGATGGTGTATTCCGGGCCACTATACCTGCAGCTACCGCTGGAGACCGCAGCAGAATGTCCGAAACCCTGATCCCTGCTATGGTCGATGACTTGATTATCAACCCCACCCGTAGACCAACCACGGGCATAGCTGTCGCTTCCAGCTATTACTCTGGGCGTGGGAGAAAAGATACTGACAAAAGCTATCTTGGAAGAACTTCGGTGTATGACCCAACTAGTGGTGCTTTGCTGATTCGAATGACCGGATTATCGAGCCATAAAATTGATCTAGGAGTTGATCCCATGGCTCGACATACCCTCGCTCATGATGTCCTAAAGCCGGATATTTCCACGTTGAATGAGGAGGCTATCAAACAACTTGGAAAAGTGCACAAGAGCATGACTGCATTGCTTCTCAATTTAGCAGTGCATAAGAAGCCCTCTCTGAAGGTTCTTGAGATTGATCTTGGTGCTGGTGAACTCGCTAGCCTGTGGCTTGAGTCCCTAGAGATAGCCGATGGCTTTCAGAATCAATACCGTTACATGGCTTGGGATGCAGCAAGTCTCTCAGAAGTGGAATCCAAATATCGAGAAAAAGGAAACACCTCATTCCATCTCGTCGATGCCAAATGCAGCCGCTTGGGTGTTGAGAAACAGGAGCAATTTGACTTGATAATAGTGAAGGCTGTCTCGCCGTTGCCGAAAACGTCATCCTCGGCCGTACAGGCTGTGAAAGACTTACTCTCGCCTGATGGTTATATCCTGGCCATTGATTATACGGAAGCATGCCATATGACTTGTGGAGGTTGCGCTTTAATTGACGAGATTCAGAATACGGAATTTGCAAGAGTGCTCCCCATTCCATCTGAACGATCGGCAGCCTTCTTATGCACACCACTAGTAGTCCCAGACTGCGCTCCTCAGTCGGAGAATCAACTTCATGTCGTCTATATGAGAGAGGAGAATGTTCTGCCGCCGATAACAAAACAAGCTTTGTCACAGGCTGGATGGCATATTACTGAGCATGGATGTCCGACGCTAAATGTGCCTGCTGGTGGTCTGACCGTAATTATTGATGAGTTTTACTCACCCCTTCTCACACACATTACCGAGGCACAATGGCTGTGCCTCCGCCACCTCATTACAAGCGGCTGTAAGCTTCTCTGGGTAACTCGAGGTGGCCATATTTCCGCCTCTGAGCCTGGTAGCGCGCTAGCTGCGGGGCTCTTCCGCTCAATTCGATCAGAAGATCCCGCTGCCGCACTAATGACACTGGATATACAAAGTCATGAGGGACCAGAGGCATTGGCCTGTCTCCCTGTAGTTCTCCACCAGCTTCAGATGCGCCAGGCTGGTTTGGTGACCGATAATGAATATGTGGAGCAAGATGGTATCCTGCATATCCATCGGGTTGTGCCGTACAGTCCTCTGAACCATGATGTTCAATCGTGGAGAGATCAATATATCCAGACAACACTATCCACTGATGGGCCCATCACACGTCTAGTAGCCGAGGATATCGGTACGTTAGACGGCCTACGCTTCGTCCAAGTCCAAGACGACCCACTCCCTGACAATCATGTTGAGATTGAAATTCAAGCCGCTGGTCTAAATTTCAAAGACGTCGCTGTCACGATGGGTATAGTGCCCGAGAATGAGCATCTACTAGGTCTGGAGGGGTCAGGCATAATTCGTCGGGTTGGACCAAACATTAGTGATAAGACTCTAGTCGGAACTTCTGTCGTCTTCATGGAAAAGGGAGCGTTCGCCAACCGTATTCAAGTCCCGTTAGACTTCACACATCCTATTCCCAACACTATGTCCTTCACCGAGGCAGCTACGATTCCAGTTGCGTTTTGTACGGCGTTCTACTCCTTATTCGATATGGCAGACCTCCAACGCGGACAGTCCGTCTTGATTCACTCAGCTTCCGGGGGTGTTGGCATTGCCTGCATCCAGTTGGCCCAATATGTTGGAGCTGAGGTCTACGTGACTGTTGGGAGTGAGGCAAAGCGACGGTTCCTACATGAAAGATATAAAATCCCTTACAAGCGCATGTTCTCATCCAGATGCTCGAAGTTTGCCACAGAGATCATGAAGGCCACCGATGGAAAGGGAATCGATGTGATCGTGAACTCGATCACGGGGGATTTACTAGATGCCACATGGAGAGTATGTGCTGCTGGGGGCATCCTGGTTGAGCTTGGCAAAAGAGATATGGTAGAGCGCAACAGTCTAGCGATGGAACCTTTCGACCGGGGATGTTCCTTCCGTGCTGTAGACCTGTCACATCCAAAACTGTTGCGAAAATTGCCCAGGTATGTTAACGCAATTCAAATTGAAGTTTCATCTACTCACCCTAGCACCAGCCTCCTTCGCCGTGTCTTCAGTCTTGCGGTTGAGCATCATATTCGGCCTATTGATCCAATTACAACCTTCTCTATTACACAGGCTACCGAAGCATTTTCTTATATGCGGAGTGGAAAGCATATCGGGAAGGTTGTGATTCATGGCATGGCTACGACGGAAAAGCTAACAGCATCTGTACGCCCTCTGCGCGAGGATATAAAATTTAATGCCGGATCTGCCTATCTCATTGTAGGCGGTCTCAAAGGCCTATGTGGTAGCTTAGCCTTACACCTAGCCCAGCGAGGTGCCCGCCATTTGGTGGTGATGTCCCGTGGCGGATGTGCGGATCCTCGTTCACAAGGTGTCATTTCCAATTGTCAATCTCTCGGATGTCATGTACACGTCTGTCGCGGTGATGTCTCACGAATCCTCGACGTGCGACAGGCTTTTATGCGAGCACCCGCTCCCATCAAGGGTATTGTCCAGGGCGTGATGCTCCTGCGTGATCGGCCCTATGAGCTGATGACAATTGACGAGTTCCACGAATCTATTGGGGGAAAGGTGCACGGTACATGGAACCTCCATAATGTCTCCGTCGAAAAGGACCTTCAACTAGACTTCTTCCTCCTACTTTCCAGCATCTCGAGCGTGGTTGGGAGCCCTGGCCAAGCAAACTATGCGGCTGCCAACAGCTTCCTTGACTCTTTCGCCGGTTATCGAAGATCGCTGGGACTTGCCGCCCAGACGATTAACTTGGGTGTGGTGGAAGATGTTGGGGTCGTGGCAGAATCGGATGACTTATCTCGGCGTCTTGAAGGCTCAAAGGAGTTGGTCGGCATCCCCGAACGTGTGCTCCATCGTATGGTAGACTATTCACTCCGGCAGCAGTTTCTTCAGTATACCCGCCAGCAAAATTCGGGGCAATCGGAATTTCCAACCCGACTCATCACTGGACTCGCGGTGCCTCAAGATCCAACTCTATCAGGCCTCCGATTCGATCCTCGCTTCCGTGGACTTTTCACCGGGAGCCCGAATTCCAATGCCAATGCGGGAAAAGGGGGCGACGAGCTCAGTGCCGCACTCCAATCGTTTCACGCCAGCATTCGCTTTGGTGCAGCGGCCGATGAGCTGCACGAGCTGTGTCTAAGCATCCTAGCCACTCGACTGGCGCGGATGTTGCGCTACAGTGCAGAGCAGCACATTGAGCCCGGGCAACCGCTGTCTGTGTATGGGCTGGACTCCCTCTCCATGGTGGAGCTGCGTAATTGGATCAAGGCCCAGATGGGAGCCGAAGTGACGACGTTTGATGTCCTTAACGCCAATAGTTTGATTATGTTGGCGCAGCGTGTGGTAAATAAATTGCGTCGTGAATAGATCATCACCGGATAGCCTCAAGGTAGAATATAAGTGTCAGTACTGCGTGCTCCACAACCCTGGAAAGCGATTATTGATAGCCTGGTGAGTTCGGTCAAAATAATACTGGTTGGATCAAGATAGCAGCCTGAAATATAAGGCTACAATGAAACCATAATTTGATACTTGCACACGGTTCGCATAACATCGTCATTAAGCGCTCCACAGAGTAGGAGAGAGCCAGAATGTCAACAGACATTACTGGTTCAGGTGATCCACTTTCGGGGACTGAACCAAGGGTCTCTCGCATTACTAGTAGACAGTACCACGGTACACCATCCATCGATGACATGTCGGCGCGTGATCCGCTCGATATATATACGATGTCATACGTAACTATAATGAAGCCATCACAACATCCGTCGCCAGATACATTTGACCATCACACCAGCAAGACCATATATAGTGGAACATTATACCTCAAATCAACCAGCTTTCACAATGGCATTCCATCAAAGTGCCTGTGATATTCACCTAGACAATAAATCCGGTGCAACTCGCCTGGTCGCAATTTGCAATAACGATGAAGGCTCCGGTCTGACCAGCGAATTCACCCTTGATGATTGTCTTGGGAACAAAAATGGTACTGTCCCTCCTGAAGCATCTATCTCTATACTCTGGTGAAATATGAATAGGTAATGATTCCGGCAGGTCATTTTGTCTGGGGTGGGCGAGATTTTACTACCAGTGCTCGTGATATCTCAATTTCAAGTGGACGAGGTCAACAACCTGTCCTTCATGCCAACCTTAGGGATCCATCTGGCAAATTTGTGCGGGACAGTATCGATCTAAGTGAGCATATTGGGAATATAGAGGGGGAGCTTATCTTCCGACCATGAAATAATTTTGACATTTATACATTTACGCGTTGGCTCAATATCCGAGCCTACGGATATTGCTACCCTCTGAACTTTTGTTAGGTGGGGACACGCATTTTATATAAGCAATAACCAATTCTATCGAATATGCCCGTGGAATTACCTAGTATCGCAGGCGCCTGACATATGTCGGGTGGATTGACCACCTGCGGAAGTATGTCGAACGTTGGAGACTTATCAGGTCACATATAAAAGGCCTCATAATTCCCACCTAGATAGGCCTTCCCGATAGTCCGATAGGGTTATAAATCTGAGCGCTTTTAATATCATTTCATACGAATACCTTACCGCATATTCTACAATTCCTGCCATTGATAGATATCCAAACGAAACCTTCTTCTGGAATGATTAAAGCAACTTCCCAGGTACGCAATATATGCTGTGTGTCCGATTTATTGCTGTTTCTCCGCCCATCTTCGCAATCTAGTGAGACTGACTGTGCGACTGTTGCGCCACTGTCGGTTGCCACGATGATAAGAAGGCAAAAAGGCGCTGTCTTGAGGCACAGGCCATTGCTCATTGCTAGTGATCTCAGGGCCATTCTAAAGTTCCTAAGACCTGTACTGCCTCCTGGTATGATTCGCTGACCCCCGTGTTTTTCACGCCGATAGCTATAGTGGTACAAATAGCCCGATCTCGGCTTATCTCTGCGTTAGCCTACGTTGTGTAATCATTTCTCGGTGACAGTGTTCAGATTAGAAGAATCCTGGAAAGTGTTGCTACTGGAAACCCTAAGTTGATATTCCAAACGGCACGGGGATATATAATCCAGTACCGGATCGACAGAATAGAGCGAAAATACACAATGTTTTTGCTTTTCCGACTTGCTTCTCGGCATGGTAGTATCGAATACTGTCTAGTTTTTTCTCTTCTCCGCCCTATTATGTGATGGCCCCATCGCATCTAAGTGGAAGTGTACTGTTTGACCTGGGTGTCGCCTACAACGGAAACCATCAGTTTTGAAGTTCTTGTTCTCCGATGGGGATACTTATACCATTGTTAACAGTGTTTCCTAATTTACAAATTTATTGGGTTCCTACTCCTCTCATGCCTTTAATCCATAAGTCCTTGGGTACTATGGGTACTATACATAGCCTCCCCAACTTATAGCCCTGAGCTAAAAATTGATTGCGAACTCTACGCGCGGCTGGAGGATCAAGGTCATATCCACAAGTTGTGAGTACCAGCAGGTTTGGATTTTGATCGACACTATGCAGAATCAGTGGTTTCTCATGCATTAATCCTCATGCATTAATTCTCATGCATTAAATACCTCCTAATCGCAGCACATTTACCTAAAGAGCATAACTGTTGTTCGTAGGGTACAAATTCTGTCAAAAACAAGACCAGCACATGGTACGAGAACAACATCGTCTGTGGTGCTGCGCACCAGGCGAGCAACTAATCATGACGACTATGGCCCTCCTTTTCCCATTTCTTCAGAACTATTACGGTCGTTTTTCGACCTCACTACCCCCGGATTCTCGGCATGTATCTGCTCTGCAAGCTTCCCCTTAGAAGTAAACTGGCCTTTCTTTGGGGTGTCAGCCTTTTTTTTTTTTTTTTTTTTTTTGGTTAAAAAGAGAGATACAACTGGACAGGCTTACTTCGCCAGAGACTCCGCCAGAGACCTGTGGCTCGGTGCGCGCGACATCCGGGCCAACCTGACCTTGGTGTTGCCTAATGTGCGTATGGGAGGCCATGATTTGGAGGATAGCGTCAAAACGAAGCACGCAACAAGCTCGGGTGAATCCAAAAGTTTTCGTATAAGCGTTAGACTGACTGACCTATCAGATCTGACTTATGACAATAGTCGCTGAGGTGTAAAAAGAGTAAAGGTTCGCGATCTGTTCCTTTTATAAAGCCCGAATATGGTCCGATGAGGTCACTATGATCCGCCTATGACCTATGTAGAAGCTCCTAACACTGGGTTTTGCTGATAAATTGTGGATGATATATGCCAAGGGATACGGAATATCTGTCTTGCAAATCGGCCTTTATTTAGTGAGGTGGCTTTGTTGTTGCCTTTGTCATGTCACACTGCGGGTCATTAATGGGATACGGATCCCCGAGGAAAATCAGTCCGCCTGAGGCCCTCCCATGATAGATACACCATTATGTTTGTAATTCTCCCTGTAAGGATATTGCTTCAAGATCTATCTGCTGACTAGTTCACGAATTAGGCTGTTTATTTAATAATCCCGAAGCCCCTCCCCTCAATCTGCACCATATAACCCCAAATGTCCTGAAATGACGAACAAGATCCTTCATTTGATTCGCCCGGAGCGGACCGGGTCGTCAGGTGGAAAGGGTGCCAACTGGCTAGAACGACGTGCGGACGGAGACATGGAAATTGCAACCACCGCCATTCTAACAGATGGCGACAGTTTTATCCAGATTAGAATATCCCGCCCAAGTATCCCCAAGTCAAGCTCCCGGACTCTGTTATCACTTACACTCAGCATGCCGATTGCCAAACACCATCTTTCCGGCCACCCAGACGCCCTTCACGTTCCGATCATCCCCATTCCACACCCACTTGTGAATCTTCTCCTCCCACTTCTCCCACCCAAATATATCAATGTGGCCCTTTCCATTGGCATACTTGCCCGCGGGGGAAAAAGCGCCAAGCTGGATGAGTTGTGCATCCCATGACATTCCAATGTCAAAACCCCCTAGCTCATTTGCCATATTCACAGCAGCTGCACCGCCGCGTGTAGCAAGATATAAGGCCTCTTCCACGCTGAGGACCGGATTATAGCATTTCCTCGACCTGCGATCTTCACACTGATCCGCGCTAGACTCAGCAGGAGTATTCTCCCCGCTACTGCTTTCGGAAGGCTCATCGTTGCTACGCTCACATTGGCAGCGGTCGCAATTGTCTCTGCATTCCTCGGCAGGAAGTAACCGGGACACTAGACAGGCTTGTCGAACTACTTCCAAGATACTGGGACTGTATCCACCACTAACGTCAGTCCCTAACCCGACTGTGATTCCGCTGTCAAGGACCTTGCGGACTGGGCAAATCCCCGATGTCAGGGCTGAGTTCGAAGTGGGGCAGTGGGCGATTTTCGCCCCTCTCTCATGTATGAGTTTGTGTTCGGATGAGCTCAAATGGACACCATGAGCCAGAATCGTCCGCGGTGTGAGGAGGCCAAATTTGTCGTAGACTCTTGCATACTTCATTTTATACATGGACTCGACGTCCTTAACTTCCTGTTTATTTTCTGCGATGTGAGTCTGAATGAAGAGGTTTGGACTTGAGTCGTTGGCTAGCCTGCTTAGGTTGGTCAATGCCTTCTCAGTGCAGGATAGTGCGAAGCGCGGGGTGACGACTGCTTTCACCAATATTCCGTGCGGGTCGATGGACCGAATATGGGCGATCACGTCTCGCGTCAGCTTGACAGATTCCTCCGCGGAGCAATCTCGATAGTAGTCTGGGCATTTCTCCTTCCTATCCATACACACGCGACCGATAAGGGCCCGCTGGCCGCGCTTTTGGCAAACTGTCGCAAGTAAATTAGTGGCTGGCACGTGGATGGTCCCGTAGTAGGAGGCAAAGGTCGTGCCATGCGCGAGTGTTCGCGAGACGACTTGATTGTAGACCATATATGCCCGTGGAGGAGCACTGGACTGGGAGCCGCCAAAAGATGCCTCCATCGGGAAGACATACGTGCTCAGCCAGTTGAGGAGAGTGCTAGAACCGAAGATACCGCAGTTGGGATATTGTGGGGCATGGATATGAGTGTCTCAATTCAGTCAGCATCCTCCGGAGAAAAAGAAACTCTGGGTCATTTCTATGGAGAGTGCACAAAGGAGATCAGAACCTACCGATGAATCCTGGAAAGAAAAACTCATTTTGTTCCTCCCTTGCCCGGATAATCGTCACACTTGTCTTAGATTTGCAACAGAACTCATCTTCTGATATCACCCAGCCTTTGGCCCTCAAAAATAGGCTTAAATCATCTTCATTGAAGATGCTCCAGTCGGAACCTTTGATTCGGCCATCAGCGGTAGAGACCCATAAGGCTCCCTGGCGTATTTCGAGCGCTTTGGACGCCTTGGGGGACGTTCGAGGTAGGTGGACGAATGTTCCGACAAAAAGGAGGAATGTGGGAGCCATGCTTGTATAGCTTTTAGTAAGGAAGGCTAAGGGAGCAGTGGGTTTGACAAATGAAGAGGCGGGAATGAACCGCAAACTAACTCGGTGGCATGCGCTCGATTATATGCAAGTATACAGAACGTGAAAGCGGTACCCTCATATCACCTTGATTAAAATATTCCTTTACAATCCGAAGAGCAGGATCGAGATTTGAACGGAGCATCCTTTATAGCGATCCTTTGCATAGGTCACAACAGAGTCCTGGAGAAAGACTGGAAGTTAATGACGCCAGTGAAAGCTAAATCTTAAGCATCATGACGTCGATTATAACAACGCGCAGCAAGCAAAGAACACAATTTATTTTGTGACTTTCGCTAGGGTTACATTGTCTGGGGTTACATTCCTAATCCAGAATGATATCAGCATTCTTCACTACTTCGGTCTCGCAGGTATCAGCCAGCTATGTAGGCATCATGCAGGGGTATTCCGACGCCTACAATGCTTATCACAAACGATGTAACACCTCCGTCTAAGGTAGGCTTACGCTTAAAATTATAGACAATCCCGGCTCGTGGGTTGTTAGGTCTAGTTCAGTGGCAGTCAAGCGCTGCAGTATATGGTGGGAAGTAGATTGCATGATACCAGTGCTGACTACTTGATTTCTCAAATAAGCTGACTGTTGGGCAGAGATATGTCTATCAGGATCGGGATAGAGCGAGCGTCGGCATAAATAGAACGGAGAATGGGGGAATCCTACTCTCCCTAGGGGTTAGGCGAATGAAGGTGTGATTGATTGAAGTAGGGCCAACAGCGTATCCATTTAAAGCATACTGTAGTATTAATGGCATTCTGCGTAACGTGGCTAGCCTCCTGGATCCCAAGTGCGCGTATCTTCTATTGTTGGGGGCCATCAGATATGCACACTGAAGTGTCGGAGACCCGAAAAGAATTACGAGTGGTAGCAGCAACGACGAGATACTGCCCCTCTTAGAAAAGCTACTTATACACCTTCCCCTGAAATATTCTGCCGAAAGGGTCATGTTCTGGTGTATTCTGTTACAGATAGATTAACGCTCCTAAAATGTCAGTAGGGAGAAGGCCTTCCCAATAGACGTAGCACTCTAATGTTTTGTGTGCCCATCGACTATTCCAGAAGCCTAAAATCTATATATTATACTTCAAAGTGGACCGAGTCCCTGCAATACCCGGCCTGAACCCGATTATCGAGTTTAGAGATCAGAACCTGGCCGATTTCAGGAAACCTAAGCAAGTTCTTGGCAGTATTATATAACTAAAGAATCATGATTTTTCTTGATTTTTCTATATAGATCTAATTCTTCATCCACTCCACTTAGAGCTACTGCTGCATAGATAACGGTGTATATGTGGCGACTCAAACCGTTAACCAGATGGCATGCCGTGGTGTATGAATCCCACTATGAATTATAATGTAAGCGAACAAAACAGGTCTGGTGAGACGATACCTAGCTAATGATTATGCAGAGTTTCCGAGCGATTCATTAAGCCCTGATATATAGTGCTAAACGCCAACAAATCCCTTCTCACAGCTCCCGAGAATGGGACTAGGGTCAAGTAGAATAGTCTCATGTCTAATACTGCAAATTGTGCAACAATGAATTGAAGGGCCAAAGCAAAGTCTTGTTGTCGTACCTGTAAGTAAACGAATCCTAGCTCTGAGCTTAGCATATAAGCATAGCATGCTGCGTGCTCCTTTCCCAAACATTCCAAGCTTTAGGTTGGATGACGAGCAAGGATTCGCCGTTCAGCACTACAACCAGTTATCCGCTATCTTCAGCCATTTCTCCTGATCCCGACCTGCGAATCGGTACATGTTGCTGTAATCCTTTGCCTAATATCAGTATGTTTAGAAGTGGCCCGTGGTCAGGATGCCATGGGCCGAGCTCATCTACGGAGCGGGTAAAGCTTCTTCATTACAATAAGACAATTATCGTGGTTTTGATCGGTAATCTCATTGATTGGTGAAACCATCTTTGACTTATGCACTCTGGTCTTCATCTCTATCCTTGTCCAAATAATTGAGATCTTGAAGCGTGCCTTTGTATGCCTCCAATCTCACGTCCGTGTATTACACCCAAAGATTTGCTTTTCCTACTGATATAGGAATCATCCATCCTCTCTATTATACGGCCATCAAATAACGAGCTCCGCGAAAACGACGACGCGCCATCAAATTATAGCGATTCCTGGAACACCGGGAAGGATACCCCGCAAGACAAAGGAGGATTATTACCGGTCCCCATACAGAGCAGCTCACTTACCAAAAAAATATTATACTAGTATGAAGAGAACTAAGATATCCCCATCATAATTACGCAGGTTGGGAGCAGATAAAGACAGTATCTCAAGTATCTTCGCAGACTGCTTGACCTTTTCCTTGCTGTGGAAGCTTTCATCCCTTCCTTCCCCATTTTAAATATTTAGAGTTGTTGATCGTTTACGCCTACATTGTAGCATTGCAACTATATTCGAGTTTAGCTCTTGCGAGCTGAGTCGTTTGAATTATACTATATATAAAAAATGACCATTCAAGTACTGATTGGAGCGTTTTCCGAATACAAATCAATGACAGACCCTCCCAACAGCTGTTCTGCCGGCGATTGTAATCGAATCCAGTTGAGGATACTTTCCACGCAATGCTTCTGATGGTGCTCAGCATCATATCTACTCTCCATTCTTAGCTTCGTATATCTTGACCTATACAATTTCCTCCATAGATAAAGACAGTGGGTATGATGCCAATCCACTGTCGTTGTCACAGCAGACCGGTTGATGTGCTTCACACCCACCACTTGCGCCATCATCGAAACTTGCGACAGATCGAGCTTCCTTTCTGGATTTGGCCAAGTGTAAAACTCCCATGAATGATTATGTGCTTTTCCCAGTTCCTCAAATTCCCTTATGAGCTCATCATCGCGGCAGTTGTCCGGAAGCCAGGCCAACGCGAAGGGATCAAATTTACACCCGCGGGTGATGGCCTCTTCTGGAGACTGGCCGCACGAACATGGCAAATGTGCTCGCTTCAGGGTCGGAAGATGGGACCATAGGAGAGTGGCTAAGTTTAACAAGCCATACAGCGCAAGGAGGAATACAATTGTATCTCGAATGCGGGGTCGCCAGCGATGGGAGTTGTGATCTTCCCCATGCTCGGGGGTTTGGTTCAGATCGATCTGTTCCAATGGATGATATTGTGCCATATGTGCAGATGTGCTCGTGTGTGGTAAGAGGCAAATATCGGATACAAGAGCAGTTAGCGATGCTAAAAAGGCCTAATCACCTCATTCTATACTTACAGGGCGAGCTTCCAGCCTAATGTCTCCGGTCTCTCTTGATAGATGGCGAACGGAGGATCTCTTTTTAGCTGGTGATAACAATTCCTGCTACTGCATACTAGTGCCAGTACAAAAAAGAAAAAAAAAAAAAAAAAAAGATAGAAAGCATAACTGTTGTAGTGGGGTCTAGAGTCCAAACGTGTCACGCGATTTATTGTATCTTATTCGTATCTAGGAAGACTAGAAGGATTGCAGCAGGCGGGGTAAAAGATAGCGCTGCTACAGTAGTATCGTGGAATCTCTCATTGCTCTACACTAGCCTTAGGCTAATCTTGATCTGTGCTTAGCGAAAAACTAAGTAGACTGAAAGGTCTCACTGAAATGGTCGAGACCTTCCTTCCCCAGACAATTCCCGAATTCCTTCTGGAACTCTATTAATCAAAGCCCACTGCTCATCCGTAACATTGACCTGATGATCCAACTTCCACTGGATTATGCTATCGTGGTCCCGGCATTTGTGGTCAATACTAAAGTCAGCCATGGGACCCCTAACGCCCTCAACCTTATTAAATGTGATAACCCCCACGTCAGCGTGGCACAGAATGAACTGCAGTAGAATGTATTGGCAGTGTAAATCGTGCCCACCACGAGTAAAATGGACTTTTCCGGGCACAGAACGAGACTTGGAACCCATATGGTTCCCAGTGTGGTTGAAATAATAGTCTGGATAGGCGGCCTGTCTCAGCGCATTCAGGCAGTGGAGGTGATGTGAAACATCCAAAAGGCCCATATAGGCCTCATCGCCGTAGCCATATTCCAGCGGAAATCGCCATTGTTCTGCTGGGTCCCGTCCCATGCTAACGATCTCCTGCCTCGTTAGAGTAATTGCATGCGTGTCGGATATTCGCTCCCATGCTTCGTCTACCTCGGGACTGGGAGGCATTTGGAAGATTGAAGGGGGTTGTTCGGCGAAAAAGGAGCCATGTGTACGAACTTCTGTGAGCGAAATGGGGATTTTGTCTAAGATGGGCGCTGTACTTCTGGTTAACAACTTACTACAGTCATTATCAAGCAAGGCAAGGGGTGTAGATCTAAGGGATATGTAATGCAGACGAAACAAGCACGTACAGTAAGAAGAAGTCTTTTTCAGAAGATTATTATCGATATTATGAGATAAATCCTGCGCGTGCATGATGGATCCCATGAGAATCAAAACTGACAGGCAGAAAAAAATCATGTTGAGCAACAGAAAACCACCAGGGATAGAGAATATTCGAATACCGCATATTTGAGAGGCTTCCGTAGCGGCATATCCAGTCGAGTGTAAAGAATCAGAATTCAATGATTTTACGACGTCTTCCCCATTAGCCAAATGTTGATAGCTATAAGGCTGTGGCGATGGCATTTTGACATGAAGGCCAAAGTACATAAAAGAGAAGAGGAAAATCCGAAAAATCCAATAGAGGATGCAACGGAGAAAAGAGTCCTGGTTTATTAAACAAAGGCTTACACCTTCAGAGGCATGCGATTATTGGCAGAATACTGTTAAAGTACTTGCATCAATAGCCGTTGTTAGCTTCACACCGAGTTATGGCTTTATGGCTGAATATTTCTTACCAGGCCCTAATATCTATCTCTACAACTTCAGGGTTTCATCCGGTATAAGGTGCCGGATCTGGTCACATGGCGTGCGAGCTCGTATTTTTAGACGTTCGCGTCATGAAGACTGGACATTGTGTGGAAGCAACTCAAGAGGGGGCGTAGTCCTTATACGACCTTAGACAATATTCTCGAGAGCAAGTGTCTTACCTATTACGTACACATGCATTGATATTGGCCTGCATTGAGTCGCTCAGAGCATAAATAGTCTCTCTCAGCCCCTGATAATGTCTCTTTATCCCGCTGCAGGTTATCAACGCTTTGCTGAGTCGACATCACCGCCTTCCTCTCACTGTTCGTCCAGATTGTAATCCAAGAGACCCGTCTTCACCCAAAATGCAGCTCTCCTATCTTCTTATCTACTTTGCTGCTTGCATTAGCTCCACTGTTGCTCTTCCCACCGAAGGTGTCGTTGAACCGGAGGGCTACACTGGTGCTGGTGGTAAGGAGACACTTTGTATAGATACATCTATTTCAAACCTCTGTTAATATCAATATTATAGGTGTAGCTATCCTGAATGGTATCGAGCTGCCCGCTTCTAAGCGTGACGAGCTGGAGCTGGAGGGCTATACAGGTGCCGGGGGTAAGCAGTACAATATAGTCAGTCTGATCATTTGCTAATAGGGACACTACAGGTGTCGCCATCCTCAATGGTGTTGACCTTCCCACCAGTGATTAGAAGCTTAATGATGTGAAGCAATGAGTTACAATATGTCAAAGCTATAAGCCAAATGGTACATATGAATAGAATCTAAATATTATATTGATGAGTGAAGTAATACACAGCGACGTCTATCTGAGTCTCGTAAGCGGACTTCGAGAAAAATCAGATAGCGTAGGGTTAATATCTTTTCGGAAGCTACCTGCTCCTGCTATACGGAAGCCCCTCCTGAAGCCCTCAGTTTCTACATTCTGTTCGCGTATCCGCGGTGCCAGGTGAGAATAACCCTTCTCCTGGCCAAACGCTTTGTACACACGCTTGAAGGAGAGTTTGGACCCCATTCTGCAATCATGTTCCAAGGGCTGGGGCATCTGCGACTCTTCTCTACGACCATGTTTAGCGTTTTCTAACGTAGAGAGCATGATGGGGGGCCGAGCTTACCCAGGATAGCACAATACAACCAATATGATTTGTTTGGGGAAGAGCGAAAACCCTGAGCCATAATGGGTAAAAAATATGAGTCGGGTTCCAGTTCTCTGTTACAATCATTGTCTAAAATAACCCCACTTCACAATCACCGCATCCCCATATCCCCCGTATCTATAGTTTTTGCAGTAGCTGGACATTCTTCTGTGCTAACCCGTCCGACCGTGTGCCACAAATGATTGGTGGCCCCTTCGTAACAAAGGATCGATCGACCAGTGCAGGATTCACCATTGATAACGGATATGCTTGATGCCACTTTTCTGCGCAACGCGCAAATCCACTCCCATACGCTGGGAAGTCATCGAGAAATTTCAAACGGCTAAGAAAAAGGACAGAGCAATCAGAATTATTTCCTACACAGCGTCGAACTGCTGCGATAAAGGTGCATCCACACCTCACCTTACGGTCTTACTTCTAGTCCCTAGTGTGTGGTGCATCGAGGGGCTGCCAGCTCGGCGTGGTCTAAAAAAACCTCGGCGTGGTCTAAAATTCTGCCACCTCCACTACCGCCTTTTTAGACCACGATGAGCCTTTTCTTGGCATATGCTCAGCGTGGTTTAAAACTAAAATATAACTAAATTTTAGACCATGTTAAACCCCTTCACTAAAGCTTGACCACGCTGACCTTTTTGGCTTAGTGCCAGTCCCTCAGTCAGGGCATATACTGAGCATATGCCCAAAATATAAACCTGTGAGATATCATTTACTGCATTATCAATATATATAATTAATATTCGCTAATTATATCAATAACACAAGTAGAATTTACAATATATTATTGTTGGAAATCTAGGGTATTGATAGCCTAGATATCCTTAGGCATGTGATCAGGGGAATTAATCAAGAGATAAGATAGATAATAGATAGATAGATATCGGGTAAAACCCATAGAATAAATTGACTAGATAGGCATGACTATAGAATAATAGAATGAGATTGACTAAACTGCTTCAATCTGATCAATCTGAATCAAATCTAAATCAATCTGGTCTGTAGAATGGATGGAAATGTAGGTCTATTTATGTTGAATAGATGTAGACCTTAGGCCTGCAACTAGACTTGTTAGGCCCGCGGGTTGGGCCGGGTTTTTCAGGTTTTGCAACCCAGCCCGTTGGGTTTGGGCCGGGTCAAGATTGTATACAAACCATCCATGGGTCAAAATATATATATATAAACCACCCGCGGGGGCCCACAGCTGTAGATCCTTTCCTAGTAAAGTAATGATTTACATTCTTGATAGAATACAGTCTCTTAATACTGTAATTTAATTATATTACTATAGATAAATAATATATTTACTGTATTTTATCTCTTGGCAACCCGCGGGTTAACCTGTTAACCCATGGGCTGGAGTAGTCAATAACCCGGCCCGGTATGGACTTTTATATACACAAACCCAGCCCATTTCTTGGCGGGTTGGGCCGGGTTGGGCCGGGTTTCGTGGGCTGGGCCTAACAAGTCTACCTGCAACATATGATAAAAATAGCATCTCAAGAATGAGATAGAAATGTATAGAAATGTATAGAATGGTTGGGATTGCATGATATATTATCACATGATGTTGGATCACATGATCTTCCGTTCAACAATTATAAATAATTTACTATCTAATTAAGTAATTAAAATATTGGCTATATTTATACTTATTTTTTAGTTAATAAATCTAATCTTTCTTCTTCTCTTTCTTCTTCTCTCTTCAAACTCCTCTTTTTCAGGAATTCTATTAGGGCTATTACTTATCTATTATAGTAATTAAGCCCTAGTATATATACTTAGCGTGTGTTGGGTGCTTCTGATTATGGTGTGGAATGATTGATTTCTTCAAGCTGCAGGAGCGGGATGTTGCTAAGTTCTACATATAAAGCGGTGAAAGGGGCGGTACAGCAAGGTAGGCAGAAAGGAACGGGAGCGACAGCGAAGCGATAGAACACAACAGCGTGGTCTAGAAATCTTCTAAGAGTCTTATCATTGTCTAAGAACACTGACTAATCACTTAGACCATGATGAGCCTTTTCTTGGCATAGGCTCAGCGTGGTCTAAAAAGGGCGGTGAATCTCGGGGCAGAATTTCAGACCACGCCGAGGTTTTTTTAGACCACGCTGAGCTGGCACCCGGTGCATCGAGCCCTCACTGTTTTTATTCGCCCGCTGATTGGCTGACCTGGGGATATTTCGGGCGTGTGTACTCCAGCAGTGAGTCCATGGGATTATCTATTTGCCTGATACAGAGCAGAAAGTGATCAACCGCATTTGTTGTCGCGTTTCCATAGACATTGCTAACGTTCTTGACCGTGCCCTGGTGAATTCCAGTATACACCCCTGTCAGACTGGCCGTCCATATCCAGATGCTATGGAGCTGTCTGGTCCGCGAGGTATTGCTTGCTGGGATTCTATTGCAATTCACAGTCTTCTCATTCCATGTCAGGACCTTACCATTTTTGTAGAAGAGTTGAGAAAGATTTGCGTGATCACATGATCGTAATCTATCCCATCTGAGAAATAGAGCCTAATATCCACGCTTTTGTCGAGATTAGGGGCAGCCGTAGAGCGGATAGGGGCATTGTGACTGGGTGTAGACTTAGTAATTATGGGCCGGCGCTTGGTGAAATGGTACTGGGGACGTAGGTGCGGAAGGCATAGGTATCCGGCTTGTTCAGGCTAAGCTTGACAGGGCTATCAGTTAATTTTGACTTTAGTACTAGAAGGAAAAGGAGAAATCAGAGCGGACTTATTGTCTTTGCAGTCAAGCTTGCAGTCAATCGCACGGTTGGTGTTGCAGTAGCCAATCTGATAGTATACGGAATTTATTCCGTATATAAAGCTCTTTTGTTTACGACTGAGCCTCGATTCAAAACAAGTGCCATCCGCCGGTGTAAATAAGTATGAGCTGGCCCATTGTTATAGGTATGCACAAGGGTTCCATTTAGGCAGAAGTTACGCTTCCAGAACCATAACAAGTCCTGGGGCTCGAGAGAAGCAGATATCTGTGATTACAGGTTCATGTCAATTTAGGCTTACAACCAGGTGACCATATCAACATCCTCCCCGAGGATCTCCCGGCTACCGTTTCTCCAGTCCTTGCTCAGTTCCATCTTGCACCGGACCATCGAATCACGGTAAACTCACCCAATTAGACCGGTCTTCCAGAGGCCACACCCCTATCCACAACTTAAGTCTTTGGCTCTTATCGGGAGTTATCCCAACCCGCAACTCGGAGCGTATGTAGAAATTGATTCCCTGCTCCGCGATTGTCAGCTGACGAGAGGTCTCCTGAATCTCAAAAATCTTGCTTCCTTAGCAAAGTTTAAAGCAGACAAACATGAGATCCTCCAACTGTATGCTTCTTACGATGCAATGGTGCGGGACGTGCGTGCCTCGATATTAGACACGCTGAAGCGTTTCCAGTCAACCTCGCTATCAGTCAGCGCGTTTATTTCTATGCTGCCAACTATACATGTTCGTACGTATTCGCTATCGATGGAATCTCCATTGAGGCTTTCATATGCGTCCCTGACATTCACCGTTGACAATGAACCATCTCGGAGCGGTAAGGGGCCATCGTCTGGGAGTCCGTTCAAAGTCTATTCCCCCTTACGGAGGGATCCATCTTATACATTTCTTCATGGCCGGCTAAGGAAGCATTTCATTTACCCGAGGATCAGACCTTCAATCCCATCATCATGGTTTGTGCAGGTAGTGGCCTCGCTCCTTTCCACAGCTTCGTACAGGCCCGCATGACCTGACTGCAACAAGGAAACCCCCTAGCCAAGGGGTTGTTGTTCTTTAGATGTTGGGGTTCACATTTAGATTATACTTTTCAAGAGGAACTACCGGACTACGAAGCTGCAGGTGTTATAAAAGTTCGACTGGCGTAGAGGTTTTTTCTGATCATCTACGGGCCAAAGGGTCTAGATATATCCAAAATCATTTGCTTGTTGAGTCTCACGACGTCTGGCCCCTCTGGGACCAAGATACCGTCATATATGTTTGTGGTTCGCACAATATGGCTGATGGCGTCCGCTCAGTATTGATGAACATGTTGGGTGCACTACCGGACAAGCGCTGTGCTACAGAAACCTTCTAGACATCAGTCTCCTCCGGATCCCGGGGTTATGGGTTTCAATTTCGGGTATCTTCTTGCATAGTTTAGGCTCGGGCACGCGTTATTCACCTTATTATCAGTTACTATAAAATTCAATAGGTACAAGTTATCTTCTGCACTGCCTCTTGCAAAGTCAAATGTTGTATCCTCCAAATCGTTCCCTTTGGAATGTGCAACTGACTTGATAAGCTAAATTCATACTATCCGTCCAGCTGCTTTCGTCGGTTCAAAATGAAATTGGTTGCCTATCCTGTAGCTTGCCTAACCCATGGTCATGGTACTAAATGCGAGACAGAACGCGTCACATATACTGGATCATGTTTCAAAGGAAGGCTCTCCACTTTAAGAACGACCATTGCGCTCTTGGTTGGTCTCCACCGTGAATCAGGCTATCGTAATTATATTGGATCCTGAATCTAGAAGAGGCACGCATGGTATAGGCACCGCAAGCCTTTCCGCTGTAGTGAGCGAACAATATGACATGTTTGACTCTATAGTTCAAAGGAGTGACTGGTTTTTAAAACCCGGACATTTCAGTGAGCACATGTCTCGGCTAATTGTAGCCACTATTATCTGATCAAATTGATAGTGGACTATAATATTATAAGAAGCATGTAGGTCTTTTCTATTACATCTAAATCCAGGATATTAATCGAGATTAATATTCTTTTTCTTTCCCACTCTTTCGTTTATAGGACTCCAAAAAAGGCCCAGTAAAAGTTTGCTATGTGCTAATTGATTACACTAAAGACTATACTGTAGCAAGAGCGTCTAGGTGTGCTGAGCTTTCGAACTATCCAAGAGAAGCAATCCAACCGATTTTGAACTAAGGAAGTCTCAACAGTGGGACTAACAGATAAGTTCGGATGTTAGTATTTCCTCAACGCACACCCTATATTATGCGGGATTAACGAACGATTTTGCTGGCGAGGTGCCTGTGCCACTAACATACTAACTTGAAAGAACGCCGAACCAATCTATTGGGCATAATGGATCGACTCGGTGCTCGGCTCTTGGCGTTAATAGGGGGATTGCCATCCGACAACGGGCTTGTTTCTATATACTAATGTAGAAGACCACCGTCTATTGACTTAATCCTGGTTTAATCCTGGGAAATGATTGTGGTATTATGTTCTCTATATTGACTATATAAGACTTGACATTACCCGCAAGGAGTACGCACCTATACATGCATTAATATAGGGTTACTCCAAGTAAATTATTTTATCAAGTTCAATAGACAAGGAGATGGTTTGCCGCCAGACCCTTTCAAGCATGCAAAACGATAGTTGTCCTGTGCAACTCGGACCATGTCCAACCCGCAGTTTCTCCACGGAGGATGCTGACAAGGAAAACATATCGAGCGACGAGATTAGAGATACTGCAATCTCTGAGATCGCTCGAAATATTAGCCGCAGCTCAACAATTGGCGCCGCCGATGCGAGGACTGTATTCAATCCAGTCCCTGGCAGCAAACTTGACCCCCATTCCCCCTCATTCGACCCGACCGCCTGGGTAAAGTCTTTCAAGGCTCTACTTGAAGGCCAAGAAGACAGAGTCTGTCCCAGGCGAGACGCTATCTCATTTCACAATCTTAGCGTTTCAGGACATAGTGTTGGGACAGCATACCAGAACACCACGGGGAATATTTTCCTGACCGCTCTGTCGTCGCTCGCCATGTTATTCAGCAACAACCGGAAGAAAAGCAAAACCGAAATCCTCCGTGAATTCGATGGCATTGTGAGCCATGGAGAGATGCTTCTTGTCCTGGGGCCCCCAGGATCTGGATGTTCCACGTTGTTGAAAACGTTAGCTGGCCAAACGAATGGATTGAACGTCTCCCGCGAATCGTATCTGAGTTACCGAGGTGAGGGGAATTTTTTGATGGATCTCTTTCTGTACTAACACGCCCTCACAGGAATGCCAGCGAAGGAGATGTATCACTCGTTCCGCGATGATATTTTATACAATGCTGAACTGGACGTTCACCTTCCTCATCTGACTGTGGGGGAGACATTGACGTTCGCAGCTCGTGCAAAGGTAGGGATGCATATTCTGGGAGGATTTAGCCCAACTCAAATAAGCAATACTATCCGGGATGTAGTGATGGCTATTTTTGGGATAGCACATACGAAGAACACCAGGGTGGGCGATGAATACGTTCGAGGTGTCAGTGGTGGTGAGCGCAAACGAGTCAGCATTGCTGAGGCTGCCTTGACTGGAGCTAGGTTCCAATGCTGGGATAATTCCACCCGTGGATTGGACAGTCGCAACGCCATCCACTTCTGCAAGACCCTCCGTGTTCAAGCAGATTACATGGATGTGGCCTCCGCGGTGGCTCTTTATCAGGCACCACAGGAGGCGTATGAGGTGAGAAGGGCTTATACAATTTCCTACAATGACGGGCTGACAATGTCAGCTTTTTGACAGGGTGACCGTGCTCTATGACGGATTGCAGATTTTCTATGGGCGGGTGGAAATGGCTAAGAAGTACTTTGAGGAGCTTGGATTTGAGTGTAAGCCGCATTCAACTTGGTGAAGCTCTGAGAACTGGAAGCCTAAATAACCTGCACAGGTCCCGAGAGGCAAACAACGCCCGATTTCCTAACTTCCATGACAAGCGCACAGGAGCGCAGGGTCAAGCCAGGTTACGAGCATAAGGCTCCGCGGAGTCCAGAAGAATTTGCCTCTAGATGGAGAGAGAGCGAGCAGCGCCTGAGCCTGCTGAAGGAAATAGAGGAGAATAAAGTCGGCTATGGTGAAGTCCAACATCTGAAAAACCAGAGAAAGAACAGCTCAACCAATTCTGGGGCGAATCACAAGTACAGGTCTCCTTATACCTTGCCCTACTGGCGCCAGACCGAGCTTTGCCTCTGGCGCGGTTGGAGACGACTATTGGCAGATCCGGAGTTCACAATTGCTCAGCTCTTGTTCAACTTCATCGTTAGTCTCGTACTGGGGTCTATGTTCTATAACATGAGGGCAGACACGTCGAGCTTCTATTATAGGGGCGGAGTGATATTCTTTGCCCTCCTCTTCAACGCCTTTGCAAGCCAACTGGAAGTAAGACGCGCAGTGTAGGACATATGAAATATAAGGACTGACTTGAGCTCAATATAGGTCCTTACACTCTACGCCGAACGGCCAACCGTCGAAAAGCACAATCGTTATGCATTCTATCGACAGTCTGCCCAGGCGACCGCGAGCTTTTTGATTGACATCCCATACAAGACAGTGAACATGATCATATTCAACGTGATCGTTTACTTCATGGCTAACCTCCGACGGGAAGCTGGTTCCTTCTTCTTCTTCTGTTTAACTACATACCTCACCACTTTGACCATGTCCTCGGTGTATCGCACTCTCGCATGCGTGACGCGCACTTCCCATCAAGCGATGGTTCCCAGCTCTATACTTACCCTTGGGGTGATGATTTATACGGGATTTACTATACCTACGTCATATATGCCACGATGGTCTCGCTGGATGAACTATATCAACCCACTAGCTTATGCATTTGAATCGCTGATGGCAAACGAGTTTCATGGACGGGGTTTCCCATGCGCTAAGATAGTCCCCTCAGGGCCCGCATATGACGATGTGGCCGTCGACAATTGGATTTGTGCATCAGTGGGAGCTAGGCCAGGTTCCCATGTCGTCGATGGGGATGATTACATCAACATTTCGTTTGGCTACTGGAATTCTCATAAATGGAGGTAGGCTGCCCCGATATGCGCAAACCAATATATCACGTTAGAACCAAACGCTGACATGCGCGCAGAAACGTAGGGATCCTTTTTGCATTTCTCGTAGGCTTCTTCGCGTTATATACCATTTCCGCGGAGTGTGCTCGTCCCCCGGAGAGTAAGGGGGAAGTATTAGTTTTTCGGAGAAGGCGGATGCCACGCACTCCTCAGAGCGCCGACCTTGAATCAAGACCTAAACTGCAGCCGCTACTTGAAAAGGCACAGGGAAGAACTATTATCAAGGATGGCGCGGACCTAGGAGCTGTCTTCCACTGGGAAGATCTATGCTATGATATCAAGATCAAGGGGGAGGACCGCCGGATTCTGGACCATGTTGATGGCTGGGTGCGACCAGGGACGTCAACAGCACTTATGGTAGGTACTGGGATGAAGTACGTATCCATGGCCGAGACTAATACCCGCATAGGGCTCATCTGGCGCCGGGAAGACAACACTTCTAGATATCCTGGCGAGCCGAGTAACGGTAGGAGTAGTGTCGGGTGACATACTTGTGGACGGCATTCGGACTGATGCATCCTTTGCTCACCATATTGGATATGTACAGCAGCAGGACCTTCATCTCAGCACAACAACTGTCCGCGAAGCTTTGGAGTTTAGTGCTCTGCTCCGTCAATCAGCCAGCATACCGCGCCAAGAGAAGCTAGCCTACGTCGAGGAAGTAATCAAAACCCTAGAGATGGACGAATTCGCGGATGCGATTGTTGGCATTTCAGGAGAAGGCCTTAATGTGGAACAGCGCAAGCGACTTACCATTGGTGTTGAGCTCGCTGCAAGGCCAGAACTTCTTGTGTTCTTAGATGAACCTACTTCCGGTCTAGATTCCCAAACGTCGTGGGCGATTTGTGACCTAATCGAGAAGCTGGTTAAGAGTGGCCAGGCCGTTCTCTGCACTATCCATCAACCCTCCGCAATACTATTTCAGAGATTCGACCGCCTCCTCCTGCTACAGCCAGGAGGCAAGACTGTCTATTTTGGTGGTTAGTGCTAACGAAGAACCTTATATTGTCCTCATTATTTAATGACTATAGATCTTGGCAGGAACGCGACTATACTGATCGACTATCTAGAGCGCTATGGGGCAGCGAAATGTTCTGCAGAAGCAAATCCTGCCGAATGGATGCTTAGCACCATAGAACAACCTCCCCCAAACTCGGGCCATACAGATTGGTCTGAAGTGTGGCGTTCCTCCCCAGAATATCGAGAGATGAAGCGGGAGCTAGAAATTTTAAGGCAACGGATGCACAATAGGCAGCCTGCTATACCGGCAGCCTCCACAGCAGATCATTGGCAGTTCGCCGTTCCCTTCTCCGTTCAATTTTGGGAGGTCCTGAAACGTGTGTCAAGACACTTTTACCGCTCGCCCACTTACATCTACTCCAAAGTTGTCTTAGTAGTCTTGTCGGTAGGCTGGAGCACTTTCTCTGCAGCTAGCACTACAAGGTTCGCTAACCAACACTAGGCCTTATACGTGGGATTCAGTTTCGAGGCCCACAATAGTATACAGGGGCTCCAGAACCAGCTTTACGCATTTTATATGTATTTAACTCTCTTCGGGAGTCTCAACGAACAGATTATGCCCGTGTTTGTTCCCCAACGTGCACTGTACGAGGTGCGCGAGCAACCTTCCAGGATGTACCAATGGTCCAGTAAGTTATTCCTTAACCATTTTTGCCTTGTGGAAGGTTGACCATACTGCAAAGCGTATGTACTCTCTAATATTATAGTGGAGGCCCTTTGGAACACGCTTGTAGCCGTTCTTATGTATTTTTGCTGGTTTTATCCTGTTGGCTTCACACAGAATATGACTGTCGAGGACGTCCATATCCGTGGATTCTTGGTCTTTCTATTTCTGTGGATGTTCATGCTTTTTGTGAGCACGTTCTCACACCTAGTCATCACGGCCATGGAGACACCGGACACTGCAGGAACACTGGCCGCTTTGATCTGGATCCTGTGCATTGCGTTCTGTGGGTAGGTCACTCCCTAGCAACTTACACTTACACCGATATCCTTGCCTTTGGAATGATGTCTAAAGATGATGATTACTGACGGGGTCCAATAATAGGGTGGGCGTATCTAAAGTAGATCTGCCTGGCTTCTGGTCGTTTATGTACTATCTCTCACCTGCGACGTACCTCGTCAGTGGTGTGATGTCAACCTCACTGAGTGGGTCCAAGGTGACGTGCGCAACAAATGAGCTCCTTCATGTTCGACCACTCAAAAACATGACCTGCGGCGAATATATGAGCGAGTTCATTAGCCATGCCGGCGGGTACCTCCTCGATTCCAATGCGACGGGACAGTGCGAGTACTGCACTCTAGCCTCTACAGATGAATACCTAGCCGGATTCAATATTGACTTCAAGGATAGATGGCGGAACTTTGGACTACTTTGGGTTTACGTGGCATTTAACATTTTTGCTGCATTGGGAGTGTATTACTGTTTCCGAGCATCCAAGTGCCACAAGGTGAAGAAGGGCAGCAGGAACACAAGAGAGAAAGGGAATTAATGACCTGTGGTTAGATATCACTTTTCCGGCAGGCTAGTATGTGAAAAGTCCAGTAATCTTAGTTCATGAAAGGACAAAGTTATAAGTTGGAAAGGATTTACATGACAGAGCAATTGTTATTTTGAGAACAGCACGAGGCACCTAGCCTATGCGACTTAAAACTTTACTTGAAGACTGCAATCGATGCTATTTTAATGGGGCCAACGTAGCTTCAAGCGTACTTGATGCTATCTCTAGGCGGAATAGCGTTGCAATACCTAAGTCTTCGTGGGTGCCTAGAGCATACCGTGTAGGCGCAGTATTCTACAACAACCGAACCCCTTTAGTAGCAATACGGGCCTAAAGAGGCCGACACATTAAGCCGCGTATTATAAAGTATCGGACTGAACAGGGCCCCGGATATGGTCTTTTTGATTTTCCATCTTCCTGTTGGTGTCGATGGAGCTAACACAAAAGTGTTGCCGGAAAGATTGGGCTCTACATCCAATCTTAGCCAGGCTCGGATTGTGGAGCATGGTATAGACGCTCGATAGTAAAAGGTGCCTCGTTCTCAAGGTCTATTGCCAGCAATATGGGCATTCTATGCTCGATAGAACATTCATCCTGCACGAACCTCTCGCGATGGTTGTATGGCCTCTTCAGCGTTCTCCACGGGTCGATTAAATCTAGAACGGTCAATGTCCCGAAGATGGGCTGACTATAATTTTATTCGGGGTTCGGAGACGGGATATTTCCACCTGCCGTCTCTCGGCCTTCGGCAGCGAGAGGAGTGTCTTTCCCGCACACTTGACGGGTGCGATACTCTCGCTGCGGTCGCCAACCGCTGCGGAAGCTTCAGGCCCTTATTGTCTACGACCCGTCAAATCCTAGAACTGCAGCGATACGAGCCGCGGAATGTCTCTAGATGACTCATGATTGTGTATAAAGGGTGACAAATAGCGGGTACAGTGAGCTGCGAAATCAATTTGCTTAGGACACTGCTTATCATTCTTTCTGAAAATGTTATTGGCGCGTAAGCTAAGTCAAGGGGGTTTAAAAATATGCTAGCAAGCCAAATAATTTCTCCCAATAGCTACTAACGATCTGCAATGAAGGACTCTTAGAAAATGAAACAGAGCGTGGTAGGCAGGCTAGTTCACAAGTCACTATATCACCAGACGTTCTCTCCTAGAGGCGAGCCTGTCAATGACCTGTTAATGTCAAACCATTTCCAAGAATTTGCGAGTCATCCGGGGTTCTTGTCTCTTTGATACCTCTTCAGGATATCACCGGCGAACGAAATGTATCAGGAATATGGGGTCTACTTCGGAGCAGATCGACTCTCAAAATTGACTCGAGTCCTCATCGTTGAACTACAGCCTGGAAAAGCAGAAATGCCGGATTCCACAAATTGGTCGACAACCACTAGTCTTGTGTCGCTGACGATTTCTCATTCTATAGTCTATAGTGACTTGACTCCTGTTATATTCGGCACATTCCGGAACGAATACTTACAGAGGTATCGTGTAAACTGGTGTGAAAGCCACCAAATTGTCGTATTCGTAAGACTAGCCGCTATTTTGTCCATAATACCCCGATGCTCGTCTAACTAAACCTAAAACTGACGAGGATCCAGTTTGATTTCACACTCTCGAATCTCTCTCTATCGTGGATTATTATCATTGGGGAACTCATGACGGGTACAGTACCTGGTCCGCCATAGGAGCGCATGCTGCCAGTGCCTGCGTCAGCAATTCTTTTCGTTTTTGCAATTATATTATATTTGAAAGAAGGCCCGCACCGTTGCGTGTCTCGTCCGTCCTTCCAGCGGCGCTCATGCGACCCGCAATCTATCCGTTTCTCGACGGTACTATCGCGGTTAATGGAAAGGAGGCATCTTGTTTCGTGACCGTGGTAATAAACGGTACGAATATAGCCCTCCCTTTCGTGCTATGTTGTACCGTGTGACGTTGTTATGCGCGGTCACTCAAGTGGTAGTAGTAGGCGGGACATTAGCCGCTGTTGTCATTACCAATAAGGAGTTAGTCTATACGGTAGGTAAACATCTTGGGCTCTTATTACAGCTTGGCTGATCGGTTCCGGCTGGACGGGCTGGAATATGGGTTGTGGTGACGGTGATTTGGATTTGAATGGAGTTGAAGCGTGCACTGCACTATTAGCAGGCAATGCGATATACACAACAACTGCAATACACAGGATAGGTCCCGAAATTACAGGTGCAGCGTAGGAGGGAGCGGTCAGCCAGGATCAACAAGGATATACTCATGAATATTATCACATTCTCTCATTTTTTATGACTTACAGCGAGGCTACTGCCGGCCTGTCCTCTTTTATCTTCTGCTACTCGCTGAGTGTAACTTTGGCCGTCGCGAGAAGATCGTTTGACCGCAGGATACGATATTTGGGACCGAATTATTTTACTATGACGTGGAATCATGCTTCATCATCGTAATATTTGGTCCTATTTACCATCTTATTTGACTCGGGAAGACAGTTCTACCTTTTCTCTTCCTTTTTTTTTTAATATTTTCCCCTTCTCTTTCTCCTTTACTATCTCTCCAGGTTGTGGATGAGTTGCGGTCGTATGTGCATTTTCCAAGGGCAGAAGAGTGGATGACGCACCTGCACGCCACTGGTTCGGTCAGGGTACGCAAATGCCTAGTGATATTTGGGTTTTTCGGTCTGTAGGTCATTCCCTTTCCTATCCGGATAAGGTACGATTCCAGAGCCAGCACTTTTACGGCGCGGTATAATTTCACTAGCAGACTGGAATCCAAAAAAAAAAAACCCTGTGAGCGGAGTATCACATTGCTCACCACAGGCTTGCCCATCTTTACGAGTCATCCCCCGGTAACTCGCGAGCAATAATGGAGACTGAATAGCCGGCCACTCTCGACCAAGGAGGAGCTGATGTGACTCCAGTGGCCCCAGCACTGATGTTGATTTCTATATCGAATACTAAAGCGCTAGCGCTTTACTAATAGTCTCAGATGATTCGGTTACATGCTTAGCAGAATTTAAAGAGATTGTATAGTTTTTTTTTATAGTTTTTCCAGGTATTTTTCTCTATGGAGAGAAAAGCCCTTAAGTAGACAAGTACTTCCTATAAAGACCTAGTAATATAGTTAGATCGCGCCTAGATATTGAGAGACAGACGCAGGCATTGTATAGTTAGAGCCCTCAGATATCTAGAAGACCAAGCAGATACTCTGGAACAGAGAAAAGAGGTCTTTGATACTAAGTTAGTAGATATATATAAAGTACTTGAAAGAGCCGAGCAGCTGGGATATCTAATTAAGCTATTGACCGCCGTACTGACCACCTACTACTTGGGTTGTCGCGAATACTCTCCTCTCCACTTTAAACACCGCCTGCTTTTACGCATAAACTAGTATAGTATCCTTTGTTATGACTTTCGTGTTCGAAGCTCAACCTATCAGTACATACACATGCCACACGAACCTCCATCTCACCTGCACCATGGCACTCGACGACGCTTTTGTTGAGGCCTTTCATAATTTCCTTGGCAAATCCATCATTCGCGTAGAACGTTCACTTATGGAATACATAATGGAACGAATTCTCGGGCCATCCCTCCGTATCTAATTCCGCTCGGTGAAGGTTCAGCTGGCTGATTGCGGAAATTGCCGGATTGTTCAATCAAACTAGGCAACTGATCTTCGCCCTCTACTGACACCAGCGCCATTCCTGTCTAGAAACATATGGTCAGGATTTGTTGCCTAGATAGATAGGATCGGAAGTGCGGGAAAGACGGACCACAATGTGCCACTGAATATGGCAATGAAGTATCCAAGCGCCGGGATTATCAGTGACGTAGCTATCGCTACATTAGCCACCTTAAACGGGGTTGTGTCCCACAGAAGGATTAAATAGCTCACTGGGTTGCCAGCCATCCTGATGATGGCAAGTTCGCCGTGTCTCTGTACGGTGGATCGTGCAAACTAATAATGGAAGTTGGCGCTTCCACCACAGACTGACACGGGAATGAGCCACTGCCGGAACCCAGCACCCAGAATTTATGGCCATGGAGATGCATTAGATAGCCCATATAAGCGTGCTTTGGTTACGACTGGTTCCGCAGAGGGACAACGACGGCGTCACCTACAGTATCCATTGAGTCATTTGCGACATTCATCACAATACCCACAGTGCAATTCGACGGCATATGCAAGGTCGCATTCGGTTTCTAACCATCCGAGACACTACCATAGATTATTGGGATCACGGGACTCAGCATATGGAAACTGATTTACAACCCAGGTTACAATGTCAGTTTAATTAATAGTGAGAAATCGTGTCAAACCAGCAGCCCAAGAGGCGGTCCGCTACCTTCAAACGGTGAAAGTTTAGCCTCGACAAGTTCTGTAACCCCTTGACTAGCCGAACCGTTGGTCAGCATCCATGTGGAGGCTGGATCAACGGAGACTTGTGAAGTGATAGCATCCATTCCATCTGCCTGCGTGTACTGTTAGTGAGGGCCTCATATAAATGGCATTGCTGGGGTGGTCTGCTAATATTAGAGGACATTATAGCCTTGCCTTCTAGAATCTTTTGCATATCCCCATTGGGATACGTTGCAAACCTAAGGTAGCAGTTACCCGGTTGTCGGTCGAGCTTAATCATCACAGAATATCGCTGGCCGATAGCTATTTCTAGCACCCGTCAAGGTCAATACAATATTCTAGGGACATTCCAGAACCGTCTTACTTTTGCCTCTTGTGGGGTCACATAGAGGCCATCAGCAGCATAAACGTGCATTAAATGGCCATCAAGCGAGACCCGAAGAGCACTAACCGCTCCCGAATTCACCAAGTTAAGGGCAAGCCATCCCAGTGATGCATTTGCTGGGATCGTTAACCGAGAAGATGTGGTATTCTCACAAGTCTTCGGCGGCAACGAGCAGATATTGTATCCTAGTCGAAACATCATAGGGGGCATACAGCCATGGGGAACCCAATGCCATTGAATTATCCATACCTGCTGAGCCGGTCATCGTCATCTCACCGACTTTGTATGTGGCTGCATTTGATGAACTACCTGTGATCATCGGAGACATAGCCATTTGAGTTGCAGTATTATCGCCAAGGTCGTCATCCATCCTCCCCACCTTCCCAGACAGTCCCATTCCCATAGAGGGAGTCACTGGCGTTACCGTTACTGTCCATCTCGGCGAAAGCTGTCTGAATTGCTGAAGCAGAAGTGTGGGATGTGGCCGTCGACCCCACGCTTAGACCTAAGCCAGAGCCAGCGTCGAGCATGTACTTCGGCAGGCATTCTACCCTACCCAATCCATTAGCGAGAACGGTGTCAACGCAGTTGGGGAAGGCAGCCGTCTGAATATAGCGCTCAAAGATCGTATCAGAAAGGTCATGTGTCCAGTCAATTAAGAGGAGAGAGAATGAACCTCTCTCGGCTTGCAACATCTTTTCACGCTCGCAACTACTCCTGGTCAGTTCCTAGAATGGTCGCGACGAGATGGTGCAGGGCGGATTAGTAAAGGTCTTCGTATACTACCATTGAAGTATGCCCGAAAATAACAATGGTACCAATAGTAACCGTACCCATTTTCCACCGAAAATCGGTATGTGAAATTACGCCTAGGAGGTATCGGATACTAGTTATAAGTCCAGGCTTAGTAATTTTATTTTGCATATTTGGCGACAAGAGCGAGCAATACTCACCTGGGTGACACCTGGAACACCATCCATATCTTGTGTTCCATGCTGCAGTATACCCTCTTGGAGTGACTTAGTCGAAATCCCCGGAAGCCAATTTTAGTGATAACGTACCATGCCAGTGGATAGTAGTATTGACAGGCAGTTCATTCCTGACAAAGATCTCCACATCGTCTCCCTCGTCTAGTTCTATCGTAGGACCTGGCTGTTGGCCGTTGATGAGATAGACCTCACGTGGGTATACGTCTGTGTGGAAGCGAATGTATGCTTCTTCTATTGGGTGGCCGGAACGGCCAAACTATCTAAATAACTAGCTTACTAAATGATGACTAAGCGAGATCAAACTAATAGGGCATGCGGTGCAGGATGACCGTATGTTCCAACACCCCCCCTTGAGCGAGCGAGTCATCATGAAATGAAGATAAAATAGCTAAAATATTATCTGGAAGTGATAAAAGAATGTAATAGGTGATTGCCTGGTACAGGAATTACTTGTCTAAGCTCTGGAGACCTAGTAATCGCACGAATTTAGAATGGGCTTCTGATCCCAGCAGCTTCATAAAGCCATCAGTAACCATATCAGTTATGGGGATCTGTTTAATATAAATAATGCCTTGATCGATTATATCGCGTATATAATGATATTAAATATCAATGTGCTTAAACCGCTTGGTCTGTATATCAGAGATAATAAGGTCAATTACACCTTTATTGTCCATATATATCAGTATGCTAGGTGCGGGTGATTTATTGAATAGTTAAAGATTCTTTATAATTTCATAAATCCAGTAGGTCTCTTATGATGCCTCAGATACAGCAATATACTCAGCTTTATTTAAACTAGTTACCATATATATTTGATATTTTGTTTACCAGGCTATAGATCCTCCAGTAAGCTTAAAGATATATCTACCTACTGATCTGCAGACTTTGGTATATGGACCTTCCCAATCTGAATCGCTGTATACCTCTAGGGATCCAGTATTAGCTGTAATTCAACGGTAGAGGGTCTAAAAATTGCTGGGTAACGGGCATTTTGCCGGTGAGTACATAGCAGAGGAAGAGAAAAGCCACAAGGGCAGACACAGAGGGCAGGGCTACTATATCTCGCCGATCTATGGGGACGGTGCATTCATTAATTTCCCCCGTACCTGTAGGATTGACCTCTCGCCGCGCCATTCATCGAACAAGATAAGCTTTCCATTAGGTTCCACTCAACGACACGTTCAGAGAGGCGTTGGTAGAGAAGCAATGGACCTTTTTTAGTTTCACCAGACACCGAGCAAGACCTGCCTGCAATTCTCAAGGACCGAAACTCTATTCGTTGAGGATGCCACGGAAGAGTAAATTATTCGAGAAGGTCGATGGCCAACAGGGACGGCTGATTCGAATATTAAATCCCATCTGTGCGCCTAAGTCAGTAGATACACTGACATCTTCCTAGCAACACGCAACCATGGAAGACAGTACTCCTTCAGCAAAACGCCCCAGCATCATGAATACCGAGACACCTTGGGCGTCAAACCCCGCCAGGGATATGAAGAAGGAAAAAGAAGAGCACAACAATGTCTACGGAACGACTCACAGATTGGCAAGCCGCGTCACAAGTCACACCGTGGCCAGGGAATTGGCCGAACCTTACGATGATATTTTCCATCCCCTCCCCGGCTCGAAGCTTGATCCTCAGTCCTCCAGTTTCGACACTCGAGCTTGGATGGAGACTGTTTCTTGCCCCTCTACTACTACTAACGATTCGCTAATCCATAGCTGAAGGCTCTACGCCAAAAGGGCTCAGAATTCCCATTGAAAACCAAACCGAATACATTTCCCGATTAGGCAACTTCTAACCTAAGCATCGATAACTTCATCCTACCTCACCGTATTCCTACTATGTCTTCCAACTCCTCGAACTGCTTTCTTCCAATCGGTTTAGTTAACAGGTCTGCAAGCTTCCACTCTGTACAAAGATAAGTAGCAGTATCTGGTCTTTTTGATCAACGTATTCAGCCATCTATTCTACACCGCAGGAAGCCCCTTCGCGGAGCGCCATAGCCAGCTTGGAAGTTTATTGGTTGACATATACGAATACAACGATCCACATGGGGCATGCGATTCGGTTCGGTTGAACTGATAAAACGGAACAGTTAAAGCACCACGTCACTCATGTAGATTTCATTATTTGCTCGCAACCTATCGGCGGTCCAAGTCCCTAAGCTTTGGGCATGCCTGTCACTGAGGGCCACCAACAGGAGGCAGAGATCTGTCTCCACAAACCGCAGATCGCAGCTTGCATAGCTGTTGAGGATGGAGGCATGTGCAGTTGGTTGCAATTATATCTGCATCTTATTGTCGGCCGTTGACTCTTCTCGATCACTGTACACGTCAAGTCTCTGACTACTGCACAGTTAGTTGTTGTATAAAGTACTGACGTTTAACCGAACCTGAGAGGGAGTTTTTTACGTCCGCTTGGCCAATAGCAAGTAGTAGTGAGCTGTGGAGAAGATCGCCGGTTGCAGATCGGTCGAACCTCTTTTTTAATGTGGCGCGGGACAAAAATTGCTTAGTAAGTGATTGACCACGTGACTTCTGGGCGAGGCCATTACGCACAAAAACCATAGATTTCGTTCCACGCCACCTATTTCAATACCTCTACACACCACACCCACCACTAATCACTGCTTCCCCCCCCAAACCACCAACCATGGCTTCCATCGCTGATAATGCTAGTAAAACTACTTATAAATATCATATCCTGTATCTAGCTAGTATAAAATGTTAAGCAATTAAGAAACGCTTTTTAAGTACTTGAAAGAATACAGTTTAAACATAGTATAAAGTAAAAGAACAAGTATACACTGCATTAACTGGATTTTAAGGAGTTATATATATATTTATTAGATTTTAGATATCTATCATCTCTACTTGTCGAGATATTTGTGATCATAAAAGTACCATTTTATATGGGATGCGCTGGTAGCCGTTCGGTAGTGAAATATGTACATTAGGCTATTCATCATTACCAATGTAAGGAATAGCGGTTAGAGTCTAAGCTATATACCCTATAGTGCCAAGGGGCACTTTTACTAGTCATTAGCCAGTCCTTCCACCTACTACCTCCCGAACCGTACAGTGATCTTAGTGTTATTAAAGTAACAGCAGGAGACTGACTGCAACAGTTAGCCGCCGACTTCTGTTGAGACTGCCCTGCTCAAATTTTTGTATCTGATCTTCACCTGTCAACGCTGTTTATCAAAACTTGTCTGCGAGCCCCAAAACTGCATTTACCTAATTGCACGTATGTATTTTAGAAATAATTGGCGGTCTTGGCCAGTTGACGTACATGTGGACCGATCCATTGAGAGGTCGTGATTGTTATTCGTTGGATACAGAAGAACCTACCGTCGAGATAAGTGACCGATAGAGAACTCTAAAAGGGAATACAATTTAGGCGGAGATGTCTGCCAACCATCGCATGGTGCGAATGGTAGAAAACTACTGTAACATTCCTATGCTTCGCTGACCCGGTTGGCCTCTCAGTCATCACTTCGTTTACATTCTCAGAGGAAAGTCCGATCTAAGTTGCTAGCGGTTGTCTTGGCATATGTGCGAATAGGTATATAACCGCCATGGGTTAGTTGTAGTTTTTTGGGGTACGCTAAAATTACAGCACAATTTTGCGTTCCTTGACAGATCAATATATTTTGCTTTTGCAAGTTATACGCATAGTTAGTTACCGATTTACTCCGTACGGTGGGCCAATCGAACAATGGGGCAATAAGGATTTTCCAACGTATGAACTTATAATACCAAGCCCCAAATGCACTCTACTTAGTTTGTGAAGCGCCACAATCTAATTTTTCGGCAAACCTAATAGATACGCCCGTTCGATATCTTTCGCTACCTTTTAAGTCATGATACGGATAGTCCACATCATTCGTCATCGAACGGCTTCTAGCCCATACCCCTCGAAGAACTGAACTCTAAACAAACCATGAATCATATAGATCAATTTATGGGTCAACATGACTAAGCGAGGCGCTGGCCTATTCTATGCTCATATCCTTCCTTTTCTGTCTGTTCCAGATTAATGCCTTCCTCGGTAACAATGCATGCTTGAAACATGTTGGTAGGTTCTGCTGGGAGTTTCTGTGGCGAAGAGACCTATTTCAAGATAACGCTTCAATGCCGCCCGATAGTGCATCCATGTGCAAGGATCATGGGATGTCTCTGTGGGTTGTGAATAGCATCTCGATAGGACTGGCTACGTTCGCTGTCATCGGGAGGTTTATGGCGAGAAGACTCGGGAAGTTGTCTCTCGCCGCGGATGACTGGACTATTCTTGTTGCATTGGTAAAACGTAAGACGATTGTTGTTCGAGACGGGAGCTGACCGTGATCAAGAGCCTCGACTTGGGGTTATACGCTTTGTTTGTGGCTTGTAAGTATTCCTCAGAGCAACAAAACGGACTGGCGTCCATGGCTAATGACGTTTCTTTATCACTCAGGTAGGGCACATGGACTTGGGGCGCACAGGGCCGTTGTGCCAGAAGCCGATGTCTCTACATTCCTCAAGCTGCTGTATTACTTCCAGATCTTCTATATTCTCGCTCCGCCTATGGTCAAGATCTCACTTCTCCTACTTTATAAACGCATCTTTATGTCGTCCCGGTTACTTGTGGTAGTGTACGTAATGGGTGTACTAATCAGTATATGGACAATCATTATGACCTTCTTGGGAATCTTCAACTGCCACCCCATTGATGCGTTTTGGACAGGTCAGGGGAAATGTCTCCCTTTCAAGCAATTTGCGGTTGGATATGCAATCGTCAACATCGCTACAAGTCTGGTTATTTGGCTAATGCCAATTCCCAAGTTATGGAAGCTGCAGCTTCCTACAGCACAGAAAGTTGCTCTGATCTTGATCTTTGCCCTAGGTCTCTTGTAAGAGCTCCCACTTATCACCTTGCCTCCTACGAAAAAGAGACGCAAAAAAAGAGAGGCAGCCTATTTGGTCGAATGTACTTATTTCTCCTTAGTGACTGTGCTGTCTCTATTATCCGGCTACTCTCCTCAATGCTTGTTCTTGGAAATTGGGATGTCACGTACGACTACACCCGCGGGGTTATATGGTCTATCGTTGAGGTTTCTATTGGAATTGTCTGCAGTTGTCTCCCAACAATGCGAGTTATTCTCACGTCTATTTTCAGTGAAAAACTTGCATGGGTGTTACGATTCTCCGGTTTAATGTTCAATGGCGACAACTCTCGGAAGAGGCTGTGTACTGGGCCAATAGAATCTACCGAGCTCCGAGGGCCATGGATAATCCAAGTTGGCTCCCGCAACCAACATCATACCGATATTTCCTGCACCCTGGATCTGGAAGCTAATAGGACTATACCACAAGGGATCCAAGTATTAGAAGAGGTCACGATTGAGCTAGGACAAATACAGCCAGTTGTATATTCAAGGGCGACTTGAATAGAATTTATGTACTGCTTGGAAGTGCCATCTACAACTTCTGAGGGTCAACATGCTAGCCAACTACAGCTACAGGCTCTACAAGTCTAAGTAAATTCATTAGAATAGTGTCACCGGTAAAAGGAAGACATTGAGGACTACAGAAGTTAACTAGCCCATCTCGCAAACAGTCAAACAAGGGATACAAGGCAGTGGTCCGAAAGAATGCTGAATTCACCTTTTGTGGGAGGACGGCATAGGACCAAGGTCATACTAGCTAAAACCGAGAAGAATGAGTTGAAAAGGCGAATCCTCTCTACAAAATAGATAAAGCCTTCAGGGGTTTGGTTTGGTTACTATTTAACGTCACTCGGCGGACCACGCGGCCCGTGATCCTCCGTCTCCCCAGGGGCAACTGGACATGCTATCTAAATAAAATCTCACTAGAAACTAGCTAAATACATGCTTGAAGCAACGACTTTGAACAATATATGCTGGGAAAGGATGGAAGAAGCGCCTAGCACTATTCTGGCCTGGACTTCTAGAGATAAAGACCTGTATTAACTACCTATAGATAGAAATATTACTGTTACACTATTTAGTGCCCAGTTCAGGCATATTTCCTTAAAGAAGGATATTCTTGTATAATATAGCTAAACTCTTTAGCCCCAGTAACTGTATTAAGAAGCCAGTCAATTGTCTATAACAGGCCTGTCTTGAGACACTTCTATCTTTTTCTCCGGCGCTTCCTGATATAGAGATAGAAGAAGAAGTGGGCAGGAGACTTTGGCCTGTTATAGAAGTAGATTACCAGATAGTCTAAATAATAGTATATTTTATGATATGCTGCAAGATCTCTATAGCCTGTACAGGCAGCTATTAGCTAGTCTAGTATCCAGTGGGAAAGACTGTATTCCTGGGTGATATGAATCTATAGGAGACACGTGATCGCCTAGCGGCTTGGCCGGATCACCCACTCCTTCAGCCCCTGAGGGCTTTACCCATTAGTAGTTGAGAAAAAGAAAAAGAAGCAGTCAAGATAGTTGATATAGTCATCCATAGAATTGAGATCTATCGGAATGGCATCCGGTCCTCAGTAGGCTACATACATGTAGCTGATACAGCCTCATCCTGCCCATCTTTCCCCTGAGATCATAACATAGGTTATAAGCCCGGGCTGCTACATCATGTCTAACCAACAGGCCTAGCACCTTAGGGAATTGTATAAGGCCAACTACCTTACCTAATCTAGCAGAGTTGAAGCTGTACGCAGCATGTTGATCCTTGATCTTGTTAAAGATAGCCAGGCCCGTACAACCTGCCTAGGCTGGGGCAGCATCCGCGACATATCCAAATCCGCATATCCGCGGATTTGGATGTAATTTGTTATCCATATATCCGCAATAATACAATATGGATAGTAAATGGTATCTGTAGTTTGGATTTGGATACTTTATGGATAGGCAAATAATATAAATATAGCTATTTTTATAACTGTATAATTTATACTTGTTATATCTGTATTTTATTGTTTTAAGATGTATGGAAGTTATATTACAGATATAAGATATAGATTATATAATAAGGCAGATAATACTTTTTAGAAGTTATTTATTAAGCTATATTACTATAGTTTACTAATTTTATAGTTCTTAAACTCTCTTAGAGCCTTATAAATCCTCTTAAAACCCCATACCAGTATATTATTCTCAGGTAATAGATATTTAGTCTTATTATCTGATTTATAAGACTGTTCTATTAGCTATTCTTCTATTTAACTTCCTTCTCTAGTAGCTATATATTGTTGTTTACTTGGCTGGCCTTGGATTTTAGTTTAAATATTACTAGAATTATTCTTCTTATTATTACTAACTGACTAAAAATCAGTCTATAGATATAAAGGGGCTCTTTTCTTCTCTATAGTAATAACTTTACTGGCTAAGAGATACTCTTCTATTAGGTCTAACTGCTCTTATTCAAGCTTAAACTTTGATATATATATCTATATTATCAAGTCTTTAATTATAGTAGATTTAAGATAGCCGCGGCGGTAGTAGCAGATATCTTAAGCTAAGTTAAAAAGACATTTAATACCAGTATTACTAGCTGGAATAGTAAGAATATCCTGAGTAAGACTAGATAATACTAGGAATTTATATTCATGCTCTTTCCAGAAGACTCTCAGAGATATATTAACTGTGTCTATTATTAATATTAGTAGTAAATCTTATATAGCTATTAAATACTATTAACTACTCTTAAGATAGTTTATAAGCTTATTATTATTTATACTTAATCTAGAATAGCTAGATCTAATTCTCTATTATAAAGCTCTACTTAAAACTAGTATTTTAATCTAAGAGAGATTTCTAGATAATAACTAGGAATTAGATAGTATTAGTAATAAAGAAAGCTACTTAATATACTACTTAAGATAATCTACTAGACTTTTATAATATTATTTATGCTAACTGTTCTTCTATTTCTTTATAGAAAAGAATTAAAGCTTATTTAAAGAAGTAATAATAGTATCTATTATAAAGATATTACTATATATTTTATTAGTCTCTTTATAATAACTAGAAAGCTTAGCTTTTGCTATTTCTAAAGTATAGAGTATTATCTATTTCTATAAGATCTTTTTATATTAAAGTTAGTAAATTAATCTCTTAAGATAGTTAAAGAGATTATTATAGATACTAAAGATAAAATAAATAGTGACTTTCTTTATTATAGAGAGAGTAATAATATATTTAAAAAAGAATTAAATAATATAAAGTAAATACTTAATTTAGTACTATTCTTTCTTATTAAGCTTAAACTAAAGATATTGATATATTATACAGTATTTATTAAATATAGACTATAGTTTTTTGGCACAGTAAAGTATTAAGAATATAGAATTCTAGTAAATATAGATATTCTGATAAGAAATAAGCTTTAGATCTTTTATCTAAAGGCTTAAAAATATCTCTTTTTACTATAGACTTATATTAATAAAGATAGCAAGGCTTTAAATCTTTAAATCTATTAGTAAATATAAAAATATAATATTAAATTATACTTTATTTTATTTAATATATTAATAATCTCTCTTAAGTATTGTCTTTTCTAAAGAGAGTAAATATATATATTAGACTATTCTTTTTCTATAATATTATTAGCTGGGTTTACTTTTATCTTTCTAAGTAACTGGTTTAAACTAAGCTAAATAATATAGATAATATATAGAACTTAAATAACAGTAATATTATAACTAAATTCCTATAATTAAATTAACTTCTAGAATCTTACTATTATAGTATTATTATTTAAAGTATTATCAGTAGTAATTAATAATATATAATTAGTAATACTATATTTCTAGAGAATTTCTAAGAGTATTAAGCTTAGATTACTTCTATTATATATACTATAAAGAGACTTAAATCTAAGAAGAATCTTATAATAGTTCTACTTTTAATTAAGGAAGTAGCCAGTAATTGCTATAAATACCTGGTTAAAGAAGAATATCCAGCAGTCCAGTATAATTAAAAGCTTCTTATTTAGTAGAAGCTTTTAAAGTAGAATTTCTTATTTTTCTTTAATTTTTTTCTATAGATAATATTAGAGTATTTTACTAGATAGAAACTTTAGCTTTAATAGTATAAGTTATATAATATTAATAAATTTATTAAGCTTATAATACTCACTAAACTAAAAAAGAAGATATTCAAGAGTAACTATATTAAATAGCTTATTTATAAAGAGATCTTAACTGTACTGTCTTCTAGGAGATAACTGGAATAAAATAAGAGAAATATAAGTATATTTAATAGATTATATCAGAGTTATATACTAACTAAGTCCTGAATAAGCTAGTCTATACTCTTCTACTATTTAGATACTATATACTGACAGGCAGCTTCTTTAAGATATACTTTTATTAGAAATAACCCTGTTTAGTAATAATCTAGATAAATAAGAATATTATAGCAGTATTTATATATAATCTTAGACTGGCCAGTCTTTTTATTTATAATTTAATTAAATTACTTCCAGTATAATAAGCTCTTTTTTCTATTTTAATATATTATTTTCTATAATTTCTTCTTTAATCTAAAGTCTGTTTCTAACTACTATCTTATAAAGTTATTCTTTAATATATCAGTATAAAGAATCTAGTTTTTTTAAAAGCTAGGCCTAATATATATAAGAGTAATAGAAGTATATAATTATAGTAGTAAAAAAATAAAGTCTAAGTCAGATATAGATATAATATTATACTGGCTACCAGGAATATACTGTGTATTATCTGATTATAAAAAGTCAGGTTTATAGAAAGAATCAGAAAACTAAGATTATTAACTCTATAATATCTTAAAAATAAGAATATTATTATAAAGAGAGAAAGATATAGAACTTATAAAATCTTTAGAATTAAAATCTAGATTATAAATTTTTAAAATTAAGAGATATAGAAGTTATATATATTAAAGTAAATAGATCTATTAACTTAAGATAGTCTTTTATTGTAATTAGTTTATAAGTAGCACTAGTACAGATATTTATTAGATATCTATTAGATATTATATAATAGTCTATAGATATCTATAGATATTTAAAATCTTAACAAAATAATAAAGTCAGTATCTTCAGACTATAGAGTTAGGCTATTAACCAGATCTATATACTTTTATTAAATATTAGAAAATATCAGTTAGTTAATCCAGTTAATATAATAAGAAGCAGTTAACTTAACAGGATTAATAGAGCTAGTAAGGCCTGTAAGTCTAGCTATAATAAGACTATTACTTTTATTACTATATAATATATGGTAAATATATATATTTTATATACTATATAAAGTAAAGAATCTATTTCTGTTTTATAAGCTACTATCACTACTTCTCTCTAAACTAAAGTAAGAATATTAATATTAACAGTAAAGATATTTATATATATATATATCCTATACAGTATTATAGAGAGTGTTGTGTAAAGATTCTGTATTATACTATTATATCTAGAACAAGCATAACTAACTGCTAGTTACTGATCTTATTCAGTAAATTATATATCATGGAATAGGCCAGATTAGATTAATTTAGCGAAAATTATACTAGTGCGGAGAGAAACAAGACATCTATATTGTATCCATACAGATTTGGATATAGATAAAGATAGCTTCTCAGGTATCTGGTATCCGCATGGATATGATATGGATACCATTTGCTATCTGGTATCCGCGGATATGCCCCAGTCTATTCCTAGCTATATCATCCTATAGCCTCCAGGGTGCTCATATATCTAATGTGATGATCCTTTTCACATTGATATCTAACGTGGCAATCTAACTAAACATCAAACGTAGAGAAGGAAGAGAAAAAGAAAGAATTCTATTATACAGGGAGTGTGGGATTTTGTATTGTAGGATTGGATCAACAGTGAATAAAGTAGACTTGGTGCCTCAGGCAGGATTCGGCCTAGGCCCTGACATCTAAAGGCTCAGGAGCTGAATGGCTTCAGCTAGTATCCCCGCACGCCAAGCCGGCTGCGGGATATAGTGTTTCCATAACACGAAGTATATTTGTCGATCCTGTAGATCCTATTACAAAGAAACCCTAAGATCAGTAATTAAATCTATGACAACAAGAGGTTACTTTAGTCTCTTACTTTCTTCCAGGCTCCATTTATATTACCTTTCATGAATAATATTAGGCTTTGTTTGCTTCCTTTTGTTTTTGTTGGTTCGCGGAGATTTTATCAGTAGCTGGTATTAGTGCCAGGAATGCTCCTCTGCGCCCGTAACCGGTAAGGCAGACCCTGGACGGCAACAACGACATGCACAACGGCGGATATAGTACACGAATAGATGGCGGATCAGACCCTCTGCAGAAGCCACTTGGCAATGTGGTCCACCGTTGGGCAGGTCCATATCAGAGTTGGCGGAATCTGCACGGCCAGTGTCTGTTGCAATTGTTTCCGTAGACGCACAGACATCACGCTGTCCACCCCCATATTACTCAGGGGCTCCGAGCAATCCACCTCGTTCGTCTTCAGATGCAGCACCTGGGCGACGCATTCCTGCGCGTGCTCGCGCACGTCCGTCCAGCGCTCGGATTCCGATTTCGGAGTCGCAGCACGGGAGGACACAGAGGACGAGGCCGAACAAAGTGTGGTGGCATCGGAAATGGAGGCCTTGCGAATCACAATGTCGGAGAGCAGTGGACTAGGAAGCGGTTGGCCCTCCTCGATAGCTCGACTGCGAAGCACCACGGTATGGTCAATCCCAAACTTGGAGGCGTGTGTCCACGCGCAAAACGCCTCTTGGCTCGTGATGTCGGTGATGCCTTTATTGACCAGCTCCAGTTTGATCAGCTCGGAGCTAGCTGCCATGCCTGCCCCTCGCCAGCTGGTCCATTGAAACGAGACCGTATGGTCCCCTTGCTGGCGGCGATGGGTGGCCAGAGTATCCAGAAACGCGTTCCCGGCCCCATACGACGCCTGACCCGGAAATCCAAATAACTGCCCGCAGGAGGAAAAGAGGACCATGAAGTCCAGCGATTGGGGCGGGAACAGGGCATGCAATGTTAGCGTCCCGGAAACCTTGGGAGCAAGAACCCGACACATCGAAGCGGGCGTAGTGTTGCAAACGAGCTCACTCTCCAAGACCCCGGCCGCGTGGATAACACCCAACACCGGGGGGAAGGATAAGGCGTCGAGGGCTGTGGACAGCTGGGACTGAGCGCCTGAAGAGGAGAGGTCGACAGCTAGGGGGCTGATAGTGACGCCTTGTGCCTCCAGCTCTTGAATCTTGCGGATAGACGGCGCCCATCGAGAGGCGGCGGCCATAGAATTCGCCCACTCCCGGCGAGGAGGCAATTGGCTGCGGGAGACTAGGACCAGACGCCGGGCCCCCTTGGCGGCCAGAAATTGCGCGACCTCCAGTCCGAGGGCGCCCAGCCCCCCGGTAATCAAATAGGTGCCCCCGGGACGGGGTAAAAGCGAATTATGCTGGGCCCGAGGCAGCAGTTTGTCTTGGGGAAGAGATCGAAGCCGGGCGGTGCGTGGGACATTGTCTGAGATCCTGATAACATCGGCTCCTTGCACATATTTCATCGTCGTCAGGGGAAAAGATGGCGACTCGAGGTCAATCAGTCCCCCCCAGATGTCCGGGTGTTCGGCGGCGATGACCCGGGACAGCCCATGGAGAGCGGACTGGGCCAGACAAGCTGGAGCCTTGCCGGTGAACACGCGATCGGTGAGAACGAAGATTTTGGTAGGGAGGGAGAGACGGACCGCCGATTGGGCAATCTCCAGCAGCTCACAGGTATATTCCTGGCATGCAAGGGCGATAGCATGCGAAGGAAGCAGGTGACCCGGGATATACGCGATCGCCAAGGGATGGGTTCGCAGGTCAGCTTCCCTCTCCGTCAGGTCGGCGAGTTGGCCGGCACACGTCAGGGTCCAGATGGAGCGGAATTCACGCTTGAGAGCCGCGGCATAGCACTCCACCCGCTCAATGTCTCGAGATATGAGTACCATATGGTCCAGGTGGAGAGGGGTTTCTGCGTATGACGCCGGTGGCCACTCGAGCTGGTGCACAAGACCCTCAACATGGACACCCAGGCCTGGGGCTCCTTCAATCTCAGAGTATTGTACAGACTCCAACTGGACCAAGACATGGCCCGCCTCGTCACCGATACTGGCATGCACCGCGGTCGTATCTGGAACCTTTTCCACATACACCACCCCCCTCCGGGGAGGTGCTGCCTCGGTGTGAACAGTGATGCGATTGATGTGAGCTGGCATACGCAGGCGGGGCCGGTCGAAGAATATGGTGGATCCCATCGAGATGGCAGCATCCATGATGGGCGCCCAGGAATGGAGATCCCAGGGCAAGGGGCCGGATCCGAGAGCCGGCGCAACTTCAACCTGGGCAATCATCTCCCTTAGATTGCCGTAGTGCTCGGTGATCGCCCACGGAAACCCCATCGAAGCGACACCGACCTTGTCAAGGTAGTCCACGGAGAAGTTGTCTCCGAGTTTCGCTCCAATCCGAAGTTGGACGGCCTTAGTATCGATGCTGGCAGGGGTAGAGTCGCGCGCAACCGTGCCTGCCCAGCAGCCCGTCGTGTGTGTTAGCCACGCCTCATCTTGCTCCGTGGCGTTCGGTTGGATGAGGAGAGAGCAAATTTTGAACCGATCGGGTTTGATAATGACCTGAACATATCGGGGCTGGCTCACCAGCACCGGGACGCGGAGAGTGGTGTCGGAAAGGATGCGAGCCGCGGTTCCCTCGAGGAGCGTATTGATCAGAACCGCTGCGGGGACAATCTCGGCCCCATGGACTGGGTGGCTCCCGGGGAAGGGCTTGACATGCTCGTCAATTCGGGTAGTGTAGACCGTGGTATTCTCGCCGGCAATGGGAACTCGATGGCCGAGAAGCGAGTGCTTGTCGACGTCAAGGTTCGCCCGGTGGTCCTCCAAAGGCCGGGCCTCCACCTGTCTCCAGAATGGCCGATGACTCCAAGTAGTCGGAGGAACCTCGGCCGCCCAGACGTCGCCCATTACCCTTTCCCAGTCCACTGCAGCTCCTTGACAGTGGAGCTGAGCAATGCTGGAGAGGATCGACTTTTCCGCCGGTTCCCCCCGGGTCATGGTGTGCGTGACGGTAAAATTGGCAACGTCTTGATGTATCATGGTGTCCTCGATCGACTGCGTAACAATCGGGTGAGTTGAAACTTCCAGGAATAGCCTCATGCCGTCCGCCGCCGCCGCCTGCACCGCTGAGGCCAGCCGGACTGGATTAACCATATTGCCGACCCAGTAACTGCTGTCGCGCAGGGGTGCGGAGTGCGGGTCCAACAATGAGGTAGAGTAGAGTGCTACCTTGGGTGGGCATGGAGAGAGGCAACCCTCCAGGGCGTGTCTCAAGGGTGCGGAGAGAATGTGAAGCTGGGGGTGATGGAAAGCAATATTGGATTTCACGTGGAAGACCTTGATTCCTCGGGCCTCGAGCCTTGCAGCGAGGCTTTGAATTTCATCCGTTGCCCCCGATACAACGCAGGACAATGGAGAGGCATAGATAGCGATGGCTAATTGTGTTTGATGGCCGAGTTCTTTTTCCATCTTGTCCCCCGGCATATTCACCAGGATCATTGCCCCAAAACCGATAAACTGACGGTAGAGTTTTGCACGTCGGCATACAACCAGGGCACCCTCCTGCGCCGAGATACAACCTGCGACCACGGATGCGGCGATCTCTCCCACCGAATGGCCGATTATCGCATCACAGGGGACGTTTTTGGACTGTAGAATCGCTTGAAGTCCGATTTGCATAAGATAGGTAAGAACCTGAATCTGATCGGCTGCACCAAACTCTCCCGATTCCAAGGCCTGTAGCGGTGAGAACTCAAGCTCTTCTTGGACAAGGCGCTCAAGGGGAGACACGGCATTGTAGAAAATCGGATCGTGCAGCAGGTCTTTGGCCATGTCGAGCCATTGCGCTCCATGGCCTGAAAATACCCAAACCACCCTTTTGGAGTTCTCGTCCTCACTGCCATGCACTTGGCCGGATAGAGTCCAATCACAAGGATCGCCCTTGGCGAAGGATTCAAGTTCCTCAACCGCGTCTGCGTGGTCTGTGACGATGAACGCCACCCGATATCGGTGATGTTCCCGGCGTGTGGCTAACGTCGCCGCGATGGACCCAAGGTGGTGCTGTTGTCCCACAGTCGAGATCCAAGTTTTCTGCGTCTCTGCCTGGAGGGAGAGTCGCTTCTCTTGCGGTGCGGAGAGAAGTAGGGCTTGATAATTACTAGGCTCTGGCGAACTGAGGCCTTGGAGTGACCCAGACGTGATATATTCCTCGACAAGGGCATGGCTGACCGTTCCTCCATACCCATACGAACACACGGCAGCGCGGCGAGGGTTGTCCGACACCGGCCACTCTTGGGTCTCACGCACCACGCAGAGCCCAGTTTGATCCCAGTTCATGCGCGAGTTTAAAGTCTGGAGATTGGCCTGCGGTGGTAGAATGCCCTTTTGAACGCTCAGAACTGCTTTGATGAGGCCCACCACGCCGGCCCCGGCCTCAAGATGGCCAACATTCGGCTTGACGGAGCCGATGAAACAGGGCTGGTCGGCAGATCGGCAGCTCCCATAGACGGCTGCGAGAGCGGAGATTTCTGTTGGGTCTCCTAATGGGGTTGAGGTGGCGTGGGCCTCGATGTAATCGACAGTAGAAGGCCTAATGTGAGCGTTGCAAAGGGCGTTCCTAGCCACTAGCTCTTGGGCCTTGGCATTGGGGGTCATGATGCCATTTTTGGAGCCATCGTGGGCCACTGCACTCCCTTTGAGGATGGCAAGAATGTGATCGCCGTCGCGCAAGGCGTTGGCCATACTTTTAAGAATAACAATAGCGGCCCCTTCGCCGCGGCCGTATCCTTGTGCGGCTTCGTCAAAGGAGCGACAACAACCCTCTGGGGACAGGGCCCCAGCTTGTTCAAGTACCCTTGTTAATCCAGGGCCACAAAGGGCATTGACTCCACCAGCAATAGCTACTGTAGACTCCCCTTGAAGAATTACCCGTCTTGCATGGTCAATGGCGACCAACGAGGAGGCACAAGCAGCGTCGACCGCGGAACTGGGCCCCATCAGATTCAGATGATAGGATATCCGGTTCGCCACGCCACAGTACGCAGTGCCAATGCCCATCCATGCGTCAATGCCCGGCAGATCCTCTAACATCAACCTGGAGTAGTCATCTGAGTTAACGCCTATGAAAACGGCCGTGTTGGAGCCAGAAAGGCTCTGGGGCGCAATGCCGGCATTTTCCAGGGCTTCCCATGTCACTTCTAATGCTACCCTCTGCTGCGGGTCCATTTGCTCGGCCTCCGCTGGCGAGATCTGAAAAAAGGCCGCGTCAAAGTCCTCCAGGTGATCGAGGAAATATCCACGATGGTTCATCTGATCTAAGAGACGCGTGTTCCGCGCATCTCGATGCCTGTAAGGCTCCCATCGCATCGCGGGTATGTCTCCGGTGGCGTCGACTTTGTTGAGAATAGATTGCCATAAGTCTTCTGGGGAGTTATTGCCCCCCGGAAGGCGGCACCCCATCCCCACCACTGCTACTGCATGGCAGGTCTGGTCCTGAAAAGAATGGTTACTAACTGATACGCTAAATGCGAGCTTGTTGATAGGAATAGCCATGAATCAATCAACGAACTTACAGCAATGCCGGTGTCCAGCGTTACTACACCTTCCTCAGCCCGTGGCGCAGCCTTGGGACGTGGTTCAAGGAGTGTTAATCTTGTATCATCACCCATGGTCTTAGTAGACATCAATGCGTTGTATACGAAACCAATAGCATGAGCTAAGGCCTCTTGGGTAGTTCATGAGCACGGATGTAAAGAAGTAGATGTAGATGTAGACAAGATTCACTACAATGGGCCTATTTATACATTTAAATGGATCATCTTCCATACAAGATCCGTTTGCAGGGACTGTATCTTCGACATTATGGTGATGTCACTATATCACGCCGTACCGTGCGAGGAAGAATTTCATCACATCTGATCCGCTGCTTCATACGCAGAACGACACAGCTGCTCTCAATATCCTTGGATTTTGGAGTGTACCCACAGAACTATAGGTGACAGAGCAAACAGAGCATGGGCTGTACATACACAATAGGACACCCTTTAGGATTTGGTGGAGCTACCAAATAGTGGCATGGCACGGAACTGCATCTGTAAAATGGCGCATACATACCAAAGCTAGATAATTCAAGTCCTGCTGTGATCCTGACATATTCTGTCATCCTCACCCGCCACCCCTGCTGCGTACGGAGATGTGTACTGGGAACAACCGGTGATCCACTATCGCATATGCCTTGGTACGAAGTATAAGGAACAGAGTTTAGATGACCCGTCCCCTCTCCTCTCCTTCCCGTACTCATTACTCGTGGGTGTAGTTGCCACATTGCCCCCTATTTTCAGAGGATGTAGAGACGGTGCGAGGTTCAAGATCATTGTTTAGAACTTAATTCTGGGGTTGAAAAAATATCCTTTTGGAGACCATGGTACCTATGCAGTTGGCTGTGTTGCGTTTTCTTTAGCGATAGTGCTTTTGGTTGAACCGAAAGGTAAAACCCATATTTAGTATTTAACTCCTTTGATTTACGTTAGGTTCCTTTCCATAAGATAAACTGTCCACCCACGGAAATAAGCTCCCGTAGTTGGTGAATGGGCAAATGTACATCTGGGTTTGCCACTATTACAGTAATACTTATTACTGTTAAAATGGCCAGCCAACCAGAAACCTGAGAACATGTTCCCTGCTGCAACATCCTCTACTAAACTTAATGATAGGATATTTGCGACTGTTATGTAGCATGATGCGGAGCACCCCCCCACAATATTCATGCCTATAGCCATTGAAACAGTCTCTAATTCAGCTGCCTTGTGACCTACACTATCGCTTTGGCGGACGAAAAAAAAGTATTTAATTTACAGTTTTTGCAGTCCTCATGGTGGTTCTCGCTGACTCAGGGATGGCTATGTCTAAAGTTTGGACCCACCCTAACTCTAGGGCTTTTACGGCCTATGGATAAATAACTCAAAGTTCAGCATGCATGTACTAATACCAGAAGCCAAAATATGCTTTTTATATGTAGCGGTGATTGTTGGAATCAAGGATATGGGAGAGAGAGAGAAGTGTTACATTCTACCTGTTCTAGTTCCAGAGGCGAGAGGGCCAAGGAATTACCCAAGGGGTCAGACTCGCCAAGTCAGCTTCAAATCCAAATCATTATCTGTTCTATCCTGCATGTTTTCATCTGGACTAGTCTCGTGGTATCCAGAATCAGCAGCAATGATATGCCTTATATCTTGGATTCTTCGCCCAGGAACCTGACATACCATCGGAGACGAAGGCCGTTGGGGTCCAGTTTCACAAGGTACTTGTCATGTTCCATTGTGGACCAGACTGCCCAACGTGTTTTGGTCTCTCTTCCAACTTGCTCCCAAAGCCTGGAGAAGGTTTTAGAGTTATGACGGTACATAGGATCTTTGCTAATAGGGTCCTCTTTCCAAATCCCAGTCTCCGCACTCCCAAAATGCACTCCGGTAATGATATCATCCTTTTGCAAACACAATGACTTGAGAATGCGCTTTGCCACTTTAACCTGGCCATCCCAATTCCATAAATGCATGAAGTAGCCAGAATTAACAACCTTGTGGCGATTGGCCCATTGCATCAGATTGAGACGATAGTCAAAGAAATCTTGGGCGATAAAGGTAGTTGAACTCAGTCTGTCTCGGTCATGGAAAAGTTCGAACCCGAGATCAATGTATTCCTGATAAAGATCAAGACCAATAATATTTTCTGGCGGTGCACCGTCATAAACAAGGCGGCGTATATCTTGACCTAAGCCACAACCCAAGTCAAAAACCACACTACCATTCTTCACACGGGACAGTATTTCATCGTATATTGGAGACTGGGCTAGGTCAAAGTGCAAAAACAAGCACATCTTAAAGCAAGGGTAATGTAACTTGTCCCATCCTCGTTTTGCCTGTGGTTTGTTAGGATCAAAGGATATACAATAAGGGCGAGATATATAACGCACTATGGCTCTTATATGGCCCTCGATTTTTTCAGGCGGTATTTTGGCATATTCTGACAACAACCTTCCTGCATCTCCAGAGACAAACGGTGCAAGACTGAAACCGAGGTCCCAGGCTGAAAAATCTGTACTTTGTTGAGACATGGTTTCGTGTTCTGACATATTTGAATACTAGTGATTTGTGAATTGAAAGTCTACATCTCAGGTCTTATAATGGAGAAGAGAGGGTAGATTGAATGAGTAAGCCGTGGGGGGCGCCCTTATCTACCAAATCAGTGGTGTATACCTATCTCTCTGCATTTTCTCCAGCTTCATTACGCATGGCAACATCATCATCCTCAAGGATATGTTGCCACCGGCGCATGATCTATTGATCCCTGCTGTATGTGACTGGGGCTGCCAACGTCATTTTCTAGAAAATATTTTTCCTCGGGTAAAAGGTAGAGTTTGGTAGTTTGAATTTGATTTGTTTCTAGATTTAAGTTCAAGGCAACCCACTTGTTCGACAGTGGCGTGCGGGAGGCACAAGGGAACTGTCGATCTGGTACCGGTGTCCTAACTCAGACTCCGTGTAACTTGTCCGTACTAGGGTGCAAGAAAGTTTCCAGCGCATTGTGACAAGGAGAAGCGCTCGTCTTCTCGTTTCCCTCCTTTTTACCTTTTATCCCTTAGGCTATTTTCAAGATACTTGACGAGGAGGGGACTGGTGCGTCTCCTCGTGGCCCTCTTTCTATGTGCGGTGTGGAGTAGTGGAATAGCCAGGCGGCTTCATGGTTATTTGCTTGAGATGTTTACTTGATCCCCTTGGGCGCGATTTAACGTCTTCTTTTAAGCAGAGGAACCAATGGATTCCTACTACGCCTCTAGCTTGAAACCAAGCAGGTAATCCCTGTAGATGGATTATGGGTTATTTGGTCTCTACTGATACTAGCGTGGTCTTCTAATCTGATATAGTATGCCTATACTAGCCGCAGAGTTCCTTGATAATGCTAGATTATTTTTTTCAGGCTCCGGTACCGCAGCTCTAGATAAAATAGCCTAGGTACTTTCAACGCAAACTAGTGTCACTAAACCATTCGGGCACCTAAAAGCCCATGGGCTCGTGGAGAGCCATAAGTGGTACATATACTGCGTATCTATACTGACAGCTGATAGTTTATATCTTAATATTTTAGTCGCTAATTCACAACCTGTTCTTCTAAGGGAGCACAGGGCAATTAGACGGGCAAGATTGGGCTACCTGTCCGATTTGTTCTCTGGCCGCTGGTCAAGAGCTAGAATAGAGTGCCTGATGTAATCAACTACCGAGCGGCGGATTTTTCACCGTGACCACCACTTAAGTATTGTTCAACGCATTTTTTCTTCATATCTATCATATAAAATGCTACTTTCTCCAGAAACGCGCCTTCGGATGGCTATACAGGCCTATGAAGTTCAAAAGATAAAGTCAATTTTAAAAGCTACTGAAGTCTATAGGGTACCTGAGAAAATTCTCCATGCGCGCACAAAGGGCCGAAAACCACGCGCAGAAACACGCGCTAATAGTCATAAATTGACTAAATTTGAAGAAGAGCCGCTTAAAAAGCGATTATTAGATATAGATAGGCGGGGATTTCCAATTAGACCTGAGTTTCTACGTGGAATGGCCCAAATACTGCTTTGTAATCATTTACAGATCACTGAAGAATGCTACGGCACCATCACGATAAATACCGTATTCTTACTATTTTCGAGGGTTGGTGGGACGGAACATGATATTGTGCTTGAGTGTCCGTTTTATAAGAGCTCAACTCCAATTCCCAGTTGAATTTTTCTTAGAAGATCGGAAAACGTATCTGGGGATATAGAAAATAAAATTTACAGTCAGAAGTTTGCGATAATATGAAGTGGGATAAGTTTGTCAAGTCAATCATGGGCAGGCCTTACATTTCCTCTACTAGTCAGTACGGATAGTTATGGAGGAGCATTGAAAACCGCAGCCTGGATTTGTTATCTGTTTGAGAAATACTCCAGTACTGTGTTGCTCATCCTCATTCGTCCCACGTGGAAGAGTCGGGTTGCGATGAGGAGGCAGGATTTCTACGAACCAAACTGTTCCCCCGTTGGTGTAACGCAGCTATTTACTACCTGGTACCACTGAGTTTCAAAACACGTGAGATACGGTAGGATAAATATTCCAAGGTTTGGAGATATAGATTACTGTCAGACAGTATTTACTCGTGACATGCAACTCAAGATAGGCCTCATGTGGCAATATTCGACTTAATGCGATACTCTGGCGTTTTGAAATCATCGCTCTTCCCCTCTCAAAGGGTTCTTGACGTGGTAAAGCATATATTTCTCGAGTATAACGCTTTCAAGGGCCACCTTCAACTCCTCTAGAATATCCGCTGGGAAATCTGGTACGTTTCGAATTTCTCCAGTGAGTTTAGAGCTATCGGCAGTGTATGTATGCGTCTATTGCTGCTCTAGCAAGTAGCATTCGAACTGTATCTCTTAGGTGAATGACTTGCGGCATCAGCACGATCAGGAGTTACAGCGAAATTCAGAATCGGTGCCCGGATCTTATACACTCCCATTGTAACTCAAGACCTAATGCCACGAGGAGCTAAGCCATCTTTGGAAAATCTTAGTGTATCCTCTCCACCTTTTAGTTAAAGATCCATGGATTTCTGGAATACCGGATTGACAATTAAAGAAGGGTGGTGCAGCCTGAACATGAAATATTTGGGCTTCGCATACTATTGGTAGAAACTCACGTTTTCCTTTGCTCTTCCTCATCCTACATCGTTTTGAGGCCGACAACGGGTCGAGTCTTCCAGTAGATAAATCTGCGACGGCATACGCAATAATGCTTGTCGATCTTAAATAGACTCACTACTGCCACGTTCGATTCTTCTTTGTCCATGTCCCTTCCGCCACTGCTCCAATCCAAGCCCCAGATGGGAATCCTCCCTAGAAAGCAATGCTGTGCACCCATGGCGAGGGCTTTGAAAATGTCTGAGCCTCTTCGAATCCCACCATCGACCGCAATTCTTATTCTTCCTTTGGCAACAAGCGCACATTCTCGAAGTGCATCCAGCGGGGAGGGTACCCCGTCTAGCTGACGACCTCCGTGGTTTGAAATGACAACGCCTTCGACGCCATATTGAACGGCGAGCTCGACATCTTCAGCAGTAGAAACTAAAACAGTTTGATGAGCATATTGTGCGTACACTAACGAGATATTTATTTCTGTAGGACGTACCTCCCTTGACCCATATTTGGAAGGGTGTCGTTTGCCGAAGCCAAGGTATTATAATGTGCCATTCAATACTTGCATCTAGAATTCTGTCAGTGACCCTTGTCATTATACTTTGGATAACTCGATGGTGAACATACCAAAGTCCATGCCACTGACCTGCCCGAAGAACGCCTCTTTCCCCCTAGAGAGCAAATTGGGCCAGCACAGATTTCCAGGGATGACGAAGTCGTTGCGGTGCTCATCAATTCGCTTGCCTAAAGTTGGGCAGTCCATGGATAGAAAAACCGCTAGATACCCCGCGTCTGGATGTCGGGCATTAGGACTCATGGTTGAAATGACAAGGGAACACGGTGGTGAGACACACCCTCAGCCCTTCTTAGAATCTGCTTCATGAGTGCTCGGTCTTTTAGCATTATCATGTGTATTCCATAGGGATTCGCACTGCCTTGTCGCGAGACGTCCTCCAGTGACACAGTGGAGTGCATCGCTAAGACCATGCCGAGATTCCTGCTAGCAGCCGCCCGAGAAGTTGCCAGCGCGCCATCTGGATGAGCTAACCTTTGCATACCCGTTGGCCCAAATGAAAATGGCAAGGGTACCCAAGTGAAACTTCGGCGACGCTCGTGAGGCAAGCATAATGCATTAAGATGAAGTACATACCTTGGCGCCGAAGATCTCCGAAGACATATCGATATCTTCGACATTTACCAAAGTGCGTGGTCTGATTTTATACCGGTTGTATGCCTCTTCATTGTCCCGGAGCCTGTCATGCACTTTAGCTGTGGCGTCCTTTCTGTTATGTAGCTTTTGCACATGTTCGGACTATACGTTACTAGATCCATCGCGCCCTCATCGTGGAATTCTGTGAATACATCTTCAGTAAGTAGAAGGTCGACAACCACAGAGTTGGATGAGCTAGTAGGGTACCTGCATAGACCTTTGGTAGGTTCTTACTAGCACTATCTTTTAAATCTTTGACTGTGACCACATTTCTATCCCTCGTTCGCTCGCGATTCATGTTGATCATCGAATATAGAAAGGTCAATAACAAGGAGTCATAGGTAGTTGAATGATTCAATGAAAAACAGGAGTGCCCCGTCACCAATGAGGGCCAGTCTAAAGGATGTATTTATCTAATTGAAGAGTAATCCCAGATAAGAACAACGATTCTACACGCCACTTGTCCGGAAAGTCGTAAGAAATCACCAAATGGACGTTTCCTTGCGTCACATAGCACACTCGACGACTAACCTAAAGTTAGCCCGAACAGATAGAACAATATTGGGGGTTGGGGGTTGGGGGTTGGGGGGACGTGTGACTGTCGGTCTTCAGCGTGTATCCTTTCCCCTCATGACATTAACTGGCTGTATACAGGTCGCTGTAGGACGGGACACGGGACGTCATAGCCTTGCCACTCCAAGCTTAGAAAAATCCACTTCACTCAAATCTTTCAAGTTAACATGCAAAGGAGGCCTAGTCGAGCGCATTTCACCGGTAAAAAGACGCGTGTTCAACTGTCAGGCCTCAAGGTAAGGGTATTGGCGTACCAGAGGCCATTGTCGTAAAGTTAATGTAATTTTGGTTGGCATATGAGAGGTCACCGAGATTTATTGGTATGTCAAGGTTCTGTCCTTAGTGTTCCTTGGCGTTCAAAGAGCTTGGGTCAGCCCGAAAGGTTGTGTGGTAATGTAGGTTGAGTGCGATGCAAAGAGCTGACAGTTTGGCCCACACAGTGCACGTACCAGGGTTTGAGAAAAGATAAATAAAAGGTCGTCCCACTCTGTCGGTACCAGACTCTGTGGAAGGCGCCATTGGTTGCCACTAATTGAGAACTCCCCACTGTCGACGAGGAGGAGTTCTGGATTGGGTTGGGTTGAACTGAATGTCGCAGGCGTCAAATGTATCCACTTGATTTAGCATTTCGGGAAGTATAGATTTCGTAGTTCAATCGGCTCCTGAGAACCCTAAACTTCATACCCGCCCTCAAAAGTTTTCTGCAGGTGAGCTGACCAATTGGATGCACTGAAGATATGGAGTCCCGTGGACTGATGCACTTTGCCTTAGCTAACTTATAGCTGGCACCGCGGCTACATGAGAAGGCTAGAAACGGAGGCGGTGGGGCCAAAGCTGGCGATGATCACACATCTGTCGTAGAGAACCTGAACCCCCTCCCTACTTGATGGAATCATATGCAAACAAGAGCAATTGATAGTTTAGGATTTCTCACTAACATCACTCCTCGGGCTTTGCGTGATTTTTTACAGTTTGCAAATCACTGTCTCTGTCATAATGGAGACTACAACTTCGCTTGCTCGGAGCGAGTCAGAACCCTTCTAGGTGGGCCGCCTCGGCTTCCATCACTACTAGCACTGGCCATTGGTTTATCTGTCGGCTTAAATACCCAGCGAGCGCGATGGATACCTGGTGTTTTATCTTCAAAGATATCGGAGACATGTCCGCATATGACAGGTAGGAACTTGAAACAGCTAGAACAATTTAGCCTTCGCAAGTAGTATGGTTAGGGCAAAAGAGCAACGAGCAAAAATAGCCGGAGTTTATGATACTTACTGGCCACTATCCCCAGTGGCTAAAAACAAGCCAGAAATGCTAGGGTGATAGTCAACAATAAAGTCTCCATTTCTGGTGTCAGAGTACCAGCAAAGTTTGCGCTTTATCCATGGACGGTCCTTGAATCGAGGCAGTAGCAGAGTGAGGCCAGCACGGAAAGCCGTATCTGCCTCATCAGGGATGAAATTAGTAGTGAAATGGCTTTTGACTAACTTTGGGGCAGATGTAGAGCTCCATGGCTGGGTGCATGGTCGAGATCGGGCCACCATTGTCGTCTCATATCCATAGTCGTGTCTTGCCACTTTCAAGATACCATTGGGTGTCGGTGGAAACACAAACACGCCCGATGGTAAGTTGCATATCACTGGCTGCTTCGATAACTCGGCTGTCTCATCCTTGGAAAGTTGAATAGAAGCAACTGGGTTGCAGGTTAAGACGGCCGCTCCACGAAGGTCCAAGAGATGGCTTGTCCATGATCCAGTTGCCAGGATCACTCGAGCACAGGGCAAAGTCTCTCCGGTAGCCACCTTGACACCAACTAGCATTTTCTCCTTCAGCACCAGCGACACAACTGTCCCCCTTTCTCCAGTGGTAAAGGAGACACCAGCGTCAACGCATTTACGTGCAAATACCTCCATAACGCGCTCCGCATCGACCCAACCACAGGCATGGTTGGCGTAGCCGTTTACATGCTGAGGCGGATCTCCATCAAAGCAAGGTCCGAGCTCTGCAAACCTAGTAAACACACGAATTTAGAGTGGGCCTCTGATCCCAGTGGCTTCGTGAAGCCATTGGCAACCATATCAGTTGTAGAGATCTGTTTGATATGAATAATACCTTAGTCAATCAGATTGCGCGTGTAGTGATATCAAATATCAATATGCTTAGACCGCTTGATCTGTATATTAGAGGTAGTAAGGTCAATTGCGCCTTTATTGTCCATATGCATACTAGATGCGGGTGACTCATTGAATAATTGAAGGCCCCTGCAACATTTGATTACTTTCGGAATTCCTTTAGACTCTCTAGACCAAGATATATGTAGGGGTGGAATGGATTTCCCTTATTCGAATTCGAAAATACCTGGAAGGACTGTTGAATACCACGGTGGCTGAAGTTTATGGCAGGGATTTGGAACAGGTATATGAAGCATCCCGCCTCTGTAAAATATAATGTGGACCGGTTACCTCTTAAAGTTTGTACTCTCTGAATCCAACAAAGATCCTGTTGCTTTTCTCACTCGCTTCGATCAGTAGTATAACATTTAGTATTGTAGGTTCAATGCTTTGTATAATAATCGGTCCTAGGTTTCTAGGTAATGGATTATATAGGCTGTATATTCAGAGTTTATTTCTGGGGCGATTCCGCAGCAAAGTGAAGGCCAGATTTCCGCTCAGCTACACCAGTATATAGAGGTACAGCATGTCTCTGCTGTTTGTAATGTAACCCTAAGGTGGTTAGAGATGTGTCCTAAGATACCTATACCTTCGCAGCCGGTATCTAGAAGCTCCGGCAGGACCGTATTATAAGTATAATGAAAGAACTCCGCCACCGAAATAGGGTTGAGGATAGCCACAAATTCACGGATGGCAATATTACTACTGCTAAGGATATCTCGACTATATTCTGTCTCTCCTAGGTTTCTCACTAAGGGGTTCCGCAAGTCGAAGGGGTCGATAGTGATCCAAAAGGCAGGCACCCTATACCGTACGATAATTTCTCGGATTTCAGAACATAACAATAACTTTCGGGCGAATGATCCCGGGTCGCGTGTTCCAATGGTCGTAATGTTTTGTTACAGTCGTCAGATAAGGGGATCCTCGATTCCTTGACTATCTGCTACAGTTCTCACTGCTTGTAGTAGTTTGTCGAGTGTTAACGAATCGACACCATCCGCAGCTGATCTCCAATTCTGGCGCTTGGTAAGAAATTGGTTCCCCAGTGAGGACTTTCAACAGCGCATGGCCGAAAGTACAACCCTTTCTCTCACTTCGCTTCAGGGCGAGGAACCCCCTTTTACTCGTTCATTGTTTCAGGGCATTTTCCCCCCTCTCCAAAGTAGGTTAGTGCCCTTAGGTTTTTCGACATGTTTGTCCCGTAAAACAGATAGAAAGGGAGGGGAGCTAGGAAAAGAATAATTTCCATCACAAGTTTCATTGTTTGGCAGAGACGAAAAGAGCTGCCTGCCAGCGTTAAGGGCTAATCACATTATACGGATTGACTAGGTAGTCCTCTACCAATGATGACTGGCTCTTCTGGTGGGTCTAGCGAACAAACTTTCACTACGGCTACAACTCTTCCACTACAAATAACTAGCTGTAGTCTCTGGTTGCATCTCTCGTTCGGCTAGTGGCGAATGGGTCTCCAGTCCGGAGGTTGCGGAGAAATAGGATTTCCGCGATTTCATGGATTGCTCTGTTAGTGCCACTACAGTATCATCTAGGACTTATCTTAGCCTGTTTTTCAGGCGTACTGTACGGTAACTTAAGTTTCCTAGCCTACATTATGGAGTACAGACAGAAGCAACCCCCCCCTCCATCAGGGTGTTACTTGGGCCCCACACGTGCACGCGTTGAAGTAAATTCACTGAGTTGCTGCGGAGGTTTGTTTTTTTGGTTTTTTTTTTTTTTTTTTTTTTTTTTTTTTTTCTTTTTTTTTTTGGCTTTTTTTTTTTTTTTTTTTTTTTTTTTTTTTTTTTTGGAGCATTCCGAATTGCAAGCAAACAAAAAAAAGGGGGGAAGCCATGATATGGATGCTCTAAAGTACTATACTAAACACAGCCATTCCAGATATCATAGTATGTAACTCTTGTTCTCCAAAAACAACATCCTCAATGGTGGAACTCCTCTTTGTTGAAAGCGGGAACGGAAATGAGTTAGCCAACATTGAGTTATAAGCCACTATCAAACGATTGCCGCCGATGCTCTGCGGTCAAGGTCCATGTTCGAGTCTCCCGGATAATTCTCGACTGGCTCGTCTGGCTATCGGCATCCCAGTCGGGCGGCTCGTGAGTGGCCTTGATGGTCGTCTCGTTCGCAGGTCGAATGGGCAATTCGTCTGCGTCTTTGCTTCGGGTGCCGTTGCCCGTCAAACTGCGCAGATTGGCCGAGGCGTCCTTCGAGCCGTAGCTTCGGTAGTAGCGAGTGCCCATGCCGTCGATCCGCATGCCAGAGTTTTGTAGGCTGTCCAGGAAGGGCTTGAACTGTGGGGAGCAAGCGGTGATGATGCTCACACAGAGGGTAACTTGGTTGATCACCGTCGCCGCCCAGGTGCCGTAACTGGGGTCCGGATTGTTGGCGGTAAGGTTGACGAAGACGAGCCAGACGATAGTCGCAATAACAGCACTATAATGGTTAATGGATGATACAGGTTGGATGGACGTTTATTCAAACAGAACTCACAATATGCGGAGCCCCAAGACCATCATAATGTTTATCTTCCGTTGAAGACCGGCCTGGATACGCGCAATTTGCAGGAACATCTGCATGAGGACAGCCACTTCGGTAACAATGCTTGATATACCGAAGAAGTTCTGCCACGCTTGCTGTCGAGGCGAGACACGATCAGCGACAATCCAAGAAAAGACGGCACGGTAGATAACCGACTATATTATAGCATTTCCCGTTCATATAGTCCCATGTCGATGGCGGAGCGCACTGGAAGACGGCGGTGAAGAAGCAGGCTACCCCCCAGGCACATATAGCAATGCAGAGCGCCAGTGTGATCCGGCGGTCGGTGGATACGGGCGTGATGGCTCGTATGAACATGGCGAAGGATAACTTGGATAATACCAAGGCAATGATGTAGAACAGGCTCGCCGCATATTGGCTCTATCTGACCATTAACATCTCATTTCCGTGATAGTCTTCATAAATAAGACCTTCATCATCGCTCTTCTCTGATCCCTGCTCAAGGCACCGAAATGTTCCCCGTACCCATTTTCCGTCGCCTTGGACATAGCGACGGTTTGGGCGGCAACCGCTATCTGGAGCGATGCATTAATCCAAGACGCTATTCGATTTTGGGTGGAAAGTACTCACTATGGCCCCAACGATGGTTGTATCATCGCGGGAAAATCGGCCGGAAATCCAGTACTTGGTCCCCAGGCGCGTCAACACGCCGAGACTGGCGACCACGGTCAAAAACCAGGTCGCGATATTGACAGATGGCATATATGTGTTGCCTGCGAATCTGGTCATGATTGCGGTGGCGGGTAACGTACTGCCAGGGACACGACACGGCGATGGCGGATGGTTGAGGGATCAGTCTCACCATATAATCGAGGTGAGCAACGGCATGGAGAGCGCCACCATCGTGAATTAGTAGTTGATGCTAGGGGCTAGGCTAAACTACCAACTAGCACGACTATTGCTCATCGACTATGGTAGGGACAACTGACAAATGCTCAGCTGCTTTGTACTTTGGTCTCTCCAAGCCACATCGGCACCACCAGTTTTTTGCGCGATCCGGTAAATGCTAGGTAGCATCCAACGGGCCCATTGGTGGATGTCGGACTGTGATTGGTCCAAGCTCCATCACCCTGGTCAATGTCTACGAATTCCAGACGAACAAAAGCCCTCGTTTCAAACCATGCAGGTGTTTTAGCCCCCATTATTAGTGATCCTTCTGGGCGTGCTCTTTGCCAAGATGCAAATGATACCATGCGTTGCCCCCACCGCCTCGTGGCCTGTTGCAATTAATATACCCGTTGCTTTGGAGATGGAATTTCAATCGCACTAAGAAGCCCTACCATGCTGGTCCTGTACTCGCTAGCCTACTCGGTTTTACTAATGGACCTACTGACAATTGCAACTTTCTCCCCCACCCCCCTATCTCTTGCGTAAGGTCCGGTGGTCAGCCTGGGCAATCCCTAGTGGCGGCTCCACGCGCCTTGACTCTCAGGTGTTTCGACTGATTCTTTCTTGAGGTTGTTTATTCCCTCCTTCACTTTCCTGGCCGACTTTTTTTTTTTTTTTTTTTTCCTTTTGCTTTCCCCTTTAGAAGTTGTTTCTTTGCGCCGGGAATATTGCTCAATTGGCGACCATGGATCCAGTCGAACTCAAGAGCATCGGTCATGCCTCGCGGGAGGTGGATGGAGGAAACTCAAGGAAGGACCGCGATGCGGCCCATCTCGCGCGGGTTGGAAAGCGTGCTGTACTGGGAGTATGTACTTGGCCAACAGCCCTGACTAACAAAGGGCGCAAACTGATAATACATAGCGAAATTTCGGTCTGATGTCCATTCTGGGTTTCAGCTGTACCATTTTGTGTACCTGGGAAGCAATCTTTCCGTATGTGATCTCCCATTTATCTGTACTGTGGACCGTCAACTGACAAAGAAATCATATAGATCCTTCTTGCAAGCGTTTCAGAAGTATAAATATATATATGCCCTCCCTGGAAGCAGGAATCTTGATGTCTTATGTCTAACGACATGTTAGTGGTGGTCCAGCCGGTGCAGTTTACGGCTATATCCTCGTCTGGATCGGAACCGCGGGGAATTTTCTGGTTTTGTCGGAGTTGGTTTCTATGTAAGGGCGCTTTTTCTAAAAAAAAAAAATATCGTCGCAACACTGCCATATCTGACGATCTTCTTAGGGCTCCGACCTCGGGCGGACAGTATCACTGGTGCTCCATGTTAGCGCCTCGCAGGTTCATGAAACTTTCCAGCTACGTTACAGGCACGCAAAGTCAAAAAAAAAAAAATAGATGGGGTCTTCTGTCTGACATTCTCCAGGGTGGATGGCTGTTGTCGGATGGCAGGCCACTTTTGCTTCTCTCTGTTACATCGATGGCACTTTGATACAGGCAGCGGTAATCTTGACGCATAGCGAGTATGTTCCAAAGAAGTGGCACACATTACTCATGTCTTGGGCCGTGCTTTGCTTTGCGCTCTTCGTCAACTCGGTTGGTAGAAAAGTGCTGCCGAAGTTCGAGGGTTTCGTTCTGATTCTGCATATCGTCGGTTTCTTTGCCATCTTGATTCCGATGGTCTATCTCGGCGATCACAATTCAAATGAGTGGGTCTTTAAGACTTGGAACAATTACGGGAACTGGAGTACGCAGGGACTCTCTTTCTTCGTTGGTCTTCTGGGCCCGGTCGCTACCTTTGCAGGAGGTGATGCCGCTATTCACGTATGCCGCGGACTCGTCTTACGAACATCAAAGTACTTTGCTAATCGAAGAATGATAGATGGTCGAAGAGATCGAGAACGCTACCAAACTAGTGCCCTGGTCCATAATGCTGAGCGTTCTGATCAACGGCTCGCTGGGATTCGGAATGCTACTCGCCGCCTTGTACTGTGTCAGTGATGTCGAAGCGGCCATAAATTCCGCCACTGGGTACCCCTTCGTTGAGATTCTTCTCCAAGCCACAGGCTCCGTCAGCGGAACGGCTGTTCTACTTGCTGTCTCTATCATTCTTAATATCAGTGCCTGTACTGGTATGCTGGCAGCTAGCTCCCGCCAGTTCTGGTCCTTCTCGCGTGACCGTGCTATTCCCGGTTGGCGCATTTGGAGTTACGTGTCAAAGAAGAATCTCATTCCTATCTACTCCGTCGCCATAACGTGCGTTATTTCGGCGGTCCTCAATTTGATCCCACTTGGGTCCGCTGTTGCCTTCAACGATCTGCTTGCCATGTCCGTTACTGGTCTGTTCCTTTCGTACATCATCTGCACTGCCCAGCTCCTGTACCGCCGGATCCGAGGCGAAGTCGGCCAGGCTACTGGCGGCGATGAGGTCGTCAACACTGCTGGCGCTAAGTTGGTCTGGGGTCCCTTCTACATCCCAGGTACCTTGGGCATTATCAACAACGCTTGGGCGCTTATCTACATGGTTGTCATCGTATTCTTCAGTTTCTGGCCGCCGGCCACACCAGTCACCGTTGAGACGATGAACTTCAGTGTCGTTGGAACGATGGGAACACTGATTCTGAGTCTGTGCTACTACCTGGTGCGTGCCAGGAAAGTGTATGAAGGCCCGATCATCGAAGTCCAGAAGAATTGGTAGGCGTACTTTTCTCTGGAACGTTTATTATTTCGCACGCTTATTGATTGATATTATTATACTGCGTTCATATCTTTTAAATCTGGCGGCATTAATCTGTCACATTTCTGCCTAACAGTACTGTCCTCCATTACAAGATAATTATGTAGCTTAGAATTTTTATAATATTTATACAAGATATAATTAGTTTTTTCCGCGTTGCCTGAAATCTCCAGACCCACAAGAAGGGGTGGTGATAAAATTTACGTGAAAAGTGTCTAATTAGAGCAAGAGTACCTTTCACAGGGGTCTGGATGCTGCGAACCCTACTTGTAAAAGGCGCCCAGTTTACAGAACTATGCCATGAAGGCGTTTAGCTGAGCCAACCTGTCGCAGATCTACCACCCAGAATGTCGGTATCGAGGGAACGTTCGCAAGTGCTGTATGTACTACCTCTATATAAGGCATTAATTTACTAACTTTTGCTTGAATCTCTAGGCATCTGATACATCGACGAAGCTAAGGAGCTTTACACAGGAAGTATGGGAGCCCGAAGCTTCTCCGACTTCTTACACTTTCGCGTCTTCCCTTTCAGTTTATCGAGCACCCACAATTCCATGACGTGATTTCCTTTTCCCGACTCGCACCTATGCAACCTGAGCTTCCGTCTGCGAAGACAATTCGGTCTCGGCTACGGAGCCATGTGAAAGAACAACAACAATCGCTTCTTCAGAAATTCCTAAATGTAAAGCTGTCGCTTGCACTAGACTGTTGGACATCCCCATTTCGACAGGCGTCACAGGCATGCAGCGCTCAAGAAACAGTCACCCACATGATGGTCGACTGTCCAAACTTGAGGTAAATGCGGAGAGAGGTAAGCCTGACATCGCCTCTCGAGCTAAGACGGTGGAAGCCGTGTTGGACACTACAAAGGCGTCACAATTGTTCCGAAGTCGCGCCACACATGGGCAGCCTAACAATGCAAATGGCAATTAAGCCACTCTACATGTACGTACATGGATATGTATAGTTGCTGTAGCCTGCATTTCGTTTCGCAATAGGATCCTATATTAGATGATACAATGTGATATATGATTGTGATGTGTATCCTGCATAGAACGGGCAGGCTACCGCTGGTTGCCTGATAAGGCCAGTGCGTAAAGTAACAGGTCCCAGCAGCCTGCTATATTAGCTGCACCTGCCCCCATTGATAGTTAAGAATATTATCACAACTGAACGCCAGTTTGGAGTTCTAACTTCGGTAAGGATCGGGGTAAATGATGGTATCCATCCATCCATTCATTACCATTGATCATATACTCTGCGATCGCGGATCGACTCTCCAAGTCGGGGATATCCTCAATTCCGACAGATAGTCGACGTGCATAATCAAGCCCGGTCTCATCCATATGTTTCCCCTTTATTCTTAAAAAGAGCCATGTTACCCAAGAGTCCATTATTGCCTCTGAGCGATCTTATCATAGTTTGTTGGTTGCGTTAGCTTGAACCAAGAATCCATGCCTTATATAACCTTTCAGCTCAGCACCGGCAACAGGCTAATAATACTTACTAATAAGGCTTGAGGCAACACCAGCCACCGCACAACTGATTCCTGAGGTCTGGACTCGACACCACGCATTCCTACGACACTGAACCCTTACTGAAATTTTATTATTGTTGTGATCTCAGGGGAAAGATGGGCAGAATGAGGCTGTATCAGCTACACATATGTAGCCTACTGAAGACCGGATGCCATTTCGATAGATACTCGATTCTATGGACGACTCTATCGACTATCTTGACCGCTTCTTCTCACTCACTAATGGGTAAAGCCTTCAGGGGCTGAAGAGTTGATCCGGCCAAGCCTCTAGGGGATCACGTGTCTCCTATAGATTCATATCAATTATTATTATTCTTTCATAGCGAAGGTGTAGTGTGTACTACTATAGTTGCATTCTGCTTTCCTAGGGGCCAATTCCTTAACTGCCTGATCCTTAACTCTATTCTACCCAATGCTTTCATTTTCCAACTCTCCGAGTGCGAGAAGATTATATTCTTTGCGCGAATCAACATGACCAATGTTTTGCCACCACTGCTATGTTTGATTCTTCCTTGTATCCGAACTTGTGACTGAATGAACACGGATCTACGTCTCCCAAGGCTTGACTGTCTCCCCTTCGATATATTTTCCCCCAAGTGGTCGCCACATCACCGGATGCGCCGTCGGCGGAATCAGGGCCTCGAGCTCGGCCCATTTTGCTTCCTCCTCCGCTGTCAATCCCTCGGGTTTAATCGGGCCATAGCCACCATCGGCGACCTTGATAAAGCCATTTTTCTGGTACAGCTTGAACCCGGCAGCGCTGGAGTCTACCCACGATTCTAGCTGCAGCTCATCAGCCCTTTTGATGCCCCATTCCAGAAAGAGCTGCCCGACGCCGCAACGCTGGTAATCGGGATCGGTAAAGGCGATGTTGAGATCTAGACCGGGTCAGCATTTCTAAACAATACGAAATCCATGCGAAAGACGACACACATGCATGTGGCCGTTGTGCCATCCTATGGTGTCCCGCCTCGGCTTGGTGCATCGCTTCCGTCACATATCTCCTGGCAATTCCTTCTGGATACCAGGCTGCCTCTGCAGGCTGGTCATTGTTCTCAAAAGGATTACGTTGGTAAAACCACCATTTGGAGCCGCCAACGATCTTGTTTCCATTATCCGTGTCAATTACCTTGACATACATCACTTCTGGTCTTTTTTCTCGATACTCGGCCAGTTCTTTTTCTGCAGCTATCTTGATACTCTTCTCATAGTCGTTATCGATGATAGGGTAAAAAATTCGCAGGATGCCTTGGGGCGGGTTCTCAAAGGCCCTCCATTTGACTCTGATGAGCTCAAGGATGTCTTCATCCAAGGCAACTTCGAGCTTCAATGGCATCCTTTTTTTCTTAGGCCTGCGAATAGTATTATCAGAACTCTTGCAATGTGGACGATGGCGAACAGAACCCGAGTAGGTGCATAAAATTGACATGCAATTTTGTTGAATTACATGAAATTTCGAAATCACTAGTAAATCCACATGTAATATAGAATGTTGGAAAGGTCTACCAAAGCAGAAAAAAAAGTAAAAGGGTTCTGCAGTGAAAAAACCGATCCTGCTTATGTAAAGCGATACCGGAGGATATTAACGTATTCCACGGTCGACTGACTCCCCTGGCGAGTACACTGTGTAACTGATATCGTCAAGCGGCTAGGATAATAGATTTCTACCTTCTCATAGTATCCGGTCCCAGTACCCTCTCATTTCGTGGAGGGGAAGAGAATCCAGGTGGTGCGGGTAGGGCCGAGCCGCAGAGTTTTCCGTGGTTACCGAGCCCGCCCCATCCACAAAAATCAGAGAAAAAGAGTTATAAAAACTACCTGACAATTATCTGCTGAACTCATACTGGAGACCGAAACTTAGCTTATATTCCAGTAAATATGATATACCTAGACAGGAGACAGGATATCTCTAAGCTTAAACACACTCTAAGATTGCGAGACACCTAACAGCTTGAAAACATATATAACATATATTAAACAGCAAGAGAGGATAGAACTAGTTAAGCCGTTAATGATACAAGTCTAGGGAGCAACGGCAGCTTGTGTGGTTAAAGTCCCCTGTTAAGGCTCTGCCATGGGCAACCTTGATCAGATATGCTGACTGTCTATGACCCAGGGACATGTGGTTGTAAGGGATGGGACCCGTAACGTTCGATAAACTATCATTGCTATCAAACAAGAAGAAAACGCTGAGGAAGAAAGAAAAGAGGAGAAGAATCAACAGACGGTGAGACAATGAGGTATGACAGGAAGGAGGGGCAGAAATACACCATATGACGAATACGGAAACGAGGGCCAACGGCCTGAGTATACTAACGGGCTTCAGCCCGCTACAGTGATCTAGCGACGAGCCTCGACGAACTTGTTTAGGTACAGTCACAGGGTTTACATTAGGAGGTCCTTTCCCACTCCTAAAGCTAGGGATGGGATCTGTAGCCAGAACAATGGGGTATGCAAAGTCACTAGCCGGACATTAGGCGATCAATTAAGGCGAAGATGGAGAAAGTAGTCTACAATTCTGGGGTTCCGATTACAGTTAGAATTATTATATTCACACGTTGTTGGGTGGTATCGTTGATGTTGTAATTCGCCTGTTAGGAAAAGATCAAGAATTGGCTGTGAGATAATAGTATAAACTGTATAGAATGGCCACCCTATTCGCCCGATCTCAACCCCATTGAAAACATGTGGTTTCCTCTCAAAGAAGGCATGTATAGCATCGATCCTGATAATGAAAATTACCCGGGGTCTGATAAGAAGAAGGAAGATTGTCTATGAGAAGCGTTAGAATCCGCCAGGGTATCTCAAAAAACATAACAGATAGTATGGACAGGCGAGTTGAGGCGGTTATTCAGGCTAGGGCTGGTATACTAAATACTAGAGTATAGATTTGCTGATTTTTTTTCCTTATATTAATGTTTTTCAGTCATTAAAATATCATATATTTTGATATTACTCTGTTTCTATTACAAACGCCAAAAATATATATTATTTTAATATAGGTGGTAACGTATTTCACTGGTGAGCGGGCCACCTCCGTATCCCATACTAAACAGTCACTTTTTAAGGTCTGATATCTCAACCATCATTAGCTATATTATAATAATATACTTATAGAAGCTGTATATAGGCTTTCAGAACATGTTTTTCTACTCTATATAACTATAACTTATTTTAAGTGCTTGTAATATTAGTATAAAATAAATTACTAAAAAATACAATGTAATATATATTACCTCAAGATATATAAACTTATATCCTTTAAAATCTAAATACTGATAT